>NC_079378.1:14402659-14715159 GCF_021018895.1 Seriola aureovittata | reverse complement strand
CACACACGCACGCACACACAGAGCTCCTTTCAAAACTTTCATGCAGGTAAACAGGATGGGGAATGAGGAGGAGGAGGGTCAGATTAGACAGACTCTGGTTTGTCTCCTGGCATCCCCCTCTCTCCATCTGTCACCCTGTTTCACCCCCGCTCAAACAGAGTGTTCGACTTTGCAACAACACATTCCTCAGAGTTAATATACTGTATGTTTTCCCTTACTTTATTCAGCCACTAGATGTCAGAGCAATGACTCTCACTGCAGACACACCACTGTTCCCATTTTCCCTGTGTATTCCTCCCTCTGTTTGCTTCCTTTAACTTTTTAACTCAGGAGGTGGAGCCACTGGCTGTATTTACATACTGTATGTTTCCACTGCCAAGGAAACCAGCTGAGCCTCTCTTGTGCAAACACACCCAAACACACACACACACACACACACACACACACACACACCACACACACACACACACACACACACACACACACACACACGCATACACACACACTGACCAAACAGGAAGACTTTACCTGCTTCGTGCGAGTTGGCTGGGAACTGTCAGGTAAGACAGACTTCATTTTTGTTCCCTCAGAATCAGGTAGAACATGAATTAAAACAGATTCTCTCAGTTCTCATAATCAAAAAGTCATGGTCATGTTTGAATGAGTTCATTATTTTGCTTTTGAATGATTTTAAGTGGGATGACAGCATGGTTTCATGATAGCAACAGGTTTTACTGTAACAGGTGAAAAGATAGATGGTGACATGACGCTTAAAGGCAGAAATGGCTGGGGAGACTAGTTTACCTAGACAGAATTTATATAGAAATAATCCTGCAGTGATTGTAAATTAACAATATGTGGTAGGAACATCTTATCAAGTCTCATTTTGGACTTGTTTTAAGACAGGTGGACAAGCATTGTAGTGAAAATTGATTACTTTAGAGACTGTTCTGGGAACAGTCAAGACTTTGTTGGATTTGTTGGAAATAATAGAGCACAATGTCTTTGGAATTTAGGGAGGGGAGCAGAACAAAGCTAACAGTGGCGCTGGTATTTCGGTCAGAGTAACAAAAGTGCCTGTCAGACAAAAGACCTCCTTAAAGGCCATGTGAGATTAGATTACTAGAAAACAACTTGTCTGATTTTCACACGTCATCATACATGTCCTGAATTCCACAGTTACGGTTAATAAATCTGTTTGTGGTGGTTTTCTGTGTCACTGAAGGTGTATTTCTCCCCCACAGAATTTTCTGTGAAAAGAGAAGACAGGGTTTGAATGATACCAGCATCAGGACCATTAGCAACACAGTGAAGAACAAGTTTGGCAGGGACATATTGGATTACAGAATTGATTCATTCAACCACTCCAGACCAGACCATCAAGAAACAGAAAAGGACAGAAAGCTGTCCATCTGCCACCTGTGTGAGTGTGGATTACAACACCTGGAATGATGTTTTCCAGCTGACTCCTACAAACCTGCAAAAACAATGTTCACCGCCAGGAAAAGCAGCCTTCCTTCCCCCAGCCTGGAGGACTCCTTCTTCCCACTGTCCTCATCTTCCTCAGTGTCTCTCTCCTTTGCTCTCCCATCATCTGCACCATGTCCTGGTAGCAATGACAGCGGAGGAGGGATAGAGACAGATTTGATACTGGCTGCAGAGCTGGGACAGGCTTTACTGGAGAAGAGTGAGGAGCTGGCAGCCTCTCTGAAGCTGAGAGAGAGGGAGATTGAGGTAAGAATGCTGCTGCTGCAAATAGTGTGGTTTTTTTTTTTCCTCAACTCTGCAAACTTTTTGACATCACTAAAAACAATAGTCAGGTGTGAACAATAGGAAAACTGAAAACTGTTTGCCACGAACAATCAATCTGAATTTCTGTGATTCTGGCCTGCAGTGCCATCATTCTAAATTTGGAAAGACTAAGTCTGTAACTGTAACTATGAAGATTCATTTTATTCCATCTTAAATGAATTCCATCTAATCAACCAGTAAAGATAACAAAAACATAGAATTATGTAAAACTATTTTTAAAAAACCATACAACAAATATATTCAACATGAAATTTACTACTAATATCAAGTTTTTACTTGCCCACATATTTGTCTCTGCAAATCACATGGATAAAACTATTAGACGGAGGTAAATGTATTTAGATTCTTATCATTATAAGTGGTAAAACAGGTAGTTACAATTGTAGTATTTTTATTGTGCTATTTTTATTATTACACTGCTAGTTTTCTGTAAGTATTTTTCCTTTATGTTACTTAAATGTATTCATTACAATGGAGGTATAAATCTTTCCCTGATATAAAGTAAATAAGAACAAGTATTTTTATGAAAGACATTATGACATGTGAAAGTAGGAAAAACACAGCTGTAAATAATAATATGAGTGAAGTCCTGGTATTGGGCTGCCTCACTGCCATAGCTTAGTGGGACACTTGAATAGAACAGAACCATTGTTAGTGTTATTTGTAATACCTGTCACTTTCCTACAATGACATGTCATAATGTCTGTTATGAATTAACTGCCTACAGAAACCATCACAAGATGTAAATTTCACTTCACATTCAAAGTCACAAGAACAGAAAATCCATGTATTTCAGTATCTGATCTCGTCGTGGCGCCTCGCAGCCAGTTAATGTTGTGTTTAACATTTCAGGCTTTACAGCAGGAGAAACATGTTCTTCAGAGGAGGCTGGACATGAATGAACTGGCATCTGGTCAGAAAGAAGCAGAGCTGACTACGGATTTAACTGCTTTGAGGGCCAAGCTGGAGCAACATCACAGCCAGGAGAGAGCCCAGAGAAAGGATGAGGGCGAACAGCTGACTCAGTTAGCCAATCATAACCAACGATTGGTTGAACAGCTAGCAGAGGTTAGTCTTAAGACATTAACCCAAGGTCATGACTATGTTGTAACGCTGTTAGAATGAACAGAATCTAGGTGTAGACAGGATGTGTGCGTGTTTGTGTGTGGGAATTGTCTGCGCTTGTTTGTGATGTCATGTCACAGACAGGAACAATGCAGACTAGCAGGTTTTGGGAGTCATCCTTTGTCACTAACTGAGCCTCTCAACTTTTCCACCTCCCTCCCCATCTAGGCTGTAACACTGGAACACTCCTTGAGGACTGAGATTCGTTCCCTCAGAGAAGAGATGGAAGAATCATCTTTTAGCCGAAATATCAGCTTCACACAGATAAAGAATATTCAAGCAGAGGTATACTTACCACTTCTTAATGTTTTGCATGAGTAAATCAATGCCACAGTTTTGACATGACAGTTAGGAAGACATCATGCCATCTTGAATGCTGGATGTAGGTCATACACAAAAAGCATTAAATATCAAACATGGTCAAAGTATGAAATTATAATACGACGTGAAAGTAGGGAGCCAATTTTATGTTTATGTTTGTGTTTTTATACAGCTGAAACCAAGTCCTATCAAAGAATAATGTTTAAATATTCATGGTGTGCAAGCCAAGGCCTTCCTGTAGCTGTTTAAAAATTGAGACGTAAAAGTATTTGCTTTGAAGTCTCATTGTAGGTCAAGTCATTAGGGAGTGACGTCTAATTTAAATCAAGTTGAAATCAAATCTCAAGTCCTGTTTGGGTGGTTTGATTCTGACTCAAGTTCAAGTCTCGAGTGTACAGCTCTGCCTGCTAAGATGCAAATATAAGCAGAATATTGAATAAATCCCTTGAGATTTAACAAACTCAGACGCATAAGTATCAAACCTGGTCCTAGATGAATTGCACTCTAGCTGAAATGAATGGCATTTATTTGAATGTTCATCAGAGGCATAATCCAGCAGCCAGAGTTGCTTGCTTCATGATCTAAACAAGGCAATAACTTCAGTTACCACTTTCTTCCACCACTTTCACTGCACCATTTATTTACAAGTATTTTGTGTTCTATCTATCTTTCCCTCCTCCCTTTACAGAACAGAGTTTTGCTGGAGCGGCTGTCGCACATGGAGGCACAACTAAAAGCTACACAGGAGGACAGTGATGGACTCCGTATGGAGAGAGAGGGACTAAGAGAGAGACTGTCAGAGCTCCAGATGAAATTGAGAGAGAAAGAAGCAGAGGTGAGGATCAATGAGTGGCTGATGAACACTGAAAGAAAAAGCCTGAGGTAAACAGGAAGAGGATCATGAGCCACAGGAGATATTACTAACACTAACAGAAATCACTAACGTGACTAGTTTGAAGCTCTTGATTTGTGTGCGTGCTTGTGCCTGTATCTCACTGCATGTGTGTTTGTGTGTGCATATATGTAGATAGAGCAGGAGCAGGGAGTGGTGTTTGAGTTGCGTACCTTGAATCGCTCTCTACAGCAAAAATCTCTGAGCCTGGGAGAAGAGAGCATCCTGGACAGTGCTCACACACAACCTTTGTCTCTGCTTAGTGAAATTCAGCAATCACAGGTACACACAGAGACAAAACACTGGCAACTGCACTGACAGGTGCACGGTAACTTCACAGTCTTACTTTTCCTGGTGTGCACTTCTTCTGACCCTGTTCTCACATGCTTCCTTAGTTTGATACTAATTGCCCCGCCCCCCCCCCCCAAAAAAAAAAAAAAAAATTCCCAACCTTCTTTTTCATCAAATTTGCATCAAAAGCACAAACACCTTCTCATGAGTGTTTTGAAATTACTGATCTTTCTAAACTGTTGTGTTGTCTCCTGCTAAACAGGTTAAAGAGGCTCTTCTGGCTCACTCCACAGTCCTGCAAGCAAGAGATGAAGAGATTCAAGCACTCAAAGAGAAGGTCTGTGGAACTGTACAACATATAACCACGCATACACAAACACAATTTAACATGGGGATTGACCTTGAGTAGGGGAGACAGCGAGTTGATGCTGGTTTCCATTTCAGTGGGTTTAGAATATCTGAAATGGGTGAAAATCCTTGCTGTTACAGAAATACTAGCGCAATTAGCTGATTAGCTGTTTATATTCATTAAAAAGATAGTATGTAGCCTAACATCAATATATTTAACTTAATTTATGAAATTAAGCATATTGTAGTTTTACCACTTGCATTTTAATACAGGTAAAGCCGTCCTTCACTTAAAAATGTGCTTTCCTTATATCTTATTTGGATGGTTAACCATTAACTGTGCAACATTATGTATGTGCAGCGCTTGATACATGGAAGCCTTTACAAATCCATCTGCTGAAGAAGAAAAGTTTCTCTGCACTCACCTAAAATCCGACACGAATATAGGAATATGATTTTGTGACATAACATCTGGTTTAGGGCCAATCACGGTCCAGCCAGTTTCACCATCTTACAAAAGTGTGATGGTGAGAAACTTGAAACTTCCATATTACATACACTGATAATAGACTTCAGTGAAGTGGGTGACATCTTGTGTCCAGTACTCAAAAAGATATTTGCATGTTCATAGATTCTGGATTTTTCAATAAAAGAGAAGTAGATGTGACTTATATTATATTATTATTATTATATTATATTGTTATATGTTACAGTATAAGTTTTAAGATATAAAAATACTGAGCTTTATAAAGATGCTCTGTGTCTGATATATTTTTCAGTAGGGATCAAGGGGATCTCTGGAGCTGAGTATAAATATATTGTCTTCTTTTTCACACTTTGCAGCTACAATCTCAGCAAGGAGAGCTGGAGACTTTGAGGGAAGAAATCAAGCCATTTAGAGGCAGCCCTGAAAAGCCAAGCTACAGGTAAAGCTAAACACCTTTGTTGATTTGATGAAACTAGTGATGTTTTGTTAATCTTCATATCAATGTCCAGTTCCTTAGAGAGTGAGTTGGTTACGGTGCGCCAGGAGAAGGAAACACTAACTCAGCAGCTTCTCAACACGATCAAACACAAGGTGGCGCTGTCTCAAGAGCTGGATGCCTGGCAGGTGGGTCTGAGAACAGGGGTATAAAATTCAAAATGATGCCTTTTGGCAACACATTTAAAATAGCACAGCGTAAAGGTTATCTGATCGTTTCATCTCGTCGCAGGAGGATATGCGGTTGGTGATCAATCAGCAGGTGCAGCAAAGGGAAGAGGAGAGAAAGAAGGAAAAACAGCGAGAGAAAGACAACTCAGTGGGACTCCAAAGAAGCAAGTCTTTGAGAGTGAAGGGAGAAGGAGGGAAAGGATTTTTCTCTTTTTTCAGAGACAAATAACAGAGAATTGGCAGCAGTTCAAACAGACTGAGTATCTGCCTTTATATTTGCCACTGTGAGCTAATGCTGCCAGATAATGTACTGTTATTAGAATCACCAAGTCAAATGTTTACAGACCTCATATTTGAATATATTTAAATATATTTGTATATAAAATATATGGATGTACAGTAACTATATATCAGTAATTTCAGTTTTTAGGAATTTATACAATATTAAAAAGTTAAAGCCACTAATGAATCTCTGCTGAGTGGTTTGCAGTATCTTAAAGCTGTATTTCCTAAATGTTTTTTTGGTCATTCTGACTGTGTTCAGACACCGAAATGAGTATTATAGGCAACTGTATACAAAGTTAATTCAAAGATACAAGTTTGCAAGAGCAGTGCGAACTAACACTAAGATGCCAGTTTGAAAATGCTTCACGTTTATGCAAATTTGCCCAAATTCTGGGGCCTCATGAAAAGGGACAGAGACAGGACAGCAGTAACAGAAAGTGCCCAGGGGCTCTCCCACAGAAATGGTCATGTGCATCGCTAGCTAGCCTACAGCTAACATCCTCACAGTCGGTACACTTTCTTTTTTCATGGCAAAAAAATGTGAGAACTGGAATGGTTTTGCTTCGCTCTCTATCTAAATACACCTTGAGGCACACAAAGATTAATTGAACACAAAACTCATGTTATGGCCTAAGTTGTTATGGTGAACACATTAGCAACACATTCATTTACTGCCCTGAAAGATGTCCAATATTCACTGTCCTTTTTGCTTTATTTTGGTTTCTAACTATTCCCTAAAAAATATCTGTCTCTTAAGTTCACTATATTCTAAACAATATACAGTACAACCAAAAGAATGAATTAAAGGAGGCTAAAAGCAGCTTGGTGCTGAGGATGAGTTAAGAGTTATGTGGCAGTTTTATTTTGGTTTGTCACTAGGAGTGACCCCTTTCATATTAGCCATTAGCTAATATAATACTAAAAGAATTGATAGTGGAGCTTTAAAACACAATGAATGCACAGTACACTGCATATCTGCAGAACTGCAATATGTCGCTACAAATATTAATACACTCGGTGAAGACAAAACAGCTTAACTATAATACAAATAACATCTTTATTAAATTAAGTCCAAAAAGACAGTCATTCCCTTCCACTTCTCTCCATGCTTATATGACATAATGTAGAAATAATACATATGCAACATTTCTTATGTTTAACAGGACAAATGCCCAGAAGCAGCGTGGGTAGTGCAAGTTGCATACAAGTCAGTGTTTCCACATGCCTTCATCTATATACATACAGTACAGTAATGGCTCAGCAGAGTTAGTGCATAGCCACTCACACATCCCTCAGCTGGGGTTAGTATATATGGTGGAGCACCTTTTGTCTTACGAGTGAACTGGGGATTTGTTTGCGTGTGGTGCTCTCACACACTTTTAATATGCTGGCAAAAAAAGATGACAATCAAACACACAACCAAACACACACACATACACACACAATTTTAGTGATCATACTGGTGTTTTAGTATGTTTTTCACCCATTTACTAAAACTCACACAGAGCTGACATTACTGCTGACCACTTTGTTTCTAGAGTTATCCTCTCAGTATTAGTCGGTGAAAATCATCTCATAGGAACTGGCTTGAGATAATTAATCAGTGAACATTTAATCAGCTTAATTTTTTTCTTTGTCAGTATCATGTGGTAATGCTGCGGGCAGCAATGGATTCAAGCTATGCTGTTTGTACAAGTTGATTTTCAAATGATACTGGCACAAATGTAAAGCAATGGCTGTGTGGAAGATGGGAAAAATCATGTATTAGTTTTACAAACAACAGTGAACTTGTTGATATAGTCGGCAGACAGGTCAGGTATACATAAATTCTAGTTAATGGGCTAAAAATGAAATAAAAAACTACTATCTTTTAATGCAATCTATATCCATAAAGTTTCTTTGTGTCTACCTACAGTATAAAACTTTAATTTATTTGCAGTTTACAGTACAGTGTGCCACTAATCCTTTCTGTGTCCTTTATCCTGAAGGTGACTTGCAGTCTGGTTTCAGGGAGACAGGAATTTATATCAAGTCACATATGTTGATCCCCTCAAAATGTTAATCCAATCTTCCTGTGTAATCCTATTGTCACCCAATCAGAAAACATCACCTCCATTTTGAGAGGTAGGTTGCAAGATAAGATGCATCGATTTAAAGAAACATTTTGGGCTTCAACGCCCAAAACAAATTCCCCTTTACTGAGATGGTTCCAAGAGTTTTACTGAGGCTGACAAACCTTGGAAGAGCAGGTCATTATGAAGCCTCTGAAACAGGTCTCTGGACGGTGGTCCTGACAGTGAGTTGTAATGGCAGCAGGGGTTAGTGGAAGATTATCCCACATGGACACCTAGTCCCACTTGCAGCTTGTCACCTCTGTGATTTACAAAGGCGCCCATAATCAGGGTGGCAGGGAGTGGGGTCAGGCGCTTCTCCAACACACCTCCTATTATACACCGACTGTTTATCATACCTGGACACACAGAAAAAGGTCTCTGTATGTTTTCTGAACAGCTTTCATCAAGCATGACATTTGAAAGAAATTTACCTCGAAAGACCATGTTGGCCTCTGGGAGCTCCATCTGATACCCGAATGAGGTTGTGGTCTCCTGCGTCCTGGTACTGGCTTCAAACTCCACTCCAACTTGGATCTGGTGAACACGCACACATGCACATGCATTTTTGCAATATGCTGTAAAGTATATGTTATGTATATAGAGTATGGTGGTATTTGCTATACCTGTTTGTTGGCTCTGTGATAGTAGCTAGCATGGGCGCCTCCTTTCCCGGCATTCAGCGTTGCCACCCAGTTTGGTCCTGCATGAAGAGAAAGTGAAATGCTGCTGCTGCTGGATCAACCAAAACAGATTTAAAAAAACAAACAAAAAACATGCCATCTAAATTAAATCAGATGTTTAAAGCTGATTCACAAATAACAACAAAATCTCACGTGAGTACTGTCCAGCCAAAGTAAGAATTCCTCCTTCCTCTGCTCTTCCCCGATGGTAGACGAGCTCCCCTCCTAAAACCAGTCCAGAAGACACACTCTGCAGGAAGTGTGCCACAAGGATAACTGCCCCATAGAAATACACACAGAGACACACACAGATACATACAATACAAGTAGATTAGATAAGGCAAGGTGGTACAATACTTCAAATTAAGGGCAGATACAAAAGACATGGTTTTAAAAAGCTAATAGCAATATATCATATCGAGGAAACTACATAATTTCCTTAACAATATAAATCAAGACTGATATTCATGCTTGTGTCTTTTTACAAATGCAGGTGTAAAATAATTTGACATTTAATTTGATGCTCAGGTGAGGCTCTAATCGTTCCACGTGTCGTTTCTCACCTGACTCTCTGAGGACATCTGGGTTGGCTACTGTCACAGCAGCGGTGAAGTCGTTCCCTCTGTACTCAGTCTCAAACTGCCATGTTACAAACTGGGACTGCTGAGTCTAAAACACAGAATCAAGAATTTGAATGTTGAGTTGTTTGCAGCAAAGAGCATTGATTTTCATAACTGACTTTTATAGAAACAGTGACTGAATGTGGTATGGGATAGATGGCTATACGGACAGAGAAGGATTTTAGGACCTCACCTGGAACACTGTTCTGGCTCGTACACGCTCAGAGAGATGCAACAGAGCGTGAGCGTTCAGACTACCAGAAGAGTCCATTTCACCGATCAATGCTGGGGCATCCTAAAATATGAGGAAGGATAAATATGCAACCTATCAAATCACAAAGCCAATATCTCTGTCTGTTTTCCACTGTAAGCGCTAAAAACATTAATGATAAAGCAGTGGTAACATGTTTATCATCTGATGACTCGTGCTTGACCTTGTCTTTGCTGAAATCGTCAGACTGCAGATGCTCCACGTGGAACCGGTAGTATGAGGGACTAACAGCACTGAGATGCAGAGTATGACTGACCTGGAAGCAATCACGTTAAACATCAGGCATTATAACATTTTAAGATGCAAGAGATTTACATCCTTATTGTCTTTACATGCAATAAACTGATTGAATGTAAATCAATGTGGGCGAAAGAGTCACCTTGAAGAAGCTGCTCAGAGTTTTATTGATGAGCATCTTAACACCCTCAATCTGTTGAGGAAAAACATCTGGGGAGATAGGTAGAACAGTCATATCAAAACCATAAATATCACATTTGGTGCATTTACAGGCATGTAATCATCTGATTATTCTCCTCTTCTGATAGTGAAAATACAGAGTTTCATTTTTCAGATTTAAGGAGTTACATGTAACTAATTTATTGCTACTGAAACATTATGACCGGGTCATAAAAACACAGCTACAGTCGGACAGATACATCTTTTATTTTTGGAGAGCAAACTGCATTTAAACTTTGAGGTGGATGTAAACATATTCAATGTTCTGATGACTTTTTGCATCCAGCATTCAATTGCGTATACATACAGCACATACCTTTGCAGCTCCTGTGGAGGGAGTGAAAGCTGCCTGGGTTGGGTAAGCGGCCATCTCTCCTCTCCCAGCGTGGCGGACTGTCCCAGTGAGCAGGATGGTTGTCCCAGCGAGAAGGAGAGGGGTTCGTGGAGAAAGGCCAGTTCTGATGGCCTGGACCAGAAGACAAGGCTAGGACACTGCCCATGTGGGCACAACACTTCCTACAAGGCCCAATGAGACAAAGGAGCGATTTATGAGGATGCTGTCACCCACTTATTTGTCTAATTTCCTGCGGAACGTGCAATTTTAAAGCCAGACTCTAATAATATAAATCAAATATAATATTTCAGAATATAAAATGTCTGTTGTTGCACAAAAACCTGCACTTACTGACAGCTATTCACAAGTTAATGAAATCAAAGATGCAAACAAAATTAAAAATGCAAATTTATATTTTTTAATGTCTTTTGCTATGTCATTAACTTGGTTTACATTGGATTTGAAACTTGAATTAAAGGGATGATTACAACTATGTGCATCACGCCAGGTTGTCTGTTGTTTTCCTGTGCAGGTGCAGCAATTCCGTTAGCTAGCATGACCTTAGCATCAGCAAAAACAGATGCCTGTATGTGCGCTAGTTGTTTTACTACCTACGTCCGATGTGATCAAGACACCTTAAAATCCCGTGCGGAACTGAGAAGTGCACATGAGAAAGGCTGTCAGCTGGGTTTTCTTCTTTAATAAACGACAAGTATGCGAAGGCAACTGATGCTGTGATAAACTGATGCTGTAAATAGCTCCCTGCTCCAGATGTGATGGGCCACCCTGCAAATGTGCCCCTCTGAAAACATGAGTCGAATTCTGTGGTCTTAAAAATGACGCTCTTCTATTTACATGCCGACAATTGGCAACTCAATTGAATTATTATGAATATATAATTTACACATTTTCATTTGCCTTACTTACTTAACAGTATATATTTTTCTTTTTTGATGAGGCTTTGACATCTCGGGTAAATAGAGCAGTGTTCCGCAAGTTTTGTTTCAGGTCGGACTACTGTATGTGCGACACAGCGTCCAACGCAAGCAGCTACAGGTGAGATAATATTATTCAGCTTTCATGTGCTGCATCACCGAACAGAGCAGGAGAAGGTCAACGGCTTTGTTTTACAACACAGTCAATATAATTTGTGTTATTTAGCTGAGAGCAACCTTAAACACAAGATACGGACGTTTCTTGCCAAAAGTGCATTTACTAGGATCGTATAAAACGGTGAAGAGGACTGAAGGTTGTCACTGTCACTGTTGCTCCTACGTGCCTCTTTCTTCCTTTCGCTTCAAAAGCGAGAGTATATATTTTTTTGAGGGGTCAGCCTTTTAGGGATTTGAGTTTTTCTGTGTGGCCACATTTCTAAGTGGACTGGACATGTCTCCTTCACGGTCCATATTGTTGGTGGGAGAAGGGAACTTCTCATTTTCTGCGTCCATGAGCCAGACATACGCTGAAACAGAGACCAACATAACGGCCACTTGTCTGCAGCATCAGGACGAGGCACTGCGGCATGAAGGTGCAGCCAGTAACATTGAGATCATCAAGGACTCAGGTACATGTTTGTGGGTACTTTAATCTTTGTTCTCAGTTGCTTTTTTTTCCGGGGCTAGACTTTTTTTCTATTTAATTATTTATCCTATTTGTTATTCAGGTGGAACTGTGCTTTTCGGGGTGGACTGCACACAGCTGGGAGAATGTACCTCTCTACAGGGCCGTTTGTTTGACCATGTGGTGTTCAATTTTCCTCACTGCGGAAGAAAGAGTGGGGTTAAAAAGAACAGAGAACTTCTCAAAAACTTCTTTCTCAGGTATAACTGCATCACACCGTAGGATTCAATCGTATCGCAGAATTTTCTACTGTCAGATTTCCCTCAAGCAGCCATCAGCCATATCTGCACACATATCAGCCAGTGCAAATAAAATCATCCATTTCATTTGTGATTGTGAATCAGGGTCATTCTACTACAGATGGAATTTAGTCAATTCGGACCCTGATTTATTTATTTATTTTTGTCATGAAATTATACCATGCTTCATATATGTCCATACATGATTTTTAAAACCATTAATTTAAAAAAGCAGTTTTATCGCACTTTATATAAATGTTTACCCCATAAACTGCAAATTATACACTAATTAGCTTTATAAGTTTTATTTCTTTTCCCAATATGTCCATTGCACCAAATTTGACAACTATTGAGTACCTTAAATGCTGTCTCAGATTCTGTACTTATTTGACCAGACAGTTCCCAATTTAAACCAAAATTAGTCTGAGTTTTTATTTCAGCACAGTTCATATATGGCTGCTTATTTTTAGACAGTATTTAGCCTTTGTGAACTTGTTTTGTTAAATGGAAAATTAAAAAAAAAACAAAAAAAAACATATTTATATTTCATATATATACACATCTGTCAATGAGCTATAATGCTTTTTGTGTTCCTCCAGTTGTGTTCAAGTGTTGGCCAAAGACGGGGAGGTTCATGTTTCATTGTGCAACGGCCAGGGCGGGACACCAGCAGACCAGCCGAGGCGAGAGTGGCACAACAGCTGGCAGGTGGCTGCCATGGCAGCAGAAGCACACCTAATCCTTAGTGACATCCATCCTTTTGGAAGTGAGAAATACCAGAGCTACAAGTGCACTGGATACAGGTAAGGAGTAAAGGTGAGTGTTGCAGTGTACAAGTAGAAACGACCCTTTGTGTCCATCTGTATCTGTTTGATGTGCGTTTGCATACTGAGTCTAATGATGATATTGCTGTTGTGCAGGAGCCAGGATAAGGGCTTTCATGTGGAGAAAGCTTTGCTCCATGTGTTTACTCACAGCCTTCCCTACACCTCAGCTCAGATGCTTAAGGTGGAGGAGGCTGTTGAAGGGGAGAAAGTCCAGTACAATATGCCAGCTGAGATCAGTGATTATATATTCAGGTACAGTAACACAGAGGCTCTCATGCTGTTTGAGTACTAAGCCACCAACGCAAAGAAAGTTATATAACCACATGCTTATTGTTTCCTCTCTTTCATCAGGGGATTTCTCTGCTCAGGGTCTGTCCACCCTGTCAGATTGGTGCAAGATTTTCTTCTCGAAGGACTGGCGGAAAAGTGGCCGGTCTCCATGACGACAGAGGACATCCCCTTCCTCCTCACAGCCAAACAGCTGCAGATGTGCTGCCGTGATGTAGACATTACACAATGCTACTGGATCCACCTGCTTCAGAAAGACCTCAGCTCTGACATTCAGACCTCTGTGGACAAGAAAAAAGATCAGTTCATGTTTTCGGACAGTCGGGGACACACAGACACACGAGACACTCTGTCAGACACATGTGTTACCTCAGATAAAGTTGACAGGGTGAGGAGCAAAGGAGCAGAGAGCTTAAGGTCTGCTTGCTCTCTCGATGTTGATCCTGAAGGGGAAAGTGGTCTTTATTTGCTGCGTCCATCACTGCTCCCTCAGATAGTAGATTTTATAACTAAAAAAGAAGAGTTGATTAACAATGCAGGGAGTCATAGGGAGACAGAGGAAAATAATGAAAGTGTTGAAGGAAATAAGAAGGAGGAATCCTGTGGGGGCTGTAACGGTGTGACCAGCTTGTTATTTGGCATTAGTGGCCTGGTGTTCAAGAGTGTCCCAGTCAACCTTTGGTCCCTGCCTGTCTTTCACGAGCTTCTCCTCAGAGGGGTTTTCCCTTCAGAATGTGAGCCAATCAGATTGCTTGGACAAAGGCTGGAACCACTGCTCGCACCATATGGGGTCTCCCTGATTGCAGAACAGGAAGGTCTGCGTCTGATGGCACAGCCAATGGGTTTGGTTGGTAAGGTGTTTTCAAGCATTGCAAGTGACAACATTAGCCACGTCAGTGTCACTGTATCCCTAAATTTGGACCTTCTTGCCGTGCTCCTGTTCTCCCTCCCCGACTGGCGGCTGCTGTGGTCACATGACCCACGCTTCTTAAAACAGTTTGAACTCCGCCCATCACCCGGGACTTCTTTCAACCCATTTTCCCTGTTTCCCGAGCACTTCAGCTTTGACATCAGCTTCTGGACGGGGCCGACATGGGAGGCGAGGAAGTTCCACGCTGTGGTCCGAGAGGCCAGTCATGGGACCGTGGAGCAAGTTAAACTCATTGACACATTCTCACATCCTGACCTGAGTCAGACCAGTTACTGCTACAGACTCATATACCACTCACACACACATGCTCTGTCACACACACAAGCCCTCCAGTTTCACAAACACTTGGAGTCTTTACTTTTCTCTCGGTTTCTGGTCACCATCAGGTAGCTATAGGTCAATCTCTCAGAGGAACAGAGATTTAACCTCTTATTATTTCAGAGACATTATAATTACTGGTCTAAGTCTGTCTCTGACTGCTAAGCAAATTATAAGCATATAATCTGCAAAATTCTTGTTGAACCGTCTTTACAATAGCTGAGGCATTGTTTATAGTAAGTCTTAAACTGTGATTGGAATTCTGTGTTTCTGTGTGTTTTAATTATCCTATAATAAACAAGTTATTTAACTTTAACTTGTGGTCTGTCAAGAATCATTGTAAACAGTTATAGTCATATTTAATACATGATGTGAAAAAGCATAAAAGCAAGTATTCTGCAATAAAACAGCTATGAAATCTGTAATCTGGGTTGTAATAGTATCTGTAACAAGCAACGCCAGTTTGTTCTTCTCATGTTATATGCTTGAGACTTTTAGGTAATTACAAGTCCATAATTGCCTAGAAAGTTTCCTTGAAAGAACTGTAAATTGGTACCAATTATAGGGGGAAAAAAATAGAGTAAGTCATGAGACTGATAGGACTCAGTTGTGTGGAGTTTACAAGCAGTTGTTGATATCCAGAGGAATTTTCTTGAAACAACTTGTCCATTTAAATCCATTCCAAGTATACAATATATTAATGGATTATGCTTGTCTGGAGATAAATTTCACACTTTTGCATGTTCAGCTGACCTGCTGCGCACTGAGTAAAGGATCATATGTTAAGTTAGCACTCCAATGGAGTTAATTAACTGGAAATGTACCAATTGAACACTTTATTTTACCTGTAATTATTACCAAATTACTTATTTCCAAACTTAAGTGGCCCTCGTGCTTAGGAGCAAGTAATCTGTCTAATCATCTAACATTAAATATTAAATATTTTTGATTTATTCAAATTATTCATGTACTGTGCAACAGGTCATTTGTGGGGTTACAATCCCTTGTTCTCTTAAGAGATTTTATTTAAAAAATCAAAGCATCTCAATTTTTCTCATGTGTATGTCTTCAGCAAACGTTTTTGTTGATTTGAGTGCAAAACAAATGATTGTAAACACAACACCTGCAGAAAACAGACAATGAAACAAGCCTTTCTCCAAATGTTAATCAACTGCTGTTTTTTATTTAATGAACTTAGAAAATAGTCTTCATGCAGTTTGATGAGAGCTGTCAGTAACCGGGCAGCGACGGAAATGAACGACGTCTGACTCGGGAGCAGCAGCATCGATAAACATGGCGGCCAAGGCGCTTCGGCAACGAACCAGGCGAGGCAGCAGACAAGATGCAAACAACGTGAACATATCCGCCGAAGCTCGGACACCGAAAGATGAGAAGGGTGGCGACGACAGTAAAATCACAGAGACTCGGCAAGAGTGAGTATGAGCCAGGAGGAGAGACGTTAGACTCGCCGGTGCTACAAGCTCCATCCCCCGTCTGACTGACAGTCTGAGCAGGGGCAGCTAGCTAGCTAGCTAGCTAGCTACTTTGATACGCAAGTTTTGATTCTAACAACACGATAACAATGATTGATAACGTCCACCGAACAACCTACAGGCTATGTGTTTACATTCATTTCACCTAAAGTGGCTGTTCGGTTGTGTTTTTGCCCTAATAATAACTAATTGCATCGTTTATGTTTTAATAATGCAACGTAACGTAGCTGAGTTACCTGGTCAGCTTCATTCATTCTCCCACCTGTCCACTGCCAGATTCATGACAGCTGACGACAGTTTAGCTGCCACCAGCGGATCCACTCCTTCTCAGTGTGGGTACAGAGGTTTAGTTCAAACCAGTGATTGGCGTAGTTGATGTGTTGCTGAAATGAGAAATGTTGACAGTTTGTAAGGTGACGTGTCATAACAAATATAAACGTGAGGATCAATGCTGAGCTGCAGCTGAGCCAACTGATCTAACTGATCTGATGAGTGAACAAGAGGAAATACCACCAGACACAGAGAGGAGTGTAGGTTACCACCACAGATATAAATATGCATGAAATGGCTCTAGACCTGTATTGAATACTATTCACTAACAGTATTCTGAACAAGCGCACAACTGTTCACATCGGAACAAACTACACCCTCAGCTATCCACTCATATAAACACGGTGCTGTAGATGGTGTGGCTGTTGATTCAGGAGTCAAGCATTCAAAGGAGTTATTGTCACATAATTTTGTAGTAAAATACAATGTGGTTTGCTCTTATGGTTATACTGCAAGTACTAGTGGGAAAACTAATAATTAGAAAAAACATACAAAGGATAAAAATTCATGATCAAAATATAGAAACTTATGTAAAAATGTAAAATGCACACATGTCATAATTTTAAGGCAAACCATACATTAAAAAAGAGGTCTAATCAGAACTGGCTTAGTCCTTGGGCACTCCAGTCTGGCATGTATAGACAACACGCTCTATGTCTAGATGTCTGTCTACATATCTGAAATAATAAGATTTGAAACAATGAGCTGATTTATTGATTAGTTGATCAGAAAATGAATTGGCTGTGATTCTGATTATCAATTAAGCAAAAATAGTGAAACAGTGCCAAATAGTCTCTGATACTAGCCACTTAAATGAGATGATTTCCTGCGTTTTTTTGCTTTTTCTGCAGATTAATTGATTGACGCAAGGCTGATTGAACAAGAAGGACAATCACTAAAGAATGAAACTATGTAATTGAAATAAATTTTTTTTAAAAAAAGGGCAGTCCACAAGCTAAATAGGGGCAACAATCAACTATGCAACTGTATAATGCTTAGTCGGTTTTCATAGGCCTTTTGATAGAGTAAGTGATAATGCCCCAACATAGTTCAATTGAGCTTTCTTTGTGGGAAAGTCTTTGAAACCTCCATGTCATTAGGGCTTGTCTTTTTTTCTGCTGTGAATTGACACTTACATTGTGTTCCAGCACAAACGTACTCTTTGTAATGAGGGACATATTAACTTGTCAGCTCTGAAATCATTACCATAATTGCAGACTTCCTTAGTGCTTTCTTAAAAGCAGGTGCACTGGAAATATCAGCCAGGTAAGCCTGTGTATTGTAAAACACACTGACAAATATCAGTTAAAAGGCCAGTAGACAGGTTCATGTCTTGTCTTTAGATGGCTAATTAGACAGTTTAAATCTAGGCTAATTTCTATTAAATATGCACAAAGCAAACATCATGTACTAAAGTATTTAAATACATTTAGGTTATTGTAAGAACCCAGTTTTCTAATGTTTTTAATACATTTGACACTGAAATTAATATTAATAATAATGCATATATTATTGTGGGGTTATCAAGCAATTGTGCATCATGTGTATTTTTGTAATAGGTCAATAAGTCGTGGGGGGCAAGTCTGGGCTCCAGAAGGTTCTACTGCCTTTAAATGCCTGCTCTCTGCACGTTTCTGTGCAGCTTTGCTCAGCAACATCTCAGACTGCGATGAGACCTTCAACTACTGGGAGCCTGTGAGTACAACTCACTAATATCAGTAATCCTAAAGTGCAATTTGCTGTCATTTGTGACCCTTCAATGGATTATAATTTTCATCTTTTCATTGTTAAAGCAATTTACTGCTTCTTTTTCTTCAACTGTTTATGTCTTATTTGTTGTGATGACTGTTTTGACAGATGCACTACCTGCTGTACGGCACAGGGATGCAGACATGGGAATATTCCCCATTGTACGCCATCAGATCTTATGCTTACCTATGGTTACACGCTCTTCCTGCTTGTTTGCATGCCCATGTTCTACAGACAAACAAGGTAACTATACCATACGTGCTGTCATTTCAAAGTTTGTTGTCATTGTTGATATTTTAAATGACTTCAGCTGACCTACAGTGTAATCAGCCACACCTCTGTGTTCTTCATTTCTCTTCTGTTCAGAGAGGACAATATTTACCTTAACCTGCAGGGCAACAGTGTCAAGTCAGAGGTGTCAAGTCTAACATAAAATCTGTGAGAAACAAGTTAAAGAAAAACTCCTCTTTTTTTAACAAAAATACATGGTTTTTCAGTAAAAATTTTGAAAAACTAATGAGTTTAATCCTAAAGGAGTTTTTTAAATCGAAAACAACTGGACTAGGTTATTTGTCTGGGAAGACGTTTCACCTCTCATCCAAGAGGCTTCATCAGTTCATGTACGCATCTGACCAGGCTAGGACTGGTCCTGACTGAAACGTCTTCCCAGATAAATAACCTAGTCCAGTTGTTTTCGATTTAAAAAACTCCTTTAGGATACTATGACCTGGACAAATGAGAATATACACAGGCTTAATGAGTTTAATGTTTTTACATGGGGCGACTGAGAGCCATACATGAATTCACTTCACACATGTACACGCACAGAGGTTTGTATATCATTATACTGGAACATGTGCAGTAGTTTCAGGCTTGTGTTATGATTGTGTTGCAGGTTCTGGTGTTCTACTTTGTACGATGTGTCTTAGCATTCTCCTGCTGTGTCTGTGAACTCTATTTCTACAAGTGAGTTTACCTTCCTCTAAAATGCAAGTGGGCATCGTAAGCACTGATTATATACAGTATATGATGTGGAGGTTAACCATTTGTATTGTTTGTGTGTGTGACACAGGGCAGTTTGTAAGAAGTTTGGCTTGCATGTGGGCCGTCTGATGTTGGCATTCCTTGTCCTGAGCACAGGAATGTTCTGCTCGTCTGCAGGTTGGTCAGATGTATTCACCTAGTTAATCAATTCTGTCTCTGTCTCTTTATTGTCTACCTTGCTCCTCCATCCAAGCCCTCTTTGGTGTTTATCATCCACGTTTACAGATCAGAGACTGATGTTTCTCAGTCTGGCCCTGTCATCTAAATTGCCAAATGTGAAGCAAAACCTCCTCTTAAATTGTGCAGCAAATTTTCCAAAGAGCATTTCATACTTGTGATACATTTCTGGGATGCAGGTTCACTATTTCTCAGCAGCACCCCAGTAGTTGTAGTATGAAAGTTGGCAGAACAAGGCATTGTTCCATAGGCACTGTAGCAGACAGTATGGTGTTTCTGTTAGGGTTTCCTGTTTTCAGTTTGCATTTTTTATGGTTTATCATCCCTCTCTGTTGTTCTCTCGCCTCAGCTTTCCTGCCTTCCTCTTTCTGTATGTATACGACACTGGTTGCCATGACGGGGTGGTTTCAGGACTCAACACCATTAGCCATTGTGGGTGTGGCATCGGGTGCCATTGTAGGATGGCCATTCTCCGCTCTGATTGGGTAGGGTTGTAAACTAAAATTGTTAGCAACACTTTTCCCAGACAGACTTATCAAAATGTATTGCCCTTTTTTACATCTTAAGTCTATGTTCTCTGTAGGGTTCCGATTGCCTTCGACCTGCTGATTTTGAAGAGGCAGTGGAAAAGTTTTATCACCTGGTCGGCTGTTGCTCTGCTTCTGCTGCTGGTGAGAGTATTTAAAAAAAAAAAAAAACAATACATGTAAAACTAAGGATTTAAATTTGCATGCTACAGGGAAGAGGTGCATGCAGATGAGTTTCTTTACAGTGACACCTCTGCAACGTGTGCACCAACTTTTGTGGAAGAATTAATCATCAATATAGGAATATAATGGAATATTACATTATGTGTTATACAGAAGATTATAAAACCTAAGAGACATTTTCATGGTAAATACATACATTGTATATAGATTCTTCATCTGTCTGTCCTGTTTAACCTGTGTCTCTCTCAGGTACCCCTGGTAGCAGTGGACTCTTTCTTTTATGGCAAACTGGTTATTGCTCCACTCAATATTCTATTGTATAATGTCTTCACACCACATGGACCTGATCTCTATGGTAATATACAAGAGCACACACGTCATTAATGTATCATTTTATATCATGTTGGCAAAACATCAGCCATAAAAACCCCATGGTGCCCATTCAAGTAAGGGGTGCACTTGCTCCCTTGATATGTTTTAGAGAATTTGAACTATATTTTGTTGAAGCACTTTTCGGTTTTTATAATGTTTTATTTATTTTTAACAAAAAAAAAACAAAGAGGGTGCGTAGATTACAACTGAATGACACTGCCTGACAGCCAGTAATAGTTTTTATATGTGTGCTGTGTGGAGCATGAGATACTCATTTTATTTTACTAACATTCCTGAGTTTTCTAAAGGCAGTCAAGGTGTACAACGCTGGAAATGATTATTACTTATTCGGGGTGTTATTTACATCTATTATATAGTGACTGTTAGGCTGATGGTATATTATTTTCATGACAGAATGGAGCAAATGAAGCTTAAGTGAAAACGAACAATTTAAAGCTGCACTCATTTTCTTGGACTCTAGATGGCATACCATCATCATCACTAACATATCAAACCATTTGATAGTGTGCCAATAGGTTTCTGTTCCTCTTCATTAAGTTGGCTGAAATACTTCACTGAGTAATTAACTCACAGACAGTAGAAGTATATGTATAGGACCTTCTGGCTTTTGTCTTTTGCCATCAATATTCAATGTTTTATCTTAATTAACATGTTTTTGAGAATCCCGTTTGTGGATTTTCCCTTTAAGTAAATCTTACACTAACTATACAGTCATGATGCTTCTATTATGGTGATATGTACATGAGCTGTAATATTTTACATGTTTTGTGTTGTTTAATTTTCAGGTACAGAGCCGTGGCATTTCTACTTTCTAAATGGGATCCTGAACTTCAATCTGGTGTTTGCTCTGGCGTTGTTTTCTCTGCCACTCACCGCTCTCATGGAGACACTTTTACATAAGTTCAATGGTGAGGACTGTGGGTGTTTCATACAGCAGCAAGCCTTGTCATTACTTCAATTTTTTGGGGGGGATGGAAAGGGTGTTTACCTCAGCTGTGTAAAGTGCTGTGGTAATGATGTACTCAGGTGCTTTGCTTGTTGCTTCATTTCTGTTTACAGTTATTAAGTTCTTCTGGGACATGGACTGCGTGTTGATATGATGCAATCAAATTATTATTTGCTGTTACAGACTGTTAACTGTTAATTTTACAACACTCAAAAATGTACCCAGCCCCATTGATGCTATCCTGTACCCTAGCCCTCGTCAGTATAGGCATATACTGTCTATGTAGCAAAAACCAGAAATTAATCTAATCTAACTTTTAATTTTCAAAACAGCTCCTCTTGTGATTACATGTGCTTGTGCGCACGTGTGTTTTCTGTAGTGCAGAACCTGGGCCGTCCATACTGGCTGACTCTGTCTCCCATGTATCTGTGGATGCTGGTTTTCTTCACCAGACCTCATAAAGAAGAACGTTTCCTCTTTCCTATTTACCCTCTCATCTGCCTCAGCGGTGCAGTAGCCCTCTCATCTCTACAGGTGTGGTTTGTCATTTTCCAATTTTGGCTCTGATAGCAAAACAGTAGTCTGTGTCAGTTGGCTTCATTTGTTTTAGGTACCTTTTAGTCATAGATTTGTATGTAAAATGAGTTTTTACAGATTAATTTTATTTCTTGCAGAAATGCTACCACTTCCTGTTCCAGCGATACCGATTGGAGCACTACACGGTCTCCTCTAACTGGTTGGCTCTAAGTACCGTCGTGGTCTTCACAGTGTTGTCACTGTCACGCTCTGTCGCCCTCTTCAGGGGTGCGTGTACACACAAACTCTGCTCTCCTAAGCACCAGTTTCAGGCAACAAAAATGAACAGTTCAAGATGAATGAAAGGAGATTTTTTTTCTTTCTCTGTGGTACAGGCTACCACGCCCCACTGGACCTGTACCCAGAGTTTCACCGCATCGCCAAGGATCCGACTCTTCACTCAGTCCCCGAAGGCAGACCTGTCAGTGTGTGTGTGGGCAAAGAGTGGTACCGCTTCCCCAGCAGCTTCCTACTACCACACAAGTCAGTATGCAGGATATTGTATCTGTGCAAAAACCTGAAGTGTCAGTGCTTCTCTTCTATTACGGATTGACATATAAATGATTTTCATACATCTCTAAGCCAAGATTACATTTGTCACGCCAGATACAAATGTATACTTAAATCAGAGTGAGTGTCTCGGACTGTGTCCCTTCCTGATAATTACTATTTCTAATCTCCAGCTGGCAACTGCATTTCATTCAGTCTGAGTTTAAGGGGCAGCTGCCTCAGCCTTACGCCTCTGGTCCTCTGGCCACGCAGATGACCCCAGCTAATATGAATGACCAGAACCTAGAAGAGCCAACCAGATATGTAAGTCACTCCGACATTTACATGTTTATTGGCACATGGATACTGTAGTTAAGAGCATTGCATTAAATTGTGAATTTTCTTCTTCATACAGGTGGATTTACGGCAGTGCCACTACTTAGTAGACCTCGACACAGACGAAGTGGCGCCTCTTGAGCCACGTTATTCAACCAACAAAGAAGAGTGGACCATCATCGCCTATAAGCCTTTCCTTCAAGCATCAAGGTAATTTTCCAAATGCAAGATTTACACAGAAATAGAGAAAAAACATGCCTTCCAAATCTTAAAAAAAAAAAAAAAAAAAACTTAATCTATTGTGTCTTTAAGTAAACATAAGGCCCAGAGGAAGAAAATGTAAAAAGATAGGCAGCATGCTGTTGACATCTGGGAGAACTTTATTACCAATTACCAAGTCCATCTATCTTTCCTGCCTACAAAGGTCTAAAAGAGTGATGCACTTTTTTAATAAAACCCTTTTCTCTCTCAGATCATCTCCTCTCTTCAGAGCATTCTACATCCCATTTATATCAGACCATCACACCACCTACAAGCGCTACGTCATCTTGAAACCACGGCGGCAAAAGCAGCCTCGTAAGCGTACCCACGGCTGACCTTTGAACCTCAGCGTGGCCTAAAATCCTACAACATCCTGATAACAGAAATCAATCACTTCCCCTCAATACAGCTGGTATTTGTGTGTGATTGTTGAACATGTGTGCATGCATGTGTTTTGAAGTATTTGTCTCTTGAAATATTTGAAGATAGCAGACCCTTTAAGAACTGTTTTTGGGCTTGTGTGCGTGCGTGCGTGTTTGTGTGTGTGTGCGCGTGCGTGCGTGTGTGTGTGTGTTTCTGTGTGTGTACAGAGAAAATGGTATGTATGGAGGTGAGCTTGGCAGGAATCAGCTGGACATTTTATCTCCTTTTGTGTGTGTGTGTGTGTGTGTGTGTGTGTGTGTCAATGTCTCTGTGTGTGTGTGTGCGTGTGTGTGTGTGTGTAACTGAATGTATTATATTGGCGGCACACTACAAGATTTTACATGTATTTAGCCCAGGACAGGCCATTACATACAAATAATGTGTTTTTTTTCATACTTCACTTGAAAATGTGGCCTGACAGAATTTTTCTGAATAATTAATCTAACAAATCTTGTAGTGTTTGCTTGTCTGCACTTGAACAGTATCTTATTGTGTGCTCTGTTAGGTATGAGTGGTGGAGATGAATGAAGGTGAGGGTGTGTTATTAATTTAAGTTGGAATGTTAATAAAACATAATTGACTGTGAATACAATCCTCCTTTTTTTACTGGGATGGTAAAATCACTGCATCACAGGCTGATTGATTTAACTGTAATCTTTTTATTTGAAGATTTCCTTATGTAACAAACATACAAACTACTCTCACTTACAGGAGAGATGTCAAGGCATTATACATTCTGAATAAATAATAATAATAATGCTATATTTTCTCATTGTCTTTGATATCATGCTGTAGTCAGGCTGCAGGCACTCAAGCTGAATTCACTGTATGAGCCACCTTTCTTCTCACTAGCAGTTTTTATTAGTCTTTACTCAAAAGGAGACACAAGACCATTGATAAATGAGGGAACAGGTGTATCAGTGAAATTCAGTTCAAGATCTGGACATCTTACAATTTAAGGCCATGTGACAACACACTGTACAAAAAAATAATCTATAGTTGTGTGTGTTTTAGTTGTATATGCTCCCTCAAGCATTATTGGTTTATTGTGTCTCAATCTGTTCGAGGTAGCCTGTTTATATCAGGTAAACTATGTTGTGATTAAAATAGTATTTTCAGGCACAGCAAACGTAATGGTCCAAGACCTCCATACCAAGCAAGGGCAGCATGACAAGGCCATGCAAACAGGCTGCTACACACACACACACACACACACACACACACACACACACACACACACACACACACACACACACACACACACGTATTGTCAAAGTCACTTACAATCACTCAGTCAGATCTGAGGGAGTTTGGT
Organism: Seriola aureovittata; assembly: GCF_021018895.1. NCBI lineage: Eukaryota > Metazoa > Chordata > Actinopteri > Carangiformes > Carangidae > Seriola > Seriola aureovittata. The sequence goes on along the minus strand of NC_079378.1, from coordinate 14,689,992 downwards.
AGTTTTCATTTGAGCTGGGCTTCTTTACTCCCCAAGGCTGAACTGCTTTCAAAGACCCCCAGGTTTCCTGTGTGTGCATTTGTTTGTGGTAATTTTAAACGAAAGGAGCACAACATCAACTGACATGACTGGGGCCTGTAGATACAGAGGTCTTGAGGTTCAGTCATGTAGAGAGGGCTTGTGTTAAAAGTACTCCACCGATTTAGTATAGCACATCTATAACATTGTCACAGCATTTTTTCATTAAAAAAAAAAGAATCTAAATCAATGCAGCATTATAAATATTAGATATTATCTTTGATCCTAATCTAATTACACACATTTTTCTTGTCAAAACCTGGAGCTTACTTTACTCACAATGCAACTCAACCATCGACAGTTTAGTTGGAGATTCAGGTGTGTAGCAGCTAATGTGGCCTCATGCTACCAGCCCCAAGCAGAGAAGTGAAGCGGGCTACTGAGGTCTGGTAAACCCCACACATCCAGATTTTTTTTTAATTTTCAGACTTCAGCCCAACATTGACTCGTGATGTCACTTATGAACATTCACTCAGCTCCCTATGGAGCCACGAAAGATTTTATGCAATACTTACTTCACATGCAATAGTACTCCCCAAGGCGTATAAACAGACTTTGTGTAAAATCAGTGGAGTTCCCATTTAATATCTAATCTCATTCTCAAGACTCTTTTAAAGTGTTGGATCACCCAAACTACCAAAAAAACATTTTTTTCATGCCCTTAATGGTGCAGTGTCTTGATATGCAGATTGTTTTGGTTTTATTTGTTGTGGTTTTGAGATATTCATCTTTGATATTTCTTCTGCCACCGCAATATAATAAAGGTGAATGGATTTTTGGTGCCCATGGCCCTAAAAGAATTACTAGAAAAAAAAGAAACAGCTTACTGTCAGCAGTTTTCATGGGCTAATGAAAGCTATTCACAGTGAGGTCTGTGGATTTTCAATAATAACCTGGACATTAACAGAAAGATACGTTGCAGTTTAATTCTTTAAGCATAATTTTCAAGTGCTGTGAGCATTGCGAACCAAGTTGGGTGTATAAGCAGAAATGTCATAAGTGGACGTCTCAAAACCTGAGAAATCAAACCCAAAATGTCAGCATGGTAAGACGGCACCAGGGGTAAATGAGAAAATATATATATATTTTTTTTTTTAATGTTTTTTGTAATTTGGGTGAACTGACTCTAATGACAAATGATACAATGATACAGGTTCATATTACCAAAACTTATTGTCACATGGTGAATTGTAGGCCCAGTGACAAAATATAATTTGACCATTTCCTCACCTGATTTTCATCCTAAAAAGTTTCAGAAACATATTGTAGAAACAATTACAACCACGAACATGCACAGTTTTTTTTTTTTTGCCATTCTCATCCAAATCTACAATCACACGTACAAACAACACAAGAGCTGTTTATAGGATCAGTAATTTTCTCTGTTGATCCACTCTTGTTCATTGAAGTATCTCCTTCCGCCCTCAAGATTCAGGCCATTTCTGTAGGAATCCAGATTAGATTGGTAGGATTTTCGGTTTCCGTAGGTTCCGAGGCTGGTTTGGTAAGTGTCGTCCTTGCCGTTGGTGATGTATGTCTGATAGAGGTCAGCCTTTACTGTGTGACTTCCAGGCCTCTGTTTGGAATCATAGAGGTCACTCCCTCCTCTGATACTGCTATCATACAATCCCTGGTCCCCATACACACTGCTGCCGTAATGCTCACTCTTTGTTGTTCGGCGACCTAGACTCCTGTCATAAAACTCTCTGTGCCCAGTGCGACCCAGACTGCTGTCATTCAAGTCCCTCTTTCCTGAGCGGCCCAGGCTGGTGTCGTAGAAGTCACGGGTGCCACGGCGTCCAAGGCTGAAGTCATTGAGTTCAAAGTTGAGGAAGCAACTCTCCGTGCTGGCAAGTGTTACAAAGCCACTCTCTGTGTCCCGACCTCCCAGGTTGTCATAGTCACCTGTCGGTGTGTCAGGGGAGGAGCATAAAAAGGAGGTGTTTTTAGTGTGCGGGCGAGCTGACACCAGGTCATCCTCCTTCTGGGAGCGAATGACATTGTAGACGTCAGCTGGAGCTGGGCTGGCGCAGAGGCCTGGATCTGTCTGGCATACTTCTGATTTCTGCTGTTTTCTCCGGCTGTGTCACACACAGAGAAACATAAATAAGAGGACACCTCAACCATTAACATAGGATGAAACCTAAAACTGAAGTATTGACAATACTTTTTGAGTCAGGAAATATCAGCGCCTTAGTGAACAGATCCTACTAACAAGTTTTGCAGAAATAACGAAAGCCTTATTACGTTTATTCCTTTGTGCCATAGACCTCTATTGTTATCCAAAAACTATTAAAAACATGACTTACACCATTGCACTGGGTGACATGTTCTTTCATTACAGTGAACATGGGCATGGGCATTTTTAAAACAAATCCCACATACAGTGTTTTTCTGCTGCAAATACTCAGTAGCATGTATTAATCCGCAGTTTAAAATAGTCCCCGGGAAATTTACTATTTACTCCTGTTTGAGTAATGTTTACTAAAAACCACAGTGCCCAGCTGTATTACAATTTTTTTTGCCTTTTTACAAAGTGAAACTATACATATTTGATATGATTTTGAAGACTTGGTCAAAATGGACCTCAGACTGAGTAGGGAAGTCAGAAAGTATTGAAAGATGTAATAAAACTTTATTTTTGATCTTTTCACAGGACTTGTTGACACCAGGAAAAGACTGATCATTAAGACATTAAGTACCAATCAAGGACACACTGTCTGTTACATTGTGGTGTTTTCTAGATAGCAGAAATAATCAGTGACAACTGTAAATGGAAATTAGCGCCATGATGTTGCCTCTTGAGGACTGTAGCTTACAGACGGTCCTATGAAATGGTGAGCTAGTTTTTATAACAATGATCATCGTACAATGAGGATATAAAGTAAATAAATAGCCTTGGAGCCAATTTGTTCACTGATGAACTGAACTAAACTGTATTGATATTTGAATAGCAGTAGGACATTGCTGGTCACGTTTCAAATTGGAGTTGTTCTTTATCATCAGGCGTCCTTAGTATTTAACATTTGCTTTTGTTTTGGATCCTCACCGTCTGACAAGCAGTTTGAAGCAGCAGACTCCAGTCACTGTCAGCAACAGCAGTATCAGGGGAATGGTGGGAATGATGATGTAAACCAAATTCAGAGCTGAAAGAAAGACACAGTCAACAGAGATGCAGATTTAGAGACTGTCAGGTTGGCGTTTGCATATGACAGCATCAGAGTAGTGAATGTATACTCTACTCAGGTCAACCTGTACTTCTGTCCTGGTTTTGGTCACTTGGGTTCCACGGCTGCACGGATGAAGGGACGACATCTGTAATGAAAAGTATCCTTGATGGTCAGACTGTGTCACTCTATATTGAGCAAAGTCATTCTTAAAGTATGCAAAATCTGTTTGTAAACTGTGTACTAAGTCATTGTTTGAACAAGCATTCTGAGCACATTTTACCTGCTTGAGTGGAGTTGGGGGAAGGGGAAGGCTCCAGTGGCTTCTCTGAGGAGAATATAAATTGCCATCAACAATGTTCGAGTATTTTCAAAGTAAAAGACCACTGAATTAGTGTGCGGCAGTACCTGCGGTGTATTTGCAGATGAAGTTGTTCTTGGTTTCGCAATTGTCATCGTTCCACTGGAACATGTAGAGCCCCCCGAGACCTGGAGGTGCAGATGGTTGGTGGTACATTACCACACACACCTCATAGCCGCATGATGGCTCGTCCCAGTGCCAGTGCCTACAACAATCATACGCACAAAGAACATGATCAGCTTTTTTCAAAGATGCCTGAATGGAAATGTTTACAAAACTTACATTCCCAAATGTAAAAAAGGAAAACGTAATTAAATTAAGCTAATAAATAAAAAAATTAAATTAAAATGCTGTCCAGTTCTGATGAGACAAATGCTTGGTATCAGACCCCAATACTTTTTCTGGCAGTGTCCGAAAAATATCTGTACACTGAGTATTGAAACTAACTGACAGCTATCGGATTTTGTATTTAGTTATTCTTGATGATAGTGTTCCCAATTTAGATCCATTCCGACTGTTTTATCTAGACAAAAGTATTGTACGGATGCTTGTGTTTAGACAACATTAGAAGAAAACCAATGAATCGGCCAGGCTGACATATCGGCTTATATTAACTTATTTTAGAAATATCTGCATCTGCATCTATGTTGGCCAATAAGAACCTGCAGTACAGAAATGTCAAAATATGTTGGTTATATAGTATAGGTTAGTTATCAGTTTTTTTTAGCTCTCAAAATAAATATTGGTACAGGCCTAAAGAAAAAAATAAAGACAACATTTACTGTCTTATTTCAAAACTATGCCTTCATAAAAAATGGTTTTGTTTCTTAACTTATTATTAGTCCAATCAACAGGGGAAATTAACCAGCACTGGGAAATAGGACATATCACTTTATTGCTCTAAAATTCTTCAAAATTTAAGGGGCTAAACTGAAGGATTTTTTGACCCCTTTGATTTTAATTTTTTACACTCTAGACCCACCTAAATGTAGACTTGCTGCCATCCAGCCAGTAGTACTGTGAGGAGCAGTCTGAGCTGCTATCCTCATCTCCATGGCTACGGCGGAGACCAATCCAGAAGTCTCCATCAGTAGGACGGAGCTCTGTGATGAGCTGCTCAATGATCTTCTGCTCAGCCTCCGTCTCCACGCTCAGCAGCTGCCCTCCGTCCCGTTTGCAGGCGAGCTCTGCCTCCACAAAGTTCAGCCTCCGCCGGAGCTCTGAGAAATAGGCCAGCTTGTAACACGGCCTCCCTTTTCCTGCCTTGCACACACGCTGACCTGCACACACACATTCACCTCATTACATGCGCCAGATGTGCACTGAAATTTTTTCAAAGGCATCGCTTAAATAGTCTGTTAGAGCACTGTCTACAAAAAATGGCCTTACTGTGGGAATTATGGGAATTTTATACCTACTACTAAAGATACGAGTTTGTTGTGGAAGTGTTCATAAAACTGTATTTTAGTAGGAGTGTGTCGCCTACCTCTGGCTTGAAATACATCCGCTTCAAGAACCAAACATCCAGCGTACAGAGTGAGGATGGCAGGCCGTCAGGAAACCAAAGACAGAGCCACAAGTGAATCAAGAGTTGATGTTTTTATGCTGTGTTGTGTTTTTTGTGTGCAGGCTTACCTGTGATGAGGCTTGTGGCTGTAGATGGATCAAAAAATAAAAGCAGTAAGTGACAGAAGATTGTTAGCAGATCCATCTTTGTCAGTTGTAGTCACCAATCCACCACCACCTCTCAGTCTTTTTCATGCCACTGTCTGTTTATCTGGTCATCAGTGGAGCTTACACGAGACCAGAAAAACTCTATCTCAAGATGCGAGCTGTTGTTTCAGGTGTGAGAAAATGCTCCAAAAAAGGTTCAAATTCAGAGAGAAAGCTAAAGAAGTGCTCAAGAGGCGAGTCCCCTGCTCTGAAAAATAGAGTATGTGAGACAGAAGGAGGAGCAGGAAAAGGAGGAGAAAAGCCTGTGCGTGTTTGGGAGGGGGCTGTAATCTGTTAAGAGCAGTCTTAATGATTGGGAGAAGAGGCTGCATCGATCGCAAGACATCTAATCATGCAAGTGCTTCTCATCGTAAACGCTGACAAGAGGCAGATTTCACTCCTTCCTTTATTACTGAGGCTTTGGGTATTATCATTACAAAAGTGTTACATGAAAATGATCTCCTCTAACTCGATCAGGGATATTATACAATATTTCTCTCAGGTCCATCTTGCAGCGTTTTTATCTTATTGTGTTTCAGGACAAAGCAAGACAGATTGCCAACACAGCTGACATCTCCATCAGGACAATCGATGTATACTTTTTCTTTCCTTTATTATTAAAGCACCTGAAAATTAGGTTTCAAATCTTAAATATCTCTTTGCAACAAATGATATTTTAATCAACTTAAATTAAAGTTCACAAATGGATATCCTTACCACTCAACAACTCAGCGAATCTGATTCATCAGTACTGTGTGGGTGTGGTTTGATCAGATTTGATTGACAGAGGTCTTGCAACATAAGCAAACACCCTCTCAGTTGTCATGACATCACCTCTTACCAATCAAGGCATGCCCAGTTCAAACTAGGTGCACAGACGAAAACAGAGAAATCCTGAGAAATCCAGTTTGTAATAAAATTTATAACTGTTGCATCTTCAACATCATGTTCATGTAGGACTCCATTACTTACAATAATAGGCTGATAGATTTTTTTTTTAAAAAAAGAAGAAAAAGTTGTAAAATTGGTCCAAGGATAAATGTGTCGAATGACTCAACACTTTGATTACAAAAGAAATTCAGAAATTGACAAATTGTCAACGTGCATTTATATAGTGCACATGATAACAACATAACATCCATGTGAACAGTTACTTATTTATGTATTATATTTGAATAAAAAAAATTTAACTAATTAAAAGAATGTTAGTTTGACATTATGGGAAATACCCTTATTTGCTTTCTTGAGTCAGATCAATGTCACTCTCATTTCAGTAAACTACAATCGAAGCCAGAGTAAGCAGGTCAGCTTAGCATATAGACTGGAAACAGGGGAAAACAAACAGAAGTTAGCTAGCCACCTCTAAAGCTCACAGTTAACATGTTTTATATCTGATTACACAAACTACATATAACATATGAATGAGATTTAGAGATGCTGGTAAGTGAATTTTATTACCTTTGGACTGAGCCAGGCTAGATGTTTCCCCTTGTTTCCTGTCTTTGTGCTAAGCTAAGCTAACCGTCTGCTCGTGGTGGCTTCGTATCATTCTTCTAATCTATTTTACCTCTTACATCTTACAAAAGCAAATATTTTCCTTAAATTTCTGGGTTTTCCTTTAAGATTGGTGAATGAAAATAAACAGGAAGAAAATAAACTGTTCCCAAGTTAAATCAAATTTCTCGAACTAAGCTCATACACATGTCAGATTATCCAGATGAATGTTTGACATTACAGTTTAGTGCCAAGGGAGCCATCTATAATTTCATATTCAAGCGTCAGGATCAGCAGAAACCACTGTTGCCTGTGAGCGTGACCTGCTTTTCTGAGCACAAATAGGGGGAAAGTGTATGTGTGCAGTTCTTAATGGTAGCAATTTCTAAAATGGCCCATAAGGTTGATTTAGGGCTTACATAGAGACAGATCAGCCAGAGTTTAAACAGTAGGATGCTTCATCAGGAATATGCTGTGTGTGCTAGCGTTGAATGGGGGGGGGGGGGCTGCCATGAATATACTGTCCTCATGCAAGCTGCTCTATCCATACACAGCTAATCAGTTTAGATGTAGCTTGATTTCAGTCAAACTGTTCCTGCATTGTTTAAATTGAAGGTGGGGTACAAGACGTATGCATTATCAGGGGATGCTCTAAATAATAAAAGAAAAGACTGAGAGGTTCCTGAGCCCTCCAGGGGGATTCAATAAGAAATGAGTCTCGTTTTAAATTTCCTCTTTGTTTACAGCATCTGAGACCAGGAGAGAGTTTCATTCAATTAAGCCTCTCCCATTCAGCTCTCCTCACACAGTCTGTCTTCTTCTGCCTCTGCCTCCCTCCGTCATCCCACTGACCTCCTCCCTCTCTGCCATTTAGTTAAAGGGAAACCAGATGAATGTTCCCACGGGAAGCCAGTACATCACTGACCTTACAAACCACCACACACACACACATAGGCAGACACTCCCTTACGTACAAGGTTCACCATCTCAGAGAAAACCTAACATTGATGTTGAAAATCCACCACTGCTCTTTGATGTTGGACATTTAGCCAATATGCATTAGTAAAGAGAATTGCTAAATGTAAATTTTCACTGAGGCAAAGTCTGACAGCATAATGGTCAACAGATCACAGTTACAAAGTAACATAACATGATTTTGAAACCATAAACTGGATTTGACCACAACAAATCATTCGTAATGCAATGGCTGTTTGTTTGTGGGCTATAAAAACAGGGCAATGATTGAGAAACTCAGTTCATTTCCATCTCAAAGCCACAGAGAGAAAGAAAAAACTTAATTATACGCCAAAAAAATAACTTAACTTTCCATTAAATCCAGTTTGAATGATCTAAGTTGGCATGCTGCCAGCCTGAGTGTCCGCATTGCGTAGAGCTGCACAGAGAGCTGGACATGAGCCCTGAGTCACTGACCTAAGGGGGAGCTGGACGGCTCTATCAGCAGAGCTGAGCATCCATAAAAGAGTTTTAATGAAACCTTTTAAGTGCTGTAGTAATTCTTTTAGTCATTCCTTTTTTATGCAGGTTTGGAAAAGGCCTGAAAAAAGGAAATAGTTTATTAACCTGTGATTGTAAATGCATAAACAGTGTGTCATGTAAATTATGATAAAAACTTCTTCTTCCAATGATTTTCTAAGTAAAGTTTCCTTGTTCAAATACCTCATAGGCACAGCGAACAATGTGCAAGTTATATATGTGAAGTTATATAAGTATATATGTATAATTCATATATGTATGTATGTGTATATGTATATAGTTAATAAGAGAATTGTGACACTGGAGACTGAGATTTACAGGAGCTGGTTTGTTTGTTTTGTTCTGGTCAAAAAGAAACTTTAAATCAGGCACAAAGCAGATGGTCCAAGATAGGGCCAATATTAATGTCTAGCACAGAAAGGGTAATTTCATATTGCATTATCAATATACAATATACAATGATTTAGTAAAGGTTTTTGGAAAATCTACAGAAAAAAATAAAACAGGGTGAAAAGGAATGTCTGTTTTGGCTGTTCCAGGTTTTTTTTTTTTTATCTGGCAAGTACAAGTCAATTTTCACAATGATACAAATATCATGAGCAACACAACATAAATCAATTCTGCTGGTGGTCTAGAAACACTGGCCTAACAGTCAGCAATATTATATGAATAGCCACTGAAACATAAACAATGGATAGAGGAGACCTTAATTCAGGGTGTGTTAACCATTTGGATTAGTTTCTCTTCAAAAAAAAATCTATACCTAGGTCAATGCTGATTTATTAACTTCTTTACACACTAGTTGATCACTGAACATGTTGAATCAATGTAAGTGCAGACTGGATAAAGTACAGAAAAGCATAACTAGTAGCTATTTACATGCACTGACTACCTTTTGAGAACGGGTAATGGGTGTTTTTTTGCCTTTTTGTGAATATGCATCTATGTATATACGGTATGTATGTATGCTTTTAATGAGAAAATGTTATATTCTTTAAATATTTTTATTTGTACCTTTTTCATTCTGAACTCAGTCTGATAAACGATCAATAAGCAAAATAACATGTTTTTAAACATACAGTACACATACAATACACAAATCATATCAATGAAATGGCAAAACAAAGTACAGTATGTAAATACATTTACTCCAAAAAGGTAAGTGGTGAATACCCATCACTCGTGGTAACTCCAATGATTGATTTGAGGAAGGGGACAACCCTGAAAAGATTAAGAAAGAAATCTCGGGAGGTGCTATCTGACTCCTTGAGACCTCCCCCAGAGCACTTCTTTTTGTTTCCCCAGCTGACCACACCAATCTGTGAAAGAAATCATAAAGTCAACAACAATTCACAATGTCAAATTATATAACCTCATTTATAGGGATTTTCTTTTATTTGGGAAATATTTTGCCACAAGATGTTGCTCATTTGTGATATAATGTTGGATGTGTGGAAAAGAACAACTGTTCACCTGAACAGTGCGATGTTCAAAGTCCTTGTAAACAGCACCTCCAGAGTCACCTGTCCCAAAAAATACAGAAAATAATAGGCTTCAGTTTTTGACCTACACCACTGTTTTTCATAAATTGAATAACATACCTACTTATAACTCATAACTGAGGTTGGAAAAGATAAAAATGTTGGAAATTAAACTGCATTTTTGTTTTGGGGTGTTATGCCATTTTCCTTACTTACCTGAAATAAGACACAACTGGATGCCTTTATAATGTGTCTGCATGTATTTTGGTGAAATTAGTTTAGCTTAGCTCAATTCAAAAAATGTTTATGGGAAAACTATCCTCTCGAAGTAGCGAAATAATTTTTATACATGAAAAACAGAATACATACCTGTACAAGCTATATGGCTTCTATAATCAATGGTCCGACCACCACTGCACAGGAAGTTCTCAGTCACAGCAACCTCTGCCTTATCTGTTCTTATTATCGTTTTTGCATCTAGCGCATGCTTGATGCATGCAGCTCTCTGCATTGGAGAATTGGAAGAAGAACCATAGCTCAAAGTGACTTTTTAGATTTTGATTGAAAAGTGAACAAAGCAGGCACATACACACACACACGCACGCAGGCACACACACAAGGGAAGCTCAGTAATTTAAAACTCACAGTATCACCACGGTGAATGTAGGCATCTTTTTCTTCTATTGAGTTCTTTGTCTTGGTCAGGAAATTGAGTATTTCAAGACGATCCTTTAAAAGAAGCTCCTCTGTATTTAGAGAACACAAAAATACAGTAACTTGTACCTGAGCTTCTATAGATATGTATTTTAAATGCAAGGCCACTAAATTGACAGAAGAAAATTTGGCAACCTCCCCCTATTTAGCAGTTCTAAGTGGTATATTTAATAACAATAAAGAAATGCTTAACAACACACCTGACCACACTCACACTTATTACAAGGTGATATAAGGACATTTTAAGTGATTAATAATGTATTTGTCATCAACTATAAATCCTCTGAATTAAGCATCTGTAGCGTAATGATTGACAATATTATATAATACGGTTGTAAAGCTTGTTTTATATGAATATGAAATATAAAACTTTTGTCTTTATTATTTTTGTTGTATTAATGAAGTACTCATAAGTATTCAATATTTATTTTTTTTCTATTTTTTTTATTTTCAATTTTCAATTTATTGCTTATGGACATTTAATATTACCTTATTCTAATTAGCTAGTTAACCAAAGCAGATAAAGATCTACCACTGACAGTTCTTATTTTGGTTGAGAGCCGCCAGCTAGAAATGAGAGGACTGCTTTTGATTACCTCTGTCTGCTACCAGACAAGGGCCCGCTGTTTTGAAAATTACAAAAAAATCTGAGTGGTAATGGTCAGATAAAAAAATCAGTTCATGAAATGTCACCCTGTTCTACATTTCTTAACATTCATGACGACCAAGCTATGTGATGTTGTTGCAGCATGTTGCTATAGTTACTGTACCTTGCTGCTGGCAGGTAGCGTTCTTGGGCAATTTAAGAGCAATATTGGTCTCCAAGGTGCAAGGTATGCAAATAGTTCTGGATGAGATACCAAAAACAATTTGACATGAAGAGGGTGATGTTCCAAGTGAACAATTTGTAACACAGGATATTGTCTTCATAGTAAGAACTGTTTTATCAATAAATCCTAATCAAATCCAACTAATAATGACAGTATTTGTGGGACTCCAGTTCCGACCTAGATTTATAGGTGGTTGCAACAGCTGTCTCCAGTTCGATGAGAGCCACATCATAGTCATAGAACTCCAGCACGCCCTGATCCACTCTAGCACTAACATTATATTCTGGATGAGGAAAAAAATCTTTAACTTTTTTCACTGTAAAAGAGACAAGATGAGAAAGTGTTAGTATAATTGTTACTGTCATCAGTGAAGAACAGAAAATTTTGTCAAATCAAAATGTTAGACTAAAGCATAGGTTTTAACTTCAAAACCTAGAAACATTCATTTTGAAAGCAAAAAACTGAATTAGATACTGCGCCGATTGTTTTTATGATAGCTAAAATGCCGGAAGTCATGTTCAGATACCTGAGGAGAAGAGGCTTGAGTAAGCTTACCTGTGCCATGGCCATCCTCAATCTCAACAGTGACGTGCCTAGGTAAATCATTTCTTTTGAAGCAGTGTGCAGCAGTCAAAACAAACTTCGCGGTCACCAGAGAGCCAAGGCATTTCGTCTTTGAATCTCCACTCTTAAGTTTTAAATGATAAATAAATACATACTGTAGTTTAGTAGTTATATAACATATAACACTCAAAAGTAGGAAGCAATTTGCTGCTCTTACACAGCACAACACCTAGTAAAAAAAAACAAAAACAAAACAAGGACAAAAATCCTACTTCTGAATCCACTGTATTGTCACTAAGTCAAATATTTAGCTTCAGGAGGAATGAAGACATTTGGCCATTCTCATGCCTAAATAATTATGTAAAGTATTGTGATATTCATATTTGGACTTATTTCATAAATGAATTATAAGGTTCAATGAAAAACTGAAACATTCACCTCGACATTAATGTATGCTGACCATGGATACATTTCCCTCTTGTAGCCGTAGCTGTATTTGTCTATTGCCTTGTGAAGACCACAGAGACCCATAACAGCGTCTTCGTCTGCATGCAAAAACAAAAAATCAGTTTCACATTTTTCAGCCAGACAACATTTGGAGGTGGTCAGGCTTGCACTGTGATCGGATGTACAGTTTGATCACAACCTTAAGAAAACAAAAAAAGGTCAGGTTAAAGGTCATCTAACGCAGCCTCTTGTTGCTATCTTAAAAGCCCCATGAAATGAAAATGCCATTTTTCCAGTTTTAATCCTTTGTCCCTGTGTTAACTGTTCATTATTTCTTGTTATAAGCCAAATATATGTCATCATAATACACATTCTGTGCCACTGGATATTGTAAATGCCGATCAATATCCATGACAAGTCCCTCCCTAGCTTCAGGTTTGTACTGGACACACGTAAATACGCAAAATCAAATAGCAAGCTTGACATAATCTACAGGTAAAAACTGATTTAGAAATTGTTTGTCTATTTGTGGCATGGTGTCCCTTGACCTGAAATGTGCCTTGTATATTGACAAGTCCACCAGTCTGTGCTAATTGCTTTGCATATTGAGATCATATTAATAAAAGATGTAGGTGCAAAAATCTGTGGATTAAATGTCGTTATTCAGATAATATTTCCAGATATAGAACACAGGTTAATACCAGGTCTAATAAAATTTGCTTTTTTGGCATATATTTCATTTCTGTACCAAAGACATGCAGACTAACATTGGCATCTTTAGATTTGAAGTGTAATTCTTCTTAATGGAAACACTGTGTATGTTTGATGTTTTTTAATGGTCAGTTCTCTTGAGGGGGATAGATATATGATCTGTATAAGTATATAATCAATGGGATCCAGTGGGTGACTTTATCGTATCTGTCCATGTAACATCAGTGGTGTTGGACTTTTATCATATAAACCATGAGATCAAGAAGGATGATTTTGCCTGCTCTTAACCACTTTAAGAAACAAGAGAAGCATGTTTTTCTTGCCAGTTATGATCATATACCTCCTTTGTGTCAAATTCGAGGATGGAGATGAAATCAAGGGTAAATATTAGCACACAAATGCACACCTACAGTATAGTTGAACTAATAATAGAAATTACTCAAATATGTTAGCAGATTAATACAACTTTCTGCCCTCACTTTCTGAGATCCCTTACCAATCACTTCATCAAAGGTCTTTTGCAAGTTTGTAATCTGATCCAATCTGAAGTAATGCTTCCCACCAAGCCCTGTTGTGAGTAGCTGCAGGTCTTCATCAAAGACTTCAATTCCAAGGGCAAAAACATAAATGTCTGTAACAGAATGAAACATAGCAGGATAAATTGAGGTCTCTCTGTTGCATTAAAACACATTCTGTTGCTCAAGCTGCTAGCAAGGCATTACTGTATAACAATTCAATAATGTTACTAATCGTATAGCATGTGTCTGTAACGAAAAATCCGAACAATGGTAGTGAGGCCTAATGTTGAAAGTGAATATAGCAACAGAAATCATATAATCATATAATATATCATAAAACTCACCAAGAAATTCTGCTCTTGGATGATTCTCTCCACTACTATGGTCCATGTATATCAAGTTCTTTATTTTTTGCACGGTTGGTAAAGGCGAACCTCCCATATTATAAGCACCTGCAATGAAAGACACCAGTGTGTTAAAATCATGTACAACATAGACAACATTTGATATTTAAACCCTGAAGTTGGCTGAACTTACCATCTGTAAAAAGCATGAGGATGTGATGATGTGCTGTAAAATTTTTTTCTCCAACTCTGTCCTTTATGAAAGCCATTTTGCTCAAGATGGTCTCAAAGGTGAGTGTCAGATCTGTCCCAGCAGTGTTGTGGTCTTTCAATCCAAATACACAGTAAAACATTAAGATCAAACCATGTATTCAAAACTTGAATTTTCAACCACATCTCTGATCTGTTTGACTCACCGCCTATATCGAAAGCTTCAATGGCTTCAATGATTGTTATTGGCTGTACTCCGTCTTTCAAAAAATCAAGAATGTTGACAACTTCAATTACCTCAGAAGAGAAAAAGAAGATTTCATAGTTTGGAGAGACAGTAAAGCTGGCAATCTGTGGAGACATGAAGCAGATTAGTTAAATATAAGGTGTATGATCTTTAATATTGTTTCACGTTTTGACAAAACTTTGTAAACACATGTAAACTTGTGGAGCTGCTGTGACACATGTTTTTTTAATGCAACACCTCCTTATGTATCAAACTGCTTATGGTTGTTATTTTGTTGAGTAATTGATTCATTTATCAGTAGATAGAGTATCCCATAGTGTGCATTGACAACAAGCCAAGGGACTCTTGCCAAGAAACATCGATCAAGATTATAATGTATAATAATTCATAATGACATTTAATTCTAAGGAGCTCTTGCCCTGACAACCAAATGGAATGAGATTGTGTAGCTACATGTTACCTGTACAGCGTGCCAAATGTGTTTCTAAAAGTGTGTCATACAACGTAAAGTGCTCCATTTGTCAGCTTCCACCACACATAGAGTGACTTGACATAGTTAGATCCAGATATCTCAGTGGGATCAGTACCATGACAGTCACATCCAAAAAACTAATGGTTTCTAAATATCTATTTGACATTTCTGAGTCAGGCTACTGGCAATATAAACTCTAACATTTTAATTTTATTCCTTATAAGATCAAATGATTGACTAAATGTTCAGATTGGTCACAATAACGGCTGTATTTCTAACATGTTTTATCGACTCAGCAAATGTATTGCCAACACTAATCAGCAACAGTCTGTACTTTCACCCCATATGCATCTTTTAAAGGGAGCCCACAATTAGCAAAATAATCCCAATATATCTCTAGTCCCAGGAGAATGTTGGTGACTGTTAACTGCAAATTCAGCATATTGTAATAGAGAGTTCTGTCACAATAACAATGAAGAAAACAGTGTAAAACTTTTAATCAAAAGGAGAGCTGTTTGTTTCTTACCCGTTTAATAAGTTTTATGATAGTATCTTTTGCATCAGTGACATTTTTCTCAGTTATGCTCTCAGAAATATCCACAGCAATATAGACGTTAAGTATCCCATCTTTTGAAATCCTGAAATTTTTCCCCGACTGTTCGTTACCTGCACAATTCATTAGAAATACTGTTACTTTTGCCATACACATTAAATGCCATTTTTGCCTAGAGACAAAATCATCACGGAAGACCATGCAATGTCTTCTGCATTGTTACAGGGAAACATTCATACCTATACAGTTTCTTAGATTAATATGTTCAGAAATAAGGTATTATGTCCTTATAAAGAAGAGTGAGTTTTTATGTTTGTTGACTAACTTAACAAATGTACCTCTCAACATGCTGTTATAACATAAATGACCATATAGCATTGCTATTAAATAATGCTAACAATCATATTAGTCCATGAACATTATTAGTTCATTAGTTCATTTGTCATATTAGTTCCTTACCGGTGGGCTGTAAAGTGGTGAGGCTTTCTTTGATTGCACTGCCAAATGCCTCTGAAGCCTCCAGTGGACTGTCATAGGTGTGTTTGTCTGCAAGAAGCAAAAGCCACAATAACAGAAGTTTGCAAAAGGCCTAATTGCGACAAGGTAAAAGTAAAAGTTCTCGGGATTAGCTCTAAGTAGTTTCAGGCAGCATGTAAATGTTGGAAGCAGGTCAGGGATCATCAGCATGCATCTGCTGGTCTCTTCAAACCAGTTATTGTTGGTAGGATATGATCCCTCACTGACCTCCTACCAGTAACCAGGTGGCTGCATTTTTGAAAGGGCAAGACCAGCGGAACAAAACCCCGAACTTGTCAAAATGTTAATACTGTTAACAAAATACAAGAGTGCAAAACTAAGTCGAGCTCACTTTGCTTGATCAAAACTAGTTAGTAAAACAGTGCTTATAGTTGTTCCGGGAATGCCACACATTGTTGTAAAAAAAAAAAAACAGTGTGTGTGGGTTTCTGTCTTACAGTAACATTCTGGTTCTGTGCCGGTCCACTGGCCATTCTCCAGACACGTTCTTTCTTTTGACCCCACCAAAAACAGGTTATTATTGCTGCAGCTGTATTTCACTTTGTCACCAATTCCAAATAGGTTCCCTATTCTCACGGCACCAGCTGGGACACCAGGATCTGGACAGTTATGTCCTGCTGTGGTAACACAAAAGACAAAAGATTAAACTCATACATACAAAAGTTACAAATGAGGGTGTATCCCCAAACCTAAAAGAAAGCAGATTGCTGTTAAGGACATACAGTCACGGCTACAGATAGGAGTGAAGCCGCTCCATTTCCCGTTTGGTAAACAAACACGTCTGAATGAGCCTCGCAGATTATGTCCAGAGTAGCACTCATACGTGGTCTCATTTCCAACAAAGTACTTATCCTGAGGAGGGGAGACATCTCCATTCTCCAGCACAGTTGGGTCTGGGCATTCAA
The DNA here is from genome assembly GCF_021018895.1 of Seriola aureovittata. Taxonomy (NCBI): domain Eukaryota; kingdom Metazoa; phylum Chordata; class Actinopteri; order Carangiformes; family Carangidae; genus Seriola; species Seriola aureovittata. The sequence continues at coordinate 14,673,152 of NC_079378.1, read as the reverse complement.
CCACTGCAAAACAAAACAAAAGCACCTAAGTTGTCATGTTGAGCAGTCAGCCCTGGAGCAAAGGGAGAAACATCATCACTACATAACTCACGTTTGCATATCTGAGGCGAAGACTTTTCGGGTCTCCACTTGCCATTAAGCTGGCACGTGCGGGTCAGAACAGGGTATGGATAGTAACCCTTTTTACAAGTGTAGAACAACATGCTGCCACTCTGCAGCTGCCTGGTCAGTGAGTAATAACCATCTTCAATTTTCATACCTTCCTCTGTGCATTCACACCAAACTTCCCCTCCTGAAAAGAAAGGACAGGTTTGGGTCATGGAGGCCAAGATTTAGAACGGTAATCAGATTTTAGGAAGCTCCCTCCATAGCCAGACATTATAGAATTGTTTCCATAAAATGAGTAGTATTACGTGATGACCAAACAAAAAATTTTATGAAAATTTCAGATTTCAGAAAACAAACATTCTGACTGGGGAAATGTAGGATGGTATTTTTCCCACTGAAATTTTAATGTCAATATTGAAATTGCTGTTATAATGGTTTTCAACAGCTATTTAATTTTCCTAATTTCAATATACATTGTTTTTATTTCAATCTTTAAAGCTAATGACAAATTACACACATTTGTGTTAATTATTTAGTTTGTTAAGTTTATTATGTCAATTCTATTATATCTTACAAAAAACCGCCTTACTTATAGGTTACAATAAATATAAATACATGGGCGTTTGACACATTTGAAAGTTCAAAATAACATATAAAAAATATATATATGTATTTTAAAATCTAAAGAAAAAATTAGCTTACCCATGCAGAGGACACATGAAAGAGCAGCAAACCAGCTCCAGGAGACAGAAAATCCCATGGTGAACCATAAACTGGGGAACAATATAAAAATGAGAGGATTTTGCAGAAGCCTTACATTTATTGCAAAATGGACAGCAATGTTTGCAGAGTAGGGCTGAACCAACGAAGACCATCCTGGTACTTATTAACTTTATGATAAATAGAAGGGGATCAATACTCTATGACACAACAAACAAATTTCCACCAAATTTTACCATTGCATAAGAACTCAAGATTAAAATAAAATAATTCATTTAAACCGACTTGATTAATATACAGTAAAAATACGAAAAGCACTTTTAATTAACTATATTTTTGACTTGCTATATTCAATTAACTGGTAGTGCATTCAAATATTAAAACTCTTAAAAGGGGAAAGAAAAATCTTATATATTGACCCTTTTGTCTGAAAGATTGGGAACATTTAAATAAATTCAGTACAGTTAAGTTTGACTGTTAATTTTTACCATTGTAGTCTAAATAGTACTCTCTCTAAATATTGTTTTGGTTTTTTTTTGTGTCCTGACCTTAACTAGGCCATAGCTTCTCCGTCTTTGATCCAGGATTTCCAGTCATGTGTACACACACAGTCACATGTTGCAATAAAAAACAACAAAACAAACAAAAAGTAATTGTGTAACCAGAGTACAAAGTACCAAGAACAAATATTCGTCTCATCATTTCCCGAAATAGGGAGGCACTGTGGAGATTTACATACTGGCATGTTGATTCAGTTATTGATTGAACTCCCAGTCATCCCAGACTGGTTTAATTGTTGCTCTTTCTGACATTTGATTGAGAAAAACATCTCTTTTAAGAAATGAGATGTCAGCACAGAAAAACGTATGAAGTTATTTGTAGTTGTTTTGTGTCTCTTTCAGTTTGTGTCTCTTTTTGTGGTCTTTTTGCATCTCTTTGTGGTTGTTTTGCGTCGGCTTGGGTTTAGTTTGTGTCTTTCTCGTGAACATCTTGCATCTCTTTGTAGTCATTTGATTGACTTTTAAGTCTATAATAGTATAGCCCTGTATCATCACCTTAACACCAATTTGCACTGATTATGAGTAGTTTTGGGTGTGTACGTTGGGGGAAGAGAGACTTCATGTTTGCTGTGTGCCAGATAGGCAACCAACCTGCGCCACATCTTACCTTCGGCCTTAGACTCTTCTCGCTTCCTCTCTTGTGAGTAGAACACTGACTGTTTTCTCCTTCTTTCTTGATAATTAAGGAATTAGAGTATCGGTTGGATTGGTTGGTCAAATCAAGAACCTGTAACGTCACTGCAAAGTACTGCAGTGGGTGTGTTACAAGTCTCTTCAAACAGAGGCTCTGGCCTCTTGGGTCCCTGGGCCTGTTCAGGGTTTAACTTTTGTTTTCAGCAATGATTTAAAAGTCTGATATGTATATTCAACTTCCATTTTCACTCCTCCTCTTCATATTCTTTATGTCGCCTGCATAGTTTCTTGAAAAATAAAACTTCCTTCAATGTTTTCAAACAATGCGAATGATAGTGATAATTTGACAATCTCCAGCTTTTCAAAGAGCTGTTGTCACAACTGATCAAGACTAGATATTAGGGATGTCACTGTATTGATGCAAAGACGTCACACAAGTAGTACTGTAGCGTTTCCTTTAGTGAACTTTGTGAATTACATGTGTTAAATGTGGGCTTTCCAGTTGGCAGAGAGGGACTTGACATCAGTGACAATTAAGTAGTTGTTCTCATTTCTGGACAGACTGATTGGTCTGTCACAGTTCATGTTGTGGAGTGGAACATTTATAATTAGATTTTATTCAACATAATTGATTGAGTAGAATCCCCTTATAAAAGAAAAAGAAAACATTTTTCATTTTGAACACTTGCATTTACCTGCTCTTTTCCCGAAATATCAACTGACCTCATAATCTATCAATCTTAGAAATAGACTGAACACATTCATGCCTCCATCAGCAAAAACGTTTTGAGCCAATGGCCTTTTCTCTAGTGCCTCCCTGTGGAAGAACTACAAAGTGGATACTGTAGTACTCAGCTAACTCCAAAAGATGGCAGTAGAGCAACGCTAAGGATGACCGCTGCCGATAAAACCTCAAAGAAGAAGAAGTGGAAGCGGAAGTGACGAGCATGTCGGAAGTTATCGCCAGCGAAAACAACAACGCGCCAAATTTGTGCTGAAGTCACTGCAGTCGCTGCCTGAAACACATGAAAAAGTTTGTCGAGTAAATTTGCAAAACGCGGCTGGCTGAGGAAGACAGGTAGGTAAGATAGTTACTGAAGTGCTAGTCAACAAGTTTGTTTGCACCTCCTGGTTTTGTTTGGTTGAGTGCATCATGTGAGTTCATGACATACAACAGTGTTGCTTCATTACGGAACAACATTTTGACGGATAAAATGGTAATTATTCAAAGAGCAAACACTGCTTAGAAGTGACAGTATCTGCATGAAGTGAAAATAGGAAAACGTGTGTGTGTGTGCTTCTGTTTTTAGCATGGCGGTACCTTTTGTGCAGGACTGGGACCTTGTTCAGACACTGGGAGAAGGAGCCTACGGAGAGTATGAGTCTTTCTATATCAGTCATTTACACCATTTATTTACTTCATAGCAGTGCGTCTCCAGGTGATGGAGTTGATTTAAAAATAAAACTTATTGAATTCATAATAATTTAAAAATTCACTGCTAGGTTTGTCAGTTAATAAAGTTTGCTGCTGAGTGCTGACACTCATCTGTTTCCCCTCATGTGACATTTCCCTTTTAACTATTGATTTTCTCTCAGAGAAATATGTTCGTACTTGCCCAGTTGATACAAGAATAACTTAATAATAACTCTCCATCACAGCCTCTGTTCATCTTCTCATTTTCTTCTCGTTCTCTGTTATTGAATGGCTGTCGCCTCTTTGTATTTGTGGCCTCAGGGTGAGGCTGCTGGTGAACAGGCAGACGGAGGAGGCAGTTGCAGTGAAGGTGATCGATACCTCCCAGGCTAAAGAGTGTGCTGAAAATGTCAAGAAGGAGGTCTGCGTCCATAAGGTTGGTCAGTCACCTTTTATTTAGTCAGTGTTTACTGGCTGAAGTGTAAGTGTTAACCAGGTTATTTGAATTTTTAAAACTTATTTAACCAAAAACGCTGGCTGAGAACATTGCTTTATGCAAATCATGACGTGTGCACTTACACTACAACATTTACTCCTGTTTGGTAGATGCTCAATCACCCCAACATTGTACGGTTTTTTGGCCATCGGAAGGAAGGGCCGACTGTGTACCTCTTCCTGGAGTACTGCACCGGTGGAGAGCTTTTCGACCGAATCGGTGAGTGAGACAACTGCAGGCGGCAAACATAGGACTGCTTTCTTGGAGGGTGTGACCGAAAGTCTGATAGTTATGGTAGACATTACAACTGTAATGTCAAGAATCAATGCCAAGTATTCAGTTTCAGATCATCAAAAACCTCTTCAAAATTAACTGTGAATTACTGTGACTTGCCTCACCCACAGCTCATTCTTGAGTCTATTTATTTTTGTATAAATTTCATTTAAAATTTACTTGACTGACACATGGTTGGAAATACAACCTTTGATTTTTATTTGCCCTATGCGTTTTGCTCTTCAAATTAAAATTGTTTTACCTAACCAATTATAAAAATAGGCAGAGTATAGTTTATAGCCGATACGTATGCTGAGAATTTAGACTCAAAATAGTCAGAAACGTGTATTACATGATCTACAAATGACAAATAAGATTTACAAACAACGATTTGTGAGTAACCTTGGGCTCTCGCAAATGCATGTTCCAGTACACATCCAAATATCAAGCATTTTGAACACTTTGGAAAGAGTTTTACATAATGCACACATCACAACCTGAATAAATATTGATATTTTACATAAATATTTTTAAATTTAACTTTTGATTTCAAAAAGCCTCCAGTGTATACAAATCTGTAAGAATATCTGGGACATTCTTTAATGTTTATTTACAGATTGTTAAATGTGCGTACAGGACTTTCTGTGAATTCTTGTATAATTTAAAAGTGGGAAAGATGTTTTCCTAAACAGGCAAAGAGCTTGTCGTCCCTCGATTAGAACATGTAGATTTACCAACTATAGACTATTCAGTCGCCTATAAATGTCAGTCCGTCTGTCCCCCAGTTGAAATGTGTTTCCTGTAGTGCCCCACCGCTTGGCGTTAGATCATGTAATACACATTTGTTACCATTTTGAGTCTAATTTATCTCTGTAGATACTTAAACGTCTGATATCAGCCTGATCAACAGTCTGTTTGCAGCCCTGTAGAAATGTTGTTTGAATGGTGGTTATTCATGTAGGTTATTGAAATGCTCTTGTTTCATTTTAGAGCCTGATGTGGGAATGGCAGAAAAAGATGCTCATAGATTTTTCCAGCAGCTCATAGCAGCTGTGGTGAGTGAAATAAATCTGTTCGTCGATGTGATCTCCTGCACCAGTTTGTGGTGTCATTAAATTTTCAGTTGCACTTTTGCAGGAGTACCTCCACAGTGCTGGCATTACCCACAGAGACATAAAGCCGGAGAACATTTTGCTGGATGACAAAGGTGAGGAAACACAATGTATATTGACATGTTTAAGGAATAATTTTGTTCAGTATTTATTATAACCTTAGCCTGTTGCTGTTCTTTACCTTCAGATAACCTGAAGCTGACAGATTTCGGCCTGGCCACGATGTTTCGTTTCAAAGGACGAGAACGTCTTCTATGTAGACTCTGTGGGACGCTTCCATACGTGGCTCCGGAGCTTCTCAGCCAAACGGAGTACAAAGCTCAGCCGGCGGATATCTGGGCTTGTGGGATAGTCCTCACGGCCATGCTGGCTGGAGGTAAGATCACATAGTCTGTGTTTACAATTTTAAACGCAATTCTGTTAAAGTACAATAGCCATGTCTTTGTGAAGGTTTTAGATTTTTGCAAGACTGACAGAGAAGTGTTGATTCAACTCTGGCCATTTCTAAAGCTGCAGTTTGTGTTCATGTTGTAGCTTACTATATTACTTACTGTGTATGTACTTTAGACTGTCACCATGTAAAATGTTGCTCACCAATCCACACTTTTATTGTTATATAAGCGTTAAAGGTCTTATTATAGTTTAGCCCACTTAACAACGCAGTTGGAACTGCTGCAGAGTCTATGACATAAGGCTCATGAAAGCTATATACTTGTTGCATCAAAAGTCGTACTCCCTACTGGAGTCATAAATCTGTCAAATCTGAATATGCAGACATTTATATTCTACGTGACTTACATTTCCCAAGGACTTCATTAGCTCCAAAAATATGCTCCTTGAGATCCAGAACTTGCCTGAGAATTATCACATTTTAAAATGTTCTTCCGTATCAAAGTAATCCTGTGACAGCTGTCTGTATATCCATGGGTACACTGTAAACAAGAACTGTAAATGTAAAATACTTTTAGTGGTGCCAGTTTGCCAGAGTTTAACCAAAAGTGGGTTAAAAGAAATGGAGTACAAATGCAGCCCACAGCTAATACTTCCTGTTTACATTCCACAAAGCCCCCAAATTATGAGAACTGTTGTTCCAAAAGTTAGAGCATGATTATCCCCAAATCAAAATAATACAAAGACTGTCAACATGGTTCCTATATACCTGGAACACTGACACTCTATACATATACATATATTTGCTCTGTTATTAAAACGTGGACGTATTATTGACCGAAAAGTCAACAGTGTCCTACTTTGAAAACCTGTGGGTTACTGATATAGCATATTCATACTGTAAACCAAACAAAATGTGCTTTACCCGTTCCAAAATACAGTTACAAGGTGATTTTCTGACTGTGAAATAGGATGTTTTGAGTGGCTATAGTGACATTCTCATGAGGCTGTTTCCAAATCAGTTCCATGCCAAGTAGCTATAATGGGGAAAAAACTACTGAGACTAGAACAAGTCAAAAATATTGTTTGTTCAGGGGTTTTTCGAACTAAATACTGCATGTACACTGAACAAAGGGCTAAAATGCAATAAAAATAAATAAGAACAAAAATATACTCCTTTTCTGTTCATTCTCTTGCAACAGCATCGTCTCTTTCCAGTAGATGTGTGGAAATGTTTTGTCACTGTCTTTGTGTTGCTGCTTTGTCAGAGTTACCATGGGACCAGCCCACTGAGACCTGTCAAGAGTACTCAGATTGGATTCAAAAGAAAACCTATCTACCTCCTTGGAAGAAAATACAACCAGTGCCTCTTAGTACGTTTCAAATTGTATAAGTTGAAATCCTATTTTTTTCTAAATGGTCTTGAAGCTTTATTTAATTCACATGCAACTCCTCTTCAGGTTTGTTGTCCAAATTACTGCTGGCCAGTCCAGATGCACGCATCAGCATCACAGACATACAGAAAGACCGCTGGTTTACTCAAGGCAAGTCTCGGTATCGGTATAACAAAATCAATTCAACTGACTGCTAAATGTTCACTGGGCTGATTTCTGTCTGTGCTTCTCTGCAGCTGTAAAACAGCCACCAGGTTCTCTGGGCTCAGGAGGAAACAAACTTCTTCGATCAGATGTGGGACTCAAATCCCGTTCCAACAGGTTGTTTTATTTATTTATTTTGTGTTTCTTACTCTTTAAAGCGGCCTTGGGTACCTTGAAAGGCACTATAAAAATCTAAGTTATTATTATTAGAGCTTCCTGTCTTTCTTATTTGAACTCAAAGGTGTATTTCTTTTCATGCCTATAATCTTAAAACCACATTCCTCCCTCTGTAGTGATGACAGGATGCAGTTTTCCAGCTCTCAGCCTGACCTCGCAGCAGGTGGCTGGGAAGCCATGTTGTTAATCAGTCAGACTGACGGTCAAGTCAGCTTCTCCCAGCCGACCAAGCCGGAGCACATGCTGCTGGGTAGTCAACTACTGGGCACGCCAGGAGCCAGTCAGGTAAGTCACATACCCTGCATCTATTTGTGTTTTTGTTTTATAATACCTGTGACAATGTGTGTGAATGTTCAACATGTCCTGTTATGTAATTGCTTCTTCTGCTCTACATTTAAATGTATCAAAATCTATACAAAGCAAAAATTAATGTGTAATGAACTCCCACCTTTAATGTACCGAGATTGATGCAAATAACGCTGTCAGTTATTTCATGTCTTAACCACTTCTTCTGTTTGTGTAGTCGCCGTGGCAGAGATTAGTGCGGAGAATGACGCGTTTCTTCACTGCTGTGAATGCTGATGCATCATTATCTGCCCTGAAAGACACCTGTGACGGACTGGCACTTGGCTTCAAGCTCACCTGCGCCAAACAGGTACATCTGTGCTCGAATATACAGGATTCAGATATTTACAGAGGTTAAATACATAATGAGCAACGATAACACCACCTGGACCACACAACCAGGCTACCTGTTTCAGCGGCCACTAGTATTAACACACAATCCTTCAGCAGCCACTACAGACCATAATGCACTTTAGTATAATGAACCTCTCTCTGCCCCTTAGGTGACGGTGAGCACCCTGGACAAGCGCAATAACAAGCTCATCTTCAAAGTCCATTTGCTAGAGATGAATCAGAGAGTGCTGCTGGACTTCAGACTGTCTAAGGTGGGTTTTAGTATTTCATAAGTGTGTAATGTTTCTAATGAATAATCCATTACTGCATTAAAGTTGAGATATTAGTGTGTGTGAATATGCATTTTTTTCCTTTATAAGCCTAGTGCAAATCTAGGTAGAGGAGGATTTCAAAGAGTGGCACTAATGATCGACCGATGTGGGTTTTTCAATGGCCAATGCCGATGCCAATATTTAGGGAGCAGGGTGGCCGATGGCCTTTATTTTTTATTTGTTCTTTTTTTGTTTTTTTTTAATCTGATAAAATATAAGAATTTAGTAACAATAACAAATAAGACACAAAATTGCGCTGAAACGTAAATTAACATTTATTTAAGTGTTGTTTGCATTGTCTGTAAATAGATCTGCACTCTGTCGGCAGTTCATTTATTTTAAATTAAAACATGTTAACTTACATGTCCACAGGTAAACTTGTAAAAAAAAGTTATGAATGAAAAATGAATAACGTTTTAGTGCAAGCAACAAACTCACGAAGCTAACGTTACTGTTACAATACCAAAGACATCCACATTCACTCCCTCATTGGATCTTACCTGTGACAGCTGCCAGTGATGAATTCAATATGAATAATGAATTAAAAGCATTGCTGACCTGAAATTCTGCATTTTATAATGCTGCAACTGCCCTTGCTGTTCTTTGTTTGTAGTAATTTCTGCAACTAACCAGAATCTCCTAGTTACTCGGTAGACAATCTCCTTTATGATGACACTGGCACGTTCATGCCTCATGTTTGTGACTGGTCATGTGATGTGCATTTTCAGGTGTGTTAGTATGGACAGATTTTTTTTCTGACACAGCTAAAATGGCCGTCTGGACAGGACCATTTTAGTGTGGACGTAACCTTTGTAGTCTCCTGTATTGAGGCAATATGACTTCATGCTTACACATCCTTGTTCATATGTAAAAAGTTTAACTAACAAAATGTGCCACAAGTGAAAGGAATCCTCTAATGATGTTGGTCTACGATTACATTTCGCTCATTGCATGAGAGCATGTTTTCGTCCGACAGATGTTGACGTGTCTGTGTGTCTTTTCAGGGTGACGGTCTGGAGTTTAAACGTCTCTTTGTGAAGATAAAACAGAAGCTTGGCGACATCATCAGCACTCAGAAGGTTTTACTTCCCGTCACATGAGCAGCTTCGTCCTCACAGTTTCTGGTGTCTACTGCCATTGACATTGGAGAGAAAACCTGTATATATTTATTTGTTCTACTGATGTTTTAAATGTGTTCTGTTGTTTTCTGTCTGTGTTCTGGTTCTTGTTTTCATTTACTTCTATTATGTGAGAGAAGTGGCTGCAACGACCTTGGTCATTGCAGCCACTTCTCACTTGTTAAAGGAGCAATAATGTTGTTTGCTGTTAGAATCAGAACAAGATCAAAACCTGTGTGTGTCTGTGTGTCTGCGTCTCCATGTTCTGTCTATGAAAAGGCTGATTGTTGATGATACAGTCCGAAGTCTTGAATAAATTATCGAAAGACCAACATTGCAAACTAAAGGTTTTGTGATGAATGATGAATGCAGACAATGAGGATGACCACTGATGAGGAGAAGAATAATTTTAGGGTATGAGCCCAGATTTAGCCAGTATCCATGTTAATATAAAAGCCTCAAATAAAAGTTTCCTTTTTTTAAAAACAAAAACCCTCCTGACAGCTGAGCAGTATACATTCATATCATTTAATGTAGAAATGAACTGAACATCTTATGTCCATGCTTCAAATGATGGTATGACCAGGTTTTGTAGTGAAAGATACATGAGGACACCTTGCAACTGTTATTATAGCTGAGTTGAGATCACAGGCTGCACACATGGTAATGACTGTGCAAACTAACTGTCTACAAAAGCGGGAATTCCAGGTTAAATTACAACTGTGGGAGTCTGTGATAAATGATTATGAGCCCGTAGCCTTGACGGTGATGGTGACGCTGACAGGCTCGTTATCATCTCCAGGGGAAGGTGCTTGGCTGGTGGGGGTGGTGAGGGGTGAAGCTGCCCGGGGTAAAGCCATGGCTGGACCTGGAAGAGACCAGCATCAAGGTTCAGCATCATGGTAGATGAACGATAAGATTTTTTTTAAAACGCACTTCTCATAACATCATCAGTTTCCACAAAACTTAAAATAGTTTGAAAAACAGTGGATTCATCAAGTTTTGTTTAACTATGACAGATCAAAGTAAGATTTTTTATTATTAAACCCTGCACAACTAAAGTACACCCCCTGTTAGTTGGCAGGATGTGATGTCACGCAGCTGCAACAACAACCTTTTGGCCCTTAGACAAAACAGCGGTGTATCTGTTGGCGGTGTGAGCACATCGGCTCAGTAAAAGTAAGCAGAAAGAGCTCCGAGCGAAGCAAGGTGGACTCAACACAGTACAGGTAAGCTTGGTGACCTGTGGTGTTGACCGTGTCCAGCATGTGGCTTTGTCCGCTGTGTGTAACTCGAAGAATCACTGGTTACTCCAGCAGGTGAACGGAGTCCGAGCCTCTCACACAGGCATCTCCGGACGGACGCTTGAATCATCGCGGTCTTTCTCGATCCCAAAGGGGTAAAAGAACTCAAAATAAGGTGAGGACACAATATCCTTAAACGTCGAAATAATCGTGTGGTAAATATTTATACTCATGTACTCTTATTTTTGCTAATTTATTTTTGAATGATGCAAGTTTAACCACTTATTTATGTTATCATTAAAGCCATAACCATTATTTGTATGTATATATAGAAGCAGACTACAATAAAATGGTGTATACAGTCAGATGCTACAGTTCATTTTCTGTCACTTCAGATGCGTTTCAGAAAACTGCATGTAAAACTCAGCCCTCAAAGTTCCCACAGTGTGTGTAACACTGACGTTTCAAAGTATGAATTTTGATCCTGTTGACCACCAAACCCTTCCAGGTGTTACTGGTGACAAAACTGGATTCACCCCAGCCACTGCAGGAAGGCAGCGGGGAGCCCTGAGGAGTCGGACAGGCGGATGCCAGAAGGACAGCAGGTTTCTGCAGACAGGCAGAGCAGCAAAGGCAACAGACACAGACTGTCTGCATCACTGAAGCAAACAACAAGAGTAACCTTAACTGGAGGTTTAAAAACCCACTGATTACTCCGACAGAAGAGAAAAAACTGTATAAGGAGGAGTGAGAAGAAAAGGGAAGTATTGCAATACTCTATATTACTCCCACAGACAAAGAGAGACCTTTTTCCATGAGCATCACATACTAGGAACAGGAACCAATTCCTGGAAAACAGTGTGTGTAGCTCATTACTACTGAAACTATTTGATACCTGAATATAATATAAACACTTGGGCGGACACTGTTGTACTCTGTTAGAGTAATTACAGTGAATAGGTTACCAGTGTCGTAAGTTCTCCCCAAATAATTGTCTCAAACAAGCAGGACAGATATCAAAGAAAAAACCCAGGAGGTTTTGAAATACCAGCGGAAACATTTACTCTGTGTTCAGACATCTAGCCAACATTAGCAGGGAAACTAACCTAACCATAGATATCTATTCCGTCCTCGGCACCAGCAGTTCATTATCACAGGTTTCATCAGAATAGAGCATTTGCTCAACAGCTTATACTGGTGACGTCTCAAACTTCACACTTGTGGTGGAATAAAATGGCAAAACCAGGAGGAAACCTATGGTGTCAGAGTGCATGCGCTACCCTGATCCCAGACAATTCAGATAAAATGGAAAGTGTTATAAAAGAAATGAAGAAGATTGCTAATTCTTTTGGTCCATCAAAGTCTAGTGATAGTTTTACCAGCTGGCTGGAAAAAAACCTGGGTACTTGGGGCCTGCCGATAGCCGTGATTTTAATAATCTTTCTCCTCGGGCTGAGTGTATCTATCTGTTGTCTGATTCACAGACAGAAGCGGAGGGAAGCAGCACAATTCCCTTTATTGAACAATAATCAAGTCATTGTAAGAGCAGACTTGCAAGAAGTGTAAATGTGAAGTAAACCTCAGAGCTTGCTCAGAATGTTAGCAAAAAAAAAAAATGCGTGAGGGAAATTATAGTTTATTCTTTATAAAGATTAATGTTGTGAAATTTGTGTTGCAGAGAACTGTCATGTAGCTGTGTGACCATTCTCTGACCACTGTTCTAAGCTGACCGTTGTTTGACCGCTCACCTGAGCTGCATCCTGTTTCAATAGGGAAATGATCCCCATGAATCTCAGCTGGTAGTGAACCAGGCAAAAGAAGGTGACAGAAATCTGAAGGAAACAGGAAGCTCCTCACTAGCCCAGTTCGTCAAAAACTAGAATGAGGCAGAAAAATAAAATTGGCAAATAAGGCGTTCAGGATGCATCTCGGGACGGGCGGGCTAAATGTATATAATGCATGTGTAACTGTTGTTTGGGGCTCTTCATCCCTGAGTGATGTAGGGTCTGTAATCATACGTTTTGGAATAAAGCACAAGAAAGGCAGAATTGTATTGGTGTGTTTGGAAAACATCTTACCTTAATTAGTCTACTACTCCCCCCAGTAGGGGGACATGATAAAAAGTAATTTAAAGACACACTCAAAATATTTATGTCCTACTGAGTGTGGAAACCCTGACATTTATATAAATGTGTGTTTCATGTGGGTTCATCTTGCCTGGGCTGGATGATCCACCAATATCCTCTATTCCTCCCTCTGACCCTCCTACCACTTCATCCTCTGGGAAGTTGATATTTTCCCTCGACTGGCTGTGCTGCCTGGACACACCATAACAAAAAACACTTTTAATGGCATGTCTACACACTTAATTACTTGTCCACATCATTAGAAACTGCTAATTTTTCATTGTCGGTGCTATACGGTACTTAAACAGGTATACAGATACTCACAAGCCAAACAGCATGTCATGTAGTCCTGTGGGGATAGAAAAATAGATTTAATTTAGATTTAATTTATTAATGCCACATAATGGGTCAAATGCTTCATTCTAGAAGTCATCAGGATGTTGGTGATTGTGTGCAGAACTCACGAGGATTGTTGTTGCGGTTGCGGATAATGTACACGAGCAGCAGCGCCGTGATGATGGCTGCAAAGAGCATCCCGCCTATAGCTGCTCCAATCACAGCAGGGTACATGTTGTAGCGTGGTTCCGCTGCAACACATCACAGTTACACATTGCAAAACAGTACACCTCTGACATAACGCGTCTTTTTTTTCCATCATGTTTCATCTCTGACAAGTGGTTCTCAACCCATGTCTTGTTGTTGCGGCACAACATACACCAAATTCACAAATGATTGGAAATGCGTTCACTGTGGAAGCCAGGATACATGAAATGGGAGGAAGTTTGGCTGACAAAAATCATGAAGTTAAAGCAAGACTATGTAACTTTTTAAAAGAAGGAAAAACACATTTGTCCTGTCCTGTGGTTTTGATGCTACTACCTTACTTGGCCTGGTATGACCAGTAGCTTATGATGGCTAATGTTAGCAAATTTTAGGCAGATATTATTTAACTGACATTACGGAGTCAGGTCACTGATGTGTGACTAATTTTCTTGTGGTAGTACTACACTGTTTTAGCATTTTTATCCCATAATTTTCACCTTTAGCTACAGAGACTGTTGTCTGACAAAAGTTACATAGGCTCACTTTAAAGTAAACCATGTTTCTTGATACATCAACAATACAAGGGTTGAAAACCACTGGCCTATCCTACCCTGGAACCTGCCTTTCTATATCCTAAACACCTGGATTGGTTTGACCAGATCCTACTATGCATGGTACAATTAACACAAAGAATTTACAAGAAGAAGCACACAGGGCCAGTTCGAGGACAGGTAAGGAAGGAGGTAAAGAGGAAGTGACTGGGAGATGTGAAGCGGTGAGATGTATGTAATTGTATGTGTTTTTTGTTGTTTGTGTTTGAGTCTTTCACCTAAGTGGATAACACAAGAAGAAAAACAAAAATGTTAGACTGTCATCAAAGTCACTGTAACAGCAATCAGAGCAAAATACGAGCATCAACGATTTTGAGTAATCACCTAACTCACCGGCCACCTTGTTTAAGACATCCCTAACTCAAGTCCCTGTCTTTGTTCAGTTCTCTGCTGAAAATCTGACCACACTTTCCTCACTATGTTTACATACTATACCTGGAGTCTTTGGTGCAGAAGAGTGTCCGATGGTGCGGTGGTTGATGGGCGTGATGCGGAACTGGTAGGTAACGGTCGGGGTCAGTCTCCCTACTGTATGACTCCTGACTTCTGGGTCCTGGATGATGTTACGGTACCAGACTTGTGGACCAATCCTCTCCTCCATCTCCTCTTTTGAACCATTGCTGCTGCCTCTCCTTCCTGGTCTCTCTGACACCAATCTGTGCTCCAGGATGAAACCTGTCCAACCTCCTTGTTCCTCGTTCTGTACCTGCCACTCCAGCTCCACCTCGTTACGCTGCCGGCTGTTGTACATCACTTTGATCAGGGTTGCATTGGGTGGCATGGGGTGCCCTGATAAAAAGCAAGAACACAACCAAATGTATTGCTACAAAAATTTTAACCGAATTTGGTGATCCCCTCATTTTTTGTCAAGTACCACTAACAGGTTAAAACCTTTATTTGTCCAGTACTTGTTTCAGTTCCAAATTCCAGTCGTCAATTCCGCCCTAAGTATTTAGTGTTAATTAGCTTGTTAGCACATTAACAGGTTAAACCAGAGACTTGGAGGATCTTTGGTTAAACCAACTTGAAGACCTTCTTAACTGCAGCATGTTAGCATTGTTATTTACAGCATGCTGATGTTCACAACTAGTTTGGTTTGATCCACTCTAAAACAAAAGTGTAAAAAGGGTAGGTTGTCTTTTTTATGGGTGGCTATGTGTCTGACTATTTTTTGGTTGGGGCAGTGACTCTACTGCTGCCTGACAAGATGTTATAAAATCACTGCACACCCGGAGAATAAATAGTCCAATACAATTTCCTTCTGTAAACCACAACTGGCCATTTAAACATTTAGGTTTTGTATGCCAGTCTACCTTTTGTCCCTCATTTCTGGTCTTTATGCTAAGCTAAGCTAATCAACTGCTGGCTAAAGCGTCATATTTATCATACAAACATGAGTCTTCTCAACTTCCTAACTAACTCCCTGCAAGAAAGCAGTTAAATGAAATGTCAAACTACTCTTTCGAAAAGCTACAACAACATAGATTTTAAAAAAAAAAGGAAGAAAGAAAAGAAAAAATTTCTTACTCTTGACCACTAAAGTGACATTGATTTCAGTTCCTCCCACTGCGTTGGAGGTGGTGCATCTGTATTCGCCACTGTCTTGAGTCTCATCCGTGTCTCTCACAGTCAGATTGGCCCATGCAGATGTTCGCAGCAGCGTGTACTTCAAGGTGTCTTGGATGTCCACACCCTGATTGTTGAACCAGGTGATTTCACTGACGGGAAGATAGTTGGCTCTCAGGTTGCAGGTGAGCTGGACATCGGTCCCCTCGTATACAGACACGACTCTGCGCTGTGTCAGCAACACAGGGGCCTCTACAGGTGACAAGTAAATATATAAATGAGTTAATTAACAAACCATATCTGCTATTTGTTGTAAGGTGTCTGTTTCTGACAACGTGCACTGACCCAGTGTGAGCCTACAGGTCTCGGTCTGGACCAGAAGTGGATGTTTAGCATGGCAGGTGTAGGGCTTCCCGCTACGGGCAGTGCCGTAGCGAAGGATCAGGATGTTTGAGTTTTCTTGCCCGCCTTTGCCCTGGCCCCCCGGGCCCTCCCACCACACCAAGGCTTTTGGGGCCCCTCCATCCCAGGAGCAGGACAGCATCAAATACTGCCGGTTGTTAGTCACATAGGCAAAACACACTGGCAGTGCAGGTGGAACATCTGGTGGAGGAGGAGAGGTTGAAGGGATGTGTAAGAGGTTTGTAGACCAGTGAACATACAAAACCAAACCTGTGTCTGTTCCTCTTAGTGATTCTCACATGTGCGTGTGCTGCACTCAGTTGACTGTTTGAGTGCGGGGTGGGAGCCCATGCATGTGAACAAGCTGTTGTTGGACTTCAGGCCTTCAGACGGCAGCAAGATGGCAGTGTTGCTCAGTGGATTTGTTTGCTGCCCTGTGTCAGCCTCCTCCTGTCCCAGTCCTTTTAGGTCTCCAGTCCAGCGGAGGGAGGCGGAGGGGAATCCGCCAGGCCAGGAGCAAAGCAGTCTCAGAGAGGTGTGATTCAGAGCCGGCTGCACAGAACAGGAGGGGGGGCCATCGGGTGGGTCTGTGGGAATAAAATACAGCGTAACGAGGCAGTGGTGTGTAAGATGGGGATCATGTGAGGTCATCAGAGCCAAAGAAAGTGCCTGTGGGCCTAGTATTTAGGTATTTAGGATGTTTGTTATGAATCATCTTACAAGAATTATAAAAGAACAATGTGCTTTTCATTAGTTTTCTTTTTACTTGCAACCTTTTCTCATGATAAAGCTGGGTAACACAGGCAAATGACAGGTCAGCACTACAGGGCCTGTTTTTTCTAATTTGAAAGATGAAAGGCAATGGTCTCTAACGCTCTTGGGTGATAAATTGTTGATCAGATATATGATCTGAGTATCTGCCAGAACAGCAGAAACTCTGCAAAACCAAACAGGAGAGTGAAATGACAAGTACCGGCTTTCTAGCCAACCAACACTTGCCATGGCTGTGACATCACAGCGAGGTACCTGCCAGAGAGTCCCATCAACAGTCCCTTAGACGGCCCGAACAGGAGAATAGGTCTGCAGCACTTCCACACTCTGCTGTGTGTTGGTGTGTAGGTGTATGAGTGCATTTGCATGTGCATTTTTTGATGTGTTTTGAAGTCTTAGTGAGTATGCAGAGCTTGAAATATGAGAATTGATGTACTGAATGGAGAAAGAATGTTTAAAATAGTAAAACAGAGAAATCAGAGGAGTTTTCTGGGTCATACTAAAAACAGGAGAGGTGCATTTGAAAGTGAAATCATCAGGTAGATTTAGGGTTAACATAGATGAGATGATTTGTGTTCTCTTGGTCTTGTACTTTCAATGTCAAAAATGAATTATTTAATCTCATGTCCTTGCCATTTGCAGTACCAAGACAGAAGAACACAGGTTAAGACTGAGAGGTCAGCCGTAGAGTAGAACAAGTGATGGCATAGTCCAAGGTCAGAGGTCAGAGATCACACTCACAGTAGACAGTCAAGCTGATGGTTTTTTTGGAGCGGGTGTTGAGGTAGGTGTTCTGTGCCAAGCAGGCGTAGTCGCCAGTGTGCATGCGGAGGATCTTGGTGATGGTGAACTGCGGCCCGGTGTAGACCTGGGAGTTGTTGTAGAACCAGACGTACTGACTGGCCGGGTTGGACTGGGCTTGACAGAGTAAAGAAACAGTCTCTCGCTCGAGGGCTGAATATCCCCGCTCTGTCATACTGTACGGAGTCACGTCTATCTGAGGAATGTCTGGACCAACTGAAGAGAAAGGATATGAACACACTCAAGTTATGATGGACATGGACATGTTACACACACAGGTGAGCAACCTCATGTTATTCTCTTAAGAACTACAGTATATTTCCACCCTGCAACAATTCATCATTTGGAGTTGTGTTTGTAGCCACCTAGTGAATTTAAGTCCAATATTCAATCTGTTTTTAGTCTCCACCTACTCCTGAGGAGAATATCTGACTCTTTAGCTGCTACATGCTGCACTGCGTTCACCAGCTTGTCTCTTACTGTTTGTCTGCTGTTTGGTGCTGAGCAGGTGATGTACAGTGGATTTTTAAAGCTTTTTTCGCTTAGCTGTCTCTGTGACTCAAATTCAAACCACTGGAGTCCAAGTATTAACACTTGAAGTACAAGCAGCTTTTTGAAATACAAGCCAAAGCAGAAACAATACAATGTTTTTTTTTCAAAAGATAAGGAATATAACTAAGTGAGAATTTTAAGTAAATACAAAAAGCTGACCTATGACTAAAACATTAAACAGTGTGAGTGATGATTTAATAATAATAAGTATTGACTGGAAATTCATAACTTTATGTGCTCTGATGTATTTTTCTTCTAATGTGACTTGTTCCTCCTCTTGACATTTAAGGGCTAAAGTAAAAGTAAGTAAAAAAAAAAAACATGCACTGTGATCTAGTATTATTACTCATAAACACTTGTGATGTCTTAAAAAGCTATACGTTGTACAATAATATTTTGTTTGAATACCCAAATCTTACCCCAAACCACCCAGAAATACTCACAGATGGTGTCCAGCCATAACCGGTTAGAGCTCTCGCTGTTGACGGGGTTGGTGGCCACGCAGCGGTACCAGCCAGTGTGGTTACGGTTGACGTCGGTCACGTTGATTGCGCTGGTGTTGCCCTGTGCAAAGACTGAGATGTTGCCACTCCGGGTTTCATGCTGCCACACATATTGGATCGGTCCGGTCCCATTTTCCAAATTGCAGCGCATCCACATTGTAGATCCTTCCACCGGAGAAGCATCACTCATCAGGAGGTAAGGTTTACTGACCGGAACTGTAAGTCACACAACATGTAGGTATGTTTACTGTCTCTAATGCAGATGAAGAACAGTGTTCAGTACATGTGTGTGTCCATGTATCCAGACAGCTCATGTTAACTATTCATCTGCAGCCTGTAAAGGTATGGACACCCATAGGCCCCAAGCTGAGAGAGTAGCCAAAAGTTTTTTTTAATCTGTGCAGGATTATTTCACGTTTTGATTTAATGATGCTCTGGTTTAGTGACCCGTGGTTAATTGTAAAATACAAAATGGCCAACAAAATACAAATTGGTGATTACTGGAGACAAACCGGAGAGCTAAGTTAACTGTCTCCTGTCTACAGCCTCATATTTAGTGTACAGATATGAATCCGCCTGTCTGGCCAGATCCGTCCCTACTCTGTCCATTGGTTGGAAATTATAATAACACAGTGCACGGTGTTGTTAACCTCATCTATGTGAAATTATTGGCAAATCACAAAGAACCCGAGTACAGCTTGATACTTGATGAACAAGATATGTTTTGTTCACCTGAGAGCAATGACAGGTTTATTATCATCCTGCTTAGTAGACAATTTAAAGGATCTGCATTAGAAATGTTTGTTATGTGTTTATGTAGAAAAACAGAATATCAGCCAATATATTGTTGTCAGCTTTTTTTGCATATGGCTGATGGAATAACGGTGTAGGTGTTAAGAGTGTGTCCCCTCCTGTGCCTCCATCCTAGCTACACCACTAGGAAGGAGTGAAATCTTACCTCGGACAGTGAGGTGCACGTAGTAGTAGTAGACTTTGGGCTCTCGTTCGATGTCATAGAAGGCCTGGCAGGTGAACAGGCCCTGTGCAGCCGGAGGTAGTTTCTCGATGCTCACAGCTGCACTGTTTGAGATGATCTTCAGCTGTCCGAGCGTCTCGGCCAGCTTCTGGATCCTCGGCCCTCGCCCCAAATCATAGACCACAGCTTTTATAGCTTCAGTGCCGGGCTTGGTGAAGCTCCATATGTACATGTCAGGTAAAGTGGTGCCGCACTCCAGGATCACAGCTTTGCCCACCACCCCATACACACTGGTGTCCTGGTATACCACCTCCCCGTTGTGATTGATCTGCACCGCTGGATGAGGGAGAGGACACACACGGATATGCAGCCAAATGTGTGTGTGTGTGAAGGAAAAGGAGATGGTGGTGTCATTTGCCCTGCCAGTGTTCAATTACAGGATTGATTACACTGTAAGTTTCAGACACACTCTGATGGTTTAATAAGGGATTCCAAAACAGATAACTGGATTAGTCCCATTATTTTTCCGTAAACATTCACTTTATCAACCATCTTTTGCTTCCTTAGCTATTCCCTTTCTCTGTTACTCTGAGAGAACTGTGAATAGTTATGGCGATATGGTTGAAATGTTCCATTGTCTCTGATGTAATGTACATCAGAAACAACTCCTCACATGTGAAACAAAAACCTTTCAGTTCTAAATTATAATTTGACTTGAATTAGAGCCAGACTTGCCACATAAAGTGGCAAGGCTGATGTATCCGTTGATTTTAGTTCAGTGCAGATATATTGGTATCAGTGGTATGTCTTGGCCAATAAGTAACAAGAACTTACATTTCAAAAATGCCAAAGATACTTGTGAGGAAATCTAGAAAGTGTCTTGCTGCTATATAGTTTCTCCCCCAAACAACACTAACAACTGTAAAATTTCCCATTCAGGAAATATCATGGTCATAAATTTAAGTTGTCTTTTTTTGTTTATATACATATATAAAAAAGAATATTAATATATTGTCCTGAAACTACAGTTCAAAATATCAATATCAGTATTTGTCATGCTTAAAATTTGTACAACAGATTCTACTGACAGTCGATGTTAAAGAATTTTTGGCAGTCCTCTTAATTTGTCCAAATATATTCATCAGCCAAATCATTAACTGTCACTCAGAAAAGTTTAAATGAATCCGAAGGCTTTGGAAAACCCTTACCATAAGTTGTAAAGGTGACCAGGCTGGTAGGTAGAAATGGTAGAAGTAAAAAGGCCAGCCCTAGCAGTTGGGCCACCATGGTATCATGATGATCCTGAGTCCAACAACCTCTTTACTCCGGAAAATGTAGTAGAGATGATTGAATGGTAGAAACCTTCTGGACAACAAAAACTGGTTTCCCTCAGGTTCCTGATGTCACGTCTTTCCCTCTCTCCGCTCCTGAAGCTTTTTAAGAGAATCCAGTTGCAGGCACTGACTTCATTAGACTGAGAGTAGGAAGGGACGGAGGGTCACTAAACTGATTTGGGTTCAATTATTCATGTGTTTTTTTCTTTCTCTCTATCCCTCTTTCTTACGGTTAGAATAACACGGTTAGAATAACACGCTGATACTGAGCTCATCCATTTTACAAAGCAGACGCATGAGTGGACAGGTTAGCTTTCCACACAGAAACACACACACACACACACACACACACACAAGCACACATACACTTATGCACACACCTGCACATTAACTAATAGGTGATATTCAGGGTCTTAACATGAACATTTCTCCACACAAGACTTGTTTTAAGTTGCACTTCACTTTGCTGGTTGTTTCAGTAATATGTTAAGGACCAAAAACAAGTTTTTCAAACTGATTTGGGAGATGATGAGCTCAGCAAAGACATCCTTTTATTTAGTTAAAATAATATCAGACTGTTTTTCCCTCTGTTTTCTAGTCATTTTGGGGTGAGTTGTAAAATTAAAGGCTCCAGATTTTAATTTCAGGGGTCATGTGAGGACCAGAGAGCAGAGTAAACTCTACTGATGGGATTAGGATTAAAATAGATTTAGAAATCTGGCATCTCACAGCGATGCTCTGTGTTTCCTCACGACATGCTGCGACCTCGACACTCCGCAGGCCACCATGTAAAGATGTAAAGCCGCACGGTCCATGCTGCACTTACACACCATCTGATCTCCGGAACAGGTATTCATCCTGTGTTTTTAAAGATTCTTCACGAGCGATGAGTTTATGTTTATGTGTTTATACCGGAGAAAGAGAGGAGGAGGGACTGTTGAGTGGAGCCATGAGTATGTAATGTGAGATGTTTGTCATGAATGAATGCAGGACAGAGATCAATTTTCCTCACTTGGCAGAGATAAGTACAGAGGGCCACAATCACTCATCTATATCCATATAAAAATAACACAACAAGTGAAATTTCATAAAGGAAAATTATAATAATACTATCGAATATGAAGATGCACCCGAAAATATGTATCTTCAGTGGTTTATCACACTGGAATGCAGTAGGAAAGTGCTTTTTATTCTGCTTTTGTTAACTTTAAAACCATAACATGCTGTGTATATATTTTTCTTGACATACTCTACTATCTATTCATATTGTAAATATCTGAAAAGACTTGAAATGTATTTTACACTGAATAGTTTAATGTGTGACCTTTACAGCACTCGCACATTGTTAATCATGAATGACTCCCTGGAAAGCAGGACTATGGGAGTAGAGCACTGTGGTTCAGTCTCTGACTGTCAGGCAGTGACACAGTCTCTTCTGAGCCTCAAGTAAAATGACACCAGTCGGAGTTTTGTTGACCTCATTCTCAGACATGCAAAGCTAAAGCTGAATATCAAGGCTGGAAAAGTCAGGGGACGCCCTGAGAGAGGCAGGCGTAGTCCACCCTGGAGTGATGGAAATGAAAAATAACTGCCAGCTAATGTGATATAACCTAATTTAAAGTCTGTCCGAACTGATTTTCTGAACACTTGGGAGCATCAAAAACAAAGTGTAGACACAAGACTGACAGATATGGCAAACCTGTTGGCATTCAGTTGCCTAGTTACACATCTTTTAGCTCTGTTTCAGTCTCGACCGACTCCTAAGAAAAATGCTCCACTAAATTCACCAGCTAGTTGCTTACTTTGCCTGTCTGCTGTTTGGTGTTGAACCAAAACAAATAAGCTAAAAGTCACTAAAAAGCTCTGTAAAACTCAAAGGAACTGCATAGTTAGGTGATATGTCCATGGATGTGTCACTTAAAGTGATCCAATGTGGATATAAAATTATTGATTATAGCATCTTTAAAGCTTTTATACTAGAAATACTAGTTTAACTAAGTAAGATATAATAAATACAAATATAACCGACACTACTTTAGATCCTCTTGAACATCAAAGTTACTGTATCACCAAATTTTGGGCTTATATATGAAGTAGATCTTATTAAACTGCAACAATAAACAGCCTTGAATGGATTCATGGAGGAGTTTTTGTCTTTTAGTTATTATTAATTTGCTTGTCATATAAGCTGAAACCCTTAGACATCAGTAATATTCAACAAGATATAAATATGTGTTTTGTCCAAAGCTGAGCCCCTTTAGTGTAAAGACATGTTTGATTGAGGAGTTTGAACGAGGCGTCAGCTTCCTTTGTCTTGTCTTCAGCAGGAATCAGCCGTCCTGTCGTCTCTGATTGTTTTTACAGTGAGGGTGGTCAGCTGACTCGTGATCCTGTTGTTGTTGAGACAGAACTGATCTTAGAAATAATTGGCTAAAGCTGTGAAGGTTTATGCAAATGTGTAGTTACAGTGTGTGTGTGTGTGTGTGTGTGTGTGTGTGTGTGTGTGTGTGTGTGTGGTGGGGGAGGGTACCAAGTACATAAAACTGGTGTGACTGGAAATGGTCACTCACGTCTTTTGCGTCAGCATCCAAACTAAAGTTCCTCAAAGCTCCCCTTTAACAGGATGATCTATGCAGCATTGCAGAGAGGGTTTACCTCAGAGGCTGTGACGTCCCAATACCCATATTTCCAGTATTATTCCAGTAGTTTCTGGTAATTGCCCGAGTGCCCAAGTGCCTGTTAAGACTGTAAGAGTGCAGAACTTTATCAGTGCAAACAGGGAACACTTGGGCTAATACAAATACTGCACATGGCACAGTCCAGCTCAGATAATTTGTTGGTACAAATGAGTTGCATCAAGCATTGTACATTGTAAAAAAAAACATACATTAAGGAGCGGAGAGGACGATACCATTGATGAAGATGTTAAATAAAGTTGTCTAGAAACACATAGGTCTACTGTACATAGAAGAGGCATAGCATATTTGGATGTTTTTTGTCTCACAATTTTTAAGCATCAAATGTATCTTTCAAAGTAAGTATATATATATATATATATATATATATATATATATATATATATATATATATGTCAGATATTCAATATTAATCTTACCAGTCTCATTAAGAGGAATAAATTGCTACGTGTGGAAATTCTGCCATTAACTTCATAGTGTTTGGATATGACTATTGATGCGAAGTTGTTCATGCTTCTTGATTATTGTGGGTCCTCAAATCAGCTTATAAGCACATTACAAACACTGGACTGGTGCGGCACAGTAGACTGTGGTGAACTGTATAACACACTTAACCCTGAATACTGCTTCGGAGCAGTATTAGGAAAAATGTGCAGGTTAAGTGAACCGTGTGTTATTTTTCCGACATCGATCAATATTGCTAATGTGGCTTAAATCACACTTAACGGAGATGTCTTTGACAAAATAACCATCATAATTAGTCTAAAATATTTTTGATGAAACATTGTACAGTAGACTTTTAATTGTTAATACATATTTCAGGGTGAACATCTCAATACTGGCCATGAATAAAATATTAGACTATTGCTTTTCAGAGTAAAGA
Source organism: Seriola aureovittata (assembly GCF_021018895.1). NCBI lineage: Eukaryota > Metazoa > Chordata > Actinopteri > Carangiformes > Carangidae > Seriola > Seriola aureovittata. Next base: position 14,648,535 of record NC_079378.1, on the reverse strand, counting down.
AAGAGAAGAAGAGCTTGTAGTTTTCAGTCTAGTATACACCACTGATACAAGTTTAAATGATCATTTTTATTTAAACGCTAAAAATTCAAGGTTCATCCAACAACCAGTGTCAATGAATACTAAAATCCACAGATACCACAAATAAAAACATCAATATCATAAATCGACAAAATGTCTTCAGTAAATAAAAATGGTTTTTTTTCAGAAAGCAGAAAAACATGAGTGATACAAAATACAAACACAGTGAAAGTATTACATCAGGACAGAGGGTAAAACCGAAAGGTGAGGCTTGCTGCTCCTCAGTAAATGGATGGTCAGTGTGTACATCACAGAATAAAGAGAGAGTAGGAAAGTATAGTATTATTTTTGTTTTCTTTGTTTTTTTTATTACAAAATGATACCATGGAGGATAAAGTAAGGGGTCAACCACATGGGACATCAGTAGATAATTTCATCCATTCTGTTTGAAGTATTTTCCCATCAAATGTAATACATCCATGCAATATATACTTATTCCAATTAAAGTCAAATCATCTTTAACTCGACCTGCCTGTAACCTAAAACTTGAACTTGCTCGCAAACATTTGAAACATGGTTCAACAGTCTTCCCTTTTCAAAGAATAAATACCACAGTAAAAGATAAGACCAAAGAGAGAAAATTGGACTGAATTCCAGGTGCAACAACAAAAGCTGCATTGTCCTTTGACCTCCCGAGCCATCCACAACGGTGCAGACGGTGCAGAGACACCTTCTGATGGTCCAGAGTTCAACATATTTTTCCAACCTCCTCTTGGGAAAGGTTCGGGTTTGAATCGGGTTGTTTCATCTGAGCTCACTGGAGAGGTCTGAGTTTGTAACAAGATGTCGGTTCAGACATACTGCTCTTTGGGAAAAGTGTACGCCGCCACTCCTGGAGGAGGAGAAGACAGGCCCGGTACTGAGGGGTACTTAAAGATGGCTGTGGTGTGTGAAGGGGGAGAGAAGGTGTTTTTTGACGTGGTGGTGCTTATGCTGCTGGTTGCAGTGGTCGGTTGTGAGGAGTGGTAGGGGTGCTGGGGCAGGAACGAGAGAGGAGGGTTGATGGGAGGGGAGTAGGGCTCTGGGTAGTCCTCCTTGTTACAGGCCAGTCTGTAGCTCACATAGTCTGCTGTGTTTGGAAGCTCTTCATAAAACCGTCCTGAATGCTGTGGAGAAAGGAGAAACATCACATTTAGAAACAATACACATACATGCTGTACATGCAAACAGTACATATAGTATTTACTTTGGAGTTCCTGACCTCGTAGCAGTGCTTCCTCCTCCATTAATCTCTCTGTACCTCCTGCCCGTCTTACTAACATGGGGTTTAGGACCTTCAGCCATGTTGCCCCTCGACTCTGGAACCCTCTTCCACAAGACATCTGTAATATTGATTCTCTTCCTGTTTTCAAATCCCACCTCAAAACACACCTCTTCAAACTTTCTTACTCTCTTTAACTCCAGCACCAGCACTAATCATATTTATTTTTTATGGAATTACATTTATTCTAATTTATTCTGTATTTTATGCCTTGTACTAGCTTTTTATTTTTTTACTGTGCGTTGTAAGGTGTCCTTGAGAGCCTTGAAAGGAGTCTATAAATAAAATGTATTTTATTATAATTTAAAAAGGGAGACAATAAGGAAGGAACGACAAAGAGGAACGGGGCCATTAAGAAAAAGCTGTGCAACACGCAGCTAATTTAATATCTCTTCCTCCATCTTGGACTTTCTGCCTCTCTTCGATCCCTGAAAGTTCAGACCTGTCAAGGTGGTTTGGAACTGGTAAACACCGCAAATTAACATTCACGCAAAGCTCTCCACAAGCAAATCCTCTGATCACAGAGATTCCACTGAAATTAAGGGAATTTTGGTCCAAAATTTCAACAGTTACAAAAGTTGTTGAGACAAAGCCTTACAAACGGTACATAACATAGTACAGATTCTGCTTTAAGAACATTCTAACAGTACACAGAGAGTGTTTTATATCTACATAAATCAATAATGGTCTGAAGCAATTGGTCTAATAAGGTTATCTGCAGTCATGCACATAACCTGTTACGATGACGGTTATGCTAGTGAAGTTTTGCTAATAAGCAAATATAACCATGTTCATGTCTCTAAGTGGTATTACTGACCCTACATACCCATGGTGCACCCACATAGGTGTTTTCATTTATTTAGACTGGTTAGACTTCTTTTCAGAACAAAAACAACATGGTGGAAGGACACAAAATGTTAAGATAGATGACAGGAATTTAAAATCACATAAAGGTTATAAAAGCCACTAAAAGTTCCTTAATAAGAGTTTCTTTTTAGAGCTATTCACAAAGCTGCTGAGATGAGTTTTCTGTGAGGAACAAAGAGAATCGCTAAGGTAAGAGAGGTAACGAGGCTGACGTCCTCGCTGTGTCCTCGGTGGTTGGTGTTTGACGGGTCTGACTGGTCTGTGTCAGTGAATGTGGAATCAAATATTCATCTATTTATTTATTATTGCAGTTGGTGAATATTTAACGTGCACTCAATGAACTGAGATCTTTAGTGCTGCAAACTGTATTTCTCAAGCGTCCAAGTAGCACTGATGCATTACTGACAATAGAGATGACTACTATTTTCTGTATGGACAGTCCATTGTTTGTTACTGTAATAGCAGCTTTATGTATTATTTTACATCAGCTTTAGTATTGGTGGCACAGTCAGCAGTAACATTACAGCATTAATTCTATTGTAAATGATGTTATTATTCTACAATTATTATTTACTTTCCAGAATAGCAAGTAGTGTGAACCTGCCAAAGAAATACCTGCCACAATTTTATAAAAATCGGAGGAAAATTTACTCAAGCACATTGGCAACCCTTTGAACATGTGACGTGTAAATTACAAACAACACACGCAGTTTACCTGGATCTCATCTCCTGGTCTTTTCCTTATTGGCTGGGACAGTTTTCTGGACGGGGAATCATTTCTGATCAAGGAGGAAAAGAGAATAGAAGATGGATGATGAGGATGGTAAGAAACTGTGTTGGAACAAACACGCCTGTGAAACAGAGGGCAGGAGGGAGAATGGACCGTTTACGTACGAGGAGTTGTCTTTTCTACTTCTTATTTTGAGCACCAGGACTGTGATAGTAATGCCCATGAGCACTCCAGCAGCCAGCAATAAGGCGATTACACTGATGACATCACCTGTTGCAATCTGCGGTAGTGGCTTTTCTACAGAGAAAACAATCGCACATCAATAAAAAATTCAAACAAACACATGCACGGTTTACAGTAACTTTGGAGGTACAGTAAGAGTCATGCAGGAAAGAAAATGTGAATAGAAAAGTTCAGTACACAGCAGCTGCAGGATTAGAAGTGGTAATATTAGCAGGAATACTTTTTAATTTCCCTTTCTCATTATTATCAAATGACCCCGGACCTCAGGTAAACATACCTATAATGCTGACCTCCACAGAGCCTGACCGTGTCCCAATGCTGTTGGTTGCATCACACACATAGGTACCTTGCAGGTCGTATGTGACTGGTCCTTTAAAGGTAAGGACATTGTCTCGGATCTCAGCATTGCTTGGTATGGAGCCATTAATTCTACAGAATGTGCAGAAAATATAATTTAAATAAAAAGTGCACACAAGTTATGAAACTAAAACTCTCTTCAGTCGACATTTTGTCCATGCGAATAACAATAACAGCAATATGCCCTTTATATACGATGATATAATTCAATGATAGATGCAAAAATCAAATACAAACTAAGACAATACACGCATTATAAAACAGGAAGAAGAAAGGTGTGTTGTTTCGTGGTTTATGTTCGCTGGCACTTAGAAAAAGAAAAAGACAACAGTGTTAGCGTAAGAATTAAGAAGGGAAGGACAGACTCTCCACGAATTAAGGAAGAGAAACCAGATTTTGTTTTATTTTATAACTGACCCATTTTCAGTAAATCTCAGTTTCTCAATTTAAAGACACATGGCATCACCTCCTTGATTTACTGGCAGGGATGGTTTCTCTCTTACATTAACACAACTCTTCTCTCGGTTGCCAAGCTGTATTCAACATTTTTGTCTACCTCATCAGTCTGGTGTCTGAGGCTGTTTCTGTTTTACTTCTATACAAGACACTGAGATGTGTACTTCCTGGATTGATGTGTTCAGTTCAAAGGTGATTTGAAGATAAAAATTGTTCACTTGTATTATGGTAAGATGAAAAAGTGTATTTGTTGCAGAATATTGTGAAATGATGATTTTATTGTTGTACTCTGTATTTATGGTATTTATGGTAAATAGTTTTCTTCACAACTAAACAACAACACAACACAACGTTCAACTAAAGGCCATGACATTTTTCATATCAGTCACATGACAGCTCAGTGTGTTGTTTATGAGGAAACTTCAAACAGCCTCTGTCTGTTCACTCTGATGAAGGCAAGATAGCTGAAACGTTTTGTAAATTTAATATGGTGTACTGGGGAAAAAGTCATGTGACGTGTGTGTGTGTGTATGTGTGTGTGTGTGTGTGCCCTCTTAAAGAGTTGTACTCACAGTCTCCACTGATACAGAGAGGCGGCTGGGTTGGCATCAGCTTGGCAGCTCAGCTGGACGTTCTCTCGGTTCACATACCAGTTTCCATCAAACCCGTCCACTGTAACATCTGGCTCATCTGGTACACACACACAGACACGTACCAGTAACAAAATATAAGCCTGTAAAATTCACTTCTTTATTTTGAACTGTCGAGTTATGTAGTGTATGAGAGAGACTTACACTGAATATCGAGGGTGACGCTGTCAGTGAAGACCTCCTCGTTGTAGCTGGTGACACAGGTGAGCGTTTCCTTATGCGTTTCTCTGCTGGGCACCAAAACGTAGTCACTCTGAACAGTGAACGTCCCGTCTGAGTTTCTGTACTCTCGAGTGGTCACTTCTCCCGGCACCTTTGTCTCCCACCTGCTCACACCAACCAGGAATCAGTGTCACACGACGCACACGTACATAGATACATTTTGTATATGTGTATACACTAAACAGAAGGCAAGGGTTTCATTTACGGTTGTGCAATGGAAGCGCGCACACAAGAAGAAGCAGAAGATATAAATTCATATTGAGAAAAGCATGCAGATTTGAGAGAGAGATTAGTTTTACAATGCAACAATGCAAACCATACCAAATGTAAGGGAGGGTGAATTCAAGAGACAAAACATCTGTTACACACCTGATGGTTCCAGGTGGTTTTCCATTGGCAGAGATGCAAGTGGCCACCGGTGTTTTCAGATTGGATGAACGAGCCACTAGTGTCGGTGAGGACAGACTCATCTGAGTTGTTGGGCGAACTGCGGGAATAAAAATAATCAAAGGCGTCGAGTTGATCTGGCATGAGAATATTTTTACATCATGATAATATAGTATTACAGCTTATCCAAGGTGATGACAGGCAAAAGCTGCAATTTCGACTTTGCAGTTAATATGAACAGCGATTGCCTCATCAGTAAATCATGTTTTACAAACTGCATCTGCACACAACAAAGCCATTTTCTAAAAAGGCGAGTAAACACAATGGTAAGTCAAGATTTTACAAAATATGACTATTATTTTTTATCTACAGGTAATCTTCATCTCATCCAATTAAGATTTAAATCCAAAATCAAAAAAAAAAAAAGCAACAGTTAAAATTTCCAAAATTAAATTTTTACATTGGCTACTTTTCTATGTAACATACAAGTACAGAAATGAATGTGAAAAAACTCACAATATCTCTACATTCGGAAACCAGTATACAGTTTTTTCAAGTGTGTGAATGTTCAATATTGAACATGGAAACACTAGTTTGTCAAAATTTGTTTTAAAAATCCAAAACTGGTCAAACTTTTTAAAATGGCACGAAGCTGAATCAATGAGGACTACTTGGTGTGGCATTTGACACCTTAAAGGAATAGAGATTACTTGCTTTATACCAAAAGTTAGATGTCTGTACGGTAAATATGAAGCTAGAGACATAGTGACAATCCATCTGTATCTTATTTGAAACTCAGCTCATCATACTTCTTTCTTACCGTAGACAGTGAGGTTCACTGTGTTCTCCCGGTTTCCTGCGGGGAACGTGGTGTATTCACAGATGTAGGTGGACTCGTCAGAGAGGCGGAGCGAGGAGAAGGTGATGGTGGTGTCTTCAAGGGTCGGAGTTCGTCGCCTCACTGCTGCGTTCTTGAAGGTGACGCGGTCCCTGTAGGGCGGCGCCACTGACACACCCAGGGAGGGGTTGGCGATCGCCACGTTCTGCTTGGTGCCGTTCACCAGTTTCTGCCATGTTACCTTGAGAAGGACGGAGAGACGAAATGGAAGGAGTTAATGAAGGGGTAAGGAAGTGTGTTGTACTGCTACAGTGCATGTGAATCAATGTATTGTAAACGTATATGTATATTTCAATAATAAATTGAATAATAAATAAACAAGACGAATAATGACTGTGAAACCTATCAGGGCATAAGAAGTCAAAAGTCTGATGCATGCAGTTACACATCTAACCAAATGATACTTGTGGTTTTGTCTCATTAACTACATGGAAACATTTTACACCAAAGCCAACTGAAACAAGCTTCAACAACAACTAAGTTTTAAGATTGACTCCCTACCACATAGACACCCATACTTTACCAGCTTACAAAGAAGATGGCCTGCAAAATGGGAAATTAGGCTAAGAACTTTTGCTTTTGGAAATGTATTGTAAATAATGTGATTTGTAGTTAATTTGCTAAAAAAGGAAAAAAAAACTAATGCTTGAAACAGATTTCAAATGCAAAAATCATAGTACTGTATAAGATTTGCATGTATTGAATTTGAAAATTGTTTCTTGCCGCTGTCACTTTCAGTGCAGACTCTTTCCCTGTCTGAAGTCTTTGCAAAGCAGTTTCACTTTCAAGATTTACAAGAAATCAGGTTCCTCCTGCAAAAATCTAGCAGTGTTAACTGGGTTTCTCTTAATTTCTTGAAACAGTTAAGTAAACTGAGTTCATCGCAGGATGTTGAAGAAATCAGGTTTTGCAGAAAGCTGAAAATGATTGATTATGGAATTGCAGATAAACACACAGACAGAGTTTCTGCTGATTTATCTATAATTTGGAAGGCGTGTTCTGCGTGTGAATGGTGGTTTTTTTTTTTGTGAGTTTTATGGGTTTTTTTTTTTTATGTATTTACAATTTGGTGTAATCCACGTTCAGGTGGGCGACTGGATACCTGGGAGATTTTGACGGGCGGGGAGCTGTTAATGAACCGACAGCGGAGATCCACCTTTGAGCCAACATACCCCGACTTCCCGTCATCCATTTCCACAGTCTGGCCATTTATTCCTGAAAGAGAAACATAAAGACATGAAAACACTTTCACCTGGGCACAGGGCACACACACACATACACACATACACACACACACACACACACACACACACACACACACACACACACACACACATACACACACACACACCACACACACACACACACACACACACACACACACACACACACACACACACACACACACAAATATACAAACACACACATGTTGGCAGCCTCAGACTGGCATGCTCTAAGCTGTTCACAGTCAGCACAGCATGTTGAGCTTCTAAAGGGAGCTGAGCTGTCAAAGGTGATACACTTTAGCAGGGTGAGAGGTGAGCTGAGGTCAAAGGTCGTGGATTAGAGTGAGGGTATAAATAAGCACGATTTGTTTGGTTACTGTTCCCACTGACTTACTGATCCCCTTTAACAAATCCACAGCAGAGCCACGCCCACTTCCTGAGCGTACCTGAGTCACGTGTGTTTATTTGTGTTTGTCAGATAAACTTCCAGTAACATCATATTCAATCTGGAAGGTTCATAACGAATAAAATGATTATTATTCATGGTGCAGGATAGAGGACAGAAAATAACAGCTGAGGACAATGGCTGCTCCCATTCTCACACACGTGTTATTATTATACAGTACAGACACACACACTCACACACGCACTCACACACACACAGAGAGAGAGAGAGAGAGACAGAGAGAGAGAGGAACCTTTCATTCTCAATATCCCTAATTGTGTCATCTCAGTCACTAACAATCAGCCATCCTAGATTAAAATATCCAGTCTTACATTAATATTTTTTATCTTTACAAACTTTTTTTATGAAGAAATTATTTCATTTTTTATAGTTAATCCATTTAAAGTCCCTTCTCCCTTTTAGTATGGCAGCAGCCAAATACTAAAAGATAGATGCCGATGGGAGAGAAATGCATCGTGTAACTTTACCTGAACGTTCTTTAAGATATGAAGTATTCTCACCATATGTATTTGAAATGTATTGGGTTTTGTTTACTTTGTATTTTATCATTCATTTGGGGAAAAATATCACATTTTAATTACATTTTTCATCAAACCTTCTGGTAAATGCTGAGTCATTATGCCAAAATAAAAGCTTTGAAGCATAAAATCAATGTTACACATACACAAATATCATTGTGTGAGCTGTTTTTTCCTCCCAAGACATTCTGTATTTGGCTTCCTCCTTAGATAAAGCAATAAAAATTACCCTAAAGAGCAGTCTGGTGGTCCCATTAGTTTTGGAAGATTATTTTTGGGCACAAATATAAACAGCAAAGGTAGTTATTAGGCATCTTATCAGAGTCTCACAACAAAAAATAAAAGACACGGTTGCAGGAAACAAGCTGTGACTTTCTTTCGAAAACATTTCCCAATAAATGTCATTATGAGAACAGCCATCCCTGATACTACTGTAAAGGATACCTCTGGGTTTGTCACAAAATTAGATTTGTAAGGTCTCAGTTACCTCAGCAAACTTTACTTCAGCTGGTCATTTTTAACTTTCTCAAACATTTAATGCCATAAGCCAGGCAACTGGAAATTTTATTAGATGTTATGTAGCTGTATTAGACTGTATGGATGTAACTCATACCCAGGGGTGATTTCCATGTTTGAAATATGAGGTTCCATATTCATCATGCCGTCCAATATTTCCATGTTATTAATGGAGGAATATTGATCGGTCCATGAGTGTCCTAGTATGGTCTCTATCACAGACACAGTCAGTCAAAAAAACACCTCAGGCTGACAGGGCAGACATCACATCTGTTCACCCCTCAAGGTTGTTAACCATGAAATAATGCTTTTACCTATAAACAGTAGGTTGGCATCCCAATATTTTTATCAGAGCCGTGTAGGAGCTTCCTGCAGAAATGTTTAAACGTGTTATTTCCTGCAGAAAAATATACAATACACAGTAACTGAACAATAGCCTCTTGCTGTGCCGTTTGGCAAGGCTGAACAAAACGGAGAGGATATATGATTAATACTGCCACATGCTCTCTGGTGATACATTATGAATACACAAGAACAGTTGAAGTAGTATATGTACATGTAGACTTTTCCTCATGCAGTGTAATATGCAGTGTAACAGGATGCACGTCCCAAAATGATGCGTGTCTACATTTAAGTGACACAGGAGACTGTTGGTCGGTTCCCTTTCATACTGACAGTCAACTTTGGTTTCTCTTAACCATGACCACGATGGTTTCTGAAACTTAAGCAGGTATTTATTTTGATACAAACCATGTCCTTTCCCTAACTCTAACCAATCAAACTGTAGAGGTGAAATCAATTTGCACGAACAGGAAAAATAAGTGGCTTACATGTTTCGTTATGTATTTCATCATTTCATTTGGTGACTTGTTGTAAAAAGCCCTGACAACACCATCAACTGCTATAGCACTATCCATGAAAACTGTCTGTACATCCTACAGTTGCTCTACTGATAGGCTGAGTCAAAGCTCAATGTGTGTTGTGCCCCACGGGTCAATTCTGGGTCCTATCCTGTTCTCTGTACACCTGCTAACCCTGTATATATTTTATCATTAGTGTGCTGGCAACACACAACTATGGTATATCTCGCATTTAATCCCAATCATCCTATTACACTAAACACAAGAGAAGAAATACGATGACTCAATGCTTTTATTATTAAACCTGCCATTCAAAATCCTGCCATAACGTTTAATCATTGATTAAGCCCTGTTACTTTTCACCAACACATAGAGGAAACATAGCATTGATTCTTTCATCTGGCTATCTTTTAGTCATGACAGAACAATATCTTCAAATAGTCTATAAAAATCCCAGAAAAACAGAGTGATTGGGCAAAATGTATTAAATTGCATTTGTTTTCACAAACCTCTTCCTACAGTAAATGTCTGTAGTTTCAAGCACTTATATATGTTACACAGAGAAAGAGTTTGTGTAGATTCCGATCTGTAGACAATGACCTGCCGGAGAGTGCAGAGGGCTTCTTGGGATCTAATGTTAGAAATGGCATCGTATTTCTGAATGACATAAGAAAATCCTTCAACAATGAGCCAAATAAAGGTCAGCCACATAATAGGCCTGTGCATGAACAGAGAGCTAATCAGCTCTGAAATACAGTGAAGAATTAAGGTCTTTGCAAATTCTCAAATGCCCCTAAAAACCGAGCAAGCAGACAGATTCATATAATTCAGTGTCCCATAAACCAGGAGAGCTCTAGACCTAAATCAAAAACAGTAACTTCCTCACAGGACTGTAGATGAGGCGTATAAATTACAATGATATTTTTCACTGTTTTACCTGAAATGGTCTTAAAGTTTAGTTCTGACTACAGTAGATATAGAAAACCATAGACAAATCTGTTGAGCTTGAATGTCTCTCTGTGCTTTTAAAACTGCACTAAGTTTGCTTTGCTGCCACAAAATAAGAATGCACGAAATAAGAATATGTTGATGATTTCATTGGTTTCTTTGAGCTATAAACTAAGCATCAAAATCTTAAAATTTCAAAATTGACTGATGGCATGACACACATTGCACAGACTTAAAGAGAAAAGGCAGGACATGTTAGTGCTTACCTAGTTTCCTACTTGAAAACAAAGCCTCAATTAGAAAATAGAATTATAAGAGTGTTCATTCCCTGTTTTTCATATCAATAAGCATATTAAAAAAGCATCTGATATGCAAAACTGCATGTGGCATATTTAAGCTGTTCTATGCATGCAAGCATCTGCACTGCCGACATCAATCATAAAAAATGCAACCAACGTCATCACATAATGACAAGTACGGCTTGGGCCATATGTGTTTTGTTATATTAATATGTTTGATAGTTTTGTATTATAGTAGGAGTTCACTGTGCCATACATGCCCACTTGTATAACCTATTGTGTGTGTTTGTGTGGTTCATTGAGAGGGAAGAAGGCCAGCAGTGGGAGTAGATTACACGATTTAGGATATTAAAATGCATCTGCATCACAGAGTTTATGTCCTGTTTGCTGCAGTACATATGGACGGTTACAAAATATTTGTGCTGAATTCTTGTGGATTCAGTCCTTACCAGATTGTTTGTGTGTTTTTAAGCCTCCATTACCTATATGAAGAAGAACTTTAGTAGTTTAATGGTTAATGTAATTCATGTTAAACTCACGGAATATTTGCTGTTTTGTGGATGTTTCTGTGATAATTTTAGGCTCAGTTTCATCAGGGTCCACCTTTTATCAAAGAAATCTGGAATATCCTTCCAAAACATCCAACATATCTCATATTTAAATGCTTTATGAAATGCCTGTGTAGTTTCATCTCAATCATCCAAACAGTAAAATGTCAAATTACATGTAAAACACTGAACTTCTTGACAAAGATTTGACGCATGTTCAGTATGCATTGCATATCTGTAAGAGGGTAATTGTATGATGAATTGTATAAGACATGTTTAAGGAACAGGATCACACTTTGAGAAATACGTCATGTCTGTATGATGAATATGAAGATACAGCCATTAGCTTAGTTAAGACTGGAGACAGGTAAAGAGCTAGTCTGACTCTGTCTAACATTAACTAAATATGGCTACCAATGCCTTAAGCTCAAAAATGAACAAGATATATCCAAAACGTGTAAAAACAAGCAGTGTTTCTACGAGGGGATTATGCGTTGGACTATTTTTTGGAGCAGTGACTTCCTTGCGTGTCCACTGGTTTTAAGGAAGTCACTGCTCCCGGTCAAGACGTAGTCTGCCACATATCCCCCATAAATCCACAACTTGTTATTTTTACACTTCAGTATTATACACTTCAGATTAATGAAACAAGTGCAGTAGACTATTCTGGAGAAAGATAGCTGATTGTCAAGTTGTCAAATACAGTTTCTGTGGGTTAGCCACTGGGCCCAAAGTGTTGGTATGTGACAGTTTCAGCAAATATGACAAAAAGTTATTTTCATAAAAGTTACCTTTAAATATTGGATTTGTATGAGCTGGTAGGCAGATTTAGTTACCGTTGGACAGAGCCAGGCTACCTAGTACCCCATGTTTCTAGTCTTTATGCGAAGAGAAGCTAAGCTAACAAGCTGTTTGAGGTAGTTTCATGATAGCCATACAGATATGAGAGTGGTATTAATCTTCTCATCTAACTCTTGGCAAGAGAGCCAATAGGGGTATTTCCCAAAGTGTCAAACCGTTTCTTTACAAAGTCTGTGTTGCATTAATGGCCCCCCTGCAACCCTCCATCCGCACACACTATGTGTTTATTTGACGCACACGCTCAGTAAACACAGACAGGCCTCATTAACAAGTCAGTTTGTAATTTCAGCCCTGCCTTATATCAGGGAGATGAAATACCTTTCACTTTAGTCTAAACACTACCCTTTAAAGGCACACACACATCCCACTGAGAGTCCCCCCCTGCTGAGCCCTGTAGCTGAGCTGATTAGGGGCTTTAGGTGAGGTCAGAGCAGAAAGGGAGCCTCTCTGACACATGCACACTCGCATACATGCACGCACACACACACACACACACACACACACACACACACACACACACACACACACACACGCACACACATATCTCTCCCACCTTCCTCTTTTCTGCCGGGTCCATTCACATTCTTCTTTTGTTTAGACTATAGGAAATTATGTCAACAGTCCACCTGACAATTACCCATAAAGAGCAGCACATGGGCAAGAGACGACCATGGGAACTTGACAAAACAATGGAAACATTGTTTCGCACTTGAATGTGCAGCATGTAAGAACAGCAAGAGCATCACAGCAAGATGCTGGGCTTTTTGTTTACATCCTGAATGGACACATCCTGCAATCTTTCTTCACCAAACTTAATAATTATGTGACAACCTATTTTTAAGCTTTTCCTGTATGTATGAGAGTGGCAGGTGTTGCTGCAGGGTATTAAGAAAAGATTGGAAAATGGAAATCTTATTGCTTCATTATTTCAGCACAGTCTCTGATTGCTGTTGGTAAAGCGTTTACACTTTTCTGCATACACCAATAAAATGTATATGCTAATATCTAATTTTTTAAGTATAGGTCTCACTGAGATTAACTTCTTAATTTCTATTATAAGTATAAACTATTTCATCCTAGAATCAGCATCAAAGGTAACTTAAAAGGTGCTATATCTAAGTATTTTAGTTTAAAACATTAAAAAAATTAACTAAAATTATCAACAGAATGTAATGTAATAAGAAATCGACTGTATGTCTTGTGTTTCAGAAATATCTACTCAAGTTAGCACGCTAACCAGCTAGCCCTGTCCTGTCCCATCTCGTAATACCACTTTGTACTTTATGAGGCCTTAGTGAGTCACTTTAGCGTCCACTCTGCCCTCAGTCCATATAAAACCACAAATGTCAGCCTGATGGAAAGACACCAAACACAGTAGGGTTCATCCTCAGGGGGTCACGAATGCCTGTGCAAAATTTCAAAGCATTTCAAAGTACACATCTGTACTGAGATGAACATTGCCATCAATAGAGCCATGCTGCTAGCACGGCTAAATAGATAAAACCAATCTGAAACATTAACTTCATGAGATTAACACATTCATTAACACTAAAAAACATAAGTAGCCATACATCTGTAGATATTTTTGGTAGAATTAAGTTATTTTTTAAAATTTACTGTTATCAAATTCAAACTGGGTCACTTTGATCCGAAAATGTTTTTCCCTTAAGATAGTTTTTTTTAAAGGAAGTTGTTATCTGTTCTGTCACACTGGCACAAAGAATTTCAGGTATCTACAAGCCTTTGTCTAAGATTAAGAATATGAGGGTGACATCATTGTCTGCAGTGGTGCAGACCGTCACATTAAACTGAAACGTTTCAGGCCTGAACAAACCACTTCAGCTTCCCTCACTTGGCTACCAGAAGCTGGGAGATACTGAAAAACTGACCTCATGCTGCATACGAGAAAATGAAAATCACAGAGAGAGAAAGAGGAGAGGGCAGATTAACTGTTTAATCTTTAGGCCATGAAATCTGTGATTGATCTGGGATTACACACTGTGTTTGTGTCTTTGGCCTTGTGACTTACAATATAGGGAAACCTTAGGCAGAATGAAGACCAACTGACACACACACACACACACACACACACACACACACAAGCACATGCACACGTGCACACACACAAACACACACACACACACACGCTCGAACTAATAACGTGTTTGTGATATGACTACTACCGTTACCTGTGACTAGAGTCACTAGTCATTTTACATAGCAACTCTCAACAGATTGCATAGCCTGACAGCAAAAAACAACAACTTTACTGACAATGTAAACTGACTTTTCGACCTCCACTTTACCAAATTATGTAAACTCCTGTCCATTTTTGCCTGATTGAAATGGAGAAAACACTTCTTCTCCTCTCGCCCACCCACCCCCTAAATTGATTATAATCTCTCATTGTTTTTTGACTGGTATCTGTGCACGCACACATGCATGTACATGTGTGCGTGTTTGTGTGGGTGTGTAATCTCTGTGGCACTGCAGGAACGCGGAGTGTGCGCTTGGCCAGTGTTCAGCGGGCAGCTCACAGGATTACGATGACTGTTGCTGCTGCATCTGTGTTTTGGGACATGACAGGCGAATATAAACACAAAAGGGAGAGGAGATGTTTAGAAATCATGTCTGTGGAGGAAGATCAATTGACTGAGAGACAATGAAGGGGGGAAAAAATGGGGCTTCCAGTGGGCCGACTCTCTCTAGAGAGAGAGAGGTGCACAAAAGAGAAAGTCAAAAAAGGCAGAGGACAGAAGGGCTGTGTGTTTGTGCTGGATTATTTCTGTGGGGTAGCGTCTGTGTGTTCCAGCTGTGGACAGTGGATTATGCTAAAATTCATGAGGATGTCTGTCTGTCTGTCAGCCTTAGTCAGCCTTTTCTGTGTCTTTCTGCAGAGGAGGATTGCAAACTTTTATGCGAAGGGGAAAAACATATCAGTGCCTATCTGTGACAGCACTCGCATCAAGTTGGTGGCACCCTACAGGAGATGACAGACCTGCGGAGGTGCTCTGAGTCTGCACCAGTCAGGAGAAGACAGACACACTGCAGCAACAGTCAGCAGGGTTGGACTTGGCAGCAATCATGTTGTTACACCCTTCCTGCTCTCTGTGCAGCTTTAATCCACTGCTCTGTCCTTCAACATGACAATCCTACACACATGGCGTGGCCTCCCACTCGCTAATAACACATACACACATATGTATGCACACAAGAAAATTACTGCTCAACTTGCATAGGGGGGTTTATCACTGACTGAATGAAAAAACCAATCACAGCAGATGTCACAGCAGCTCAACACATGCGTATGCTGCCACAATCGCTTTTGTCATTGCGTATTATGTATACCACCACTGCCCCCCCTTTATTACACATCCCCAACTCTGATGCCAGCTTTATATGTTTGGCCCCAGCTTAGTGTGATTACACAGCTGCACCTGTTACAGTGAGGCAAGAGTTAGTCTATTCATTCAGACACACACACACACACACACACTGTAAGATCTGGGGATGCCATTTGCAGGAGTGGCCACATCTCAGTGTGATTACAGCAGTGCACCTGCTGGCAACAGGCAAGTTTAGTTGGACACAGTGAAGTCTGGACTGACTGAAAAATAACAACAGTGTTGAAATGGTCTGGTTTGACTTCTGAACTGATCAGGAGTAAAGACATTTAGTTTCAGAGGTTGAATCATTTACATATGAGGATGAAAGGAGTTTGATGCTCCCACTGAATGAAGGAAAACTGGCACTAGGGCACTGAACATCAGACACTGGAAAAACTGAACAAACATTAGTGAAAAGAGCCAGAAGATCAATGAACCTATGGCCCGAAGTACGTTGAGAATTGACCTAATTTTAAAAATTATGAAAAAACTTTTAATTTGGAACAAATCCCCTCAGTAATAGTTAATAAATAATTGTTTACTGCTTAAAACATCAGTTATAAGCCAGAGTTCTTTAGTTGCCTGGTTGTGAAAACGTTAACATTTGTACCTGACATGATAATCATGGAAGAGGACTTTTCACACCCTGGTGACCCAAATCTTGTTTTCAAATGTTACTGGTTTACAACAGATTAGTAAATTATTTATATGTCATTAATCAGCAATCAGATACATATTATATATCACTCTTAAAAGGTAACTTATCAGAAAGTGGTGACCTGTCTTTTTTTTTTTGTTTTTGCCTGTTTTTTTTCATTCATACTTTGATGAAGAAAATGATGAGGAAGGTAATGGTGAGGGTGATGATGAAGGTGATATAAGTAAACTGACTCATTAGTGTTTAAATGAACACTCAAATGTTATATAACAGTAATGTAAAATAGATAAAAGACACTATGATGTTAATATTCAATCATTTATCAAAACAATAAACTGAAACTAAAAAGAACATGTTTAAACTACCATGCTTGACAACACAACAACACAGGATACCGATGGTTGTGAGCAAGAAGTTGGTAAATAAAAAGGTGATTAGGCCTTTTTCACTATTGTACTGTGATTTCTACTTTTACTTCACTTACAGACTGAGTTTATGTGGGTTTAACCTTTACTGTTCACTGAATGTAGGCTACAACATATGAAATTTTCATAACAGGAAAAACACTGAAATTTTCTTTTGCACATTATTACTTCCATCCTCTATGACTGCATCTCCTCACTGAGAGGATACAGGGAAATCAACGTCTTTTAACCTGGACTGATAACACCGGTGTCATTTCATTATTCCTTAACAGGTGCTAAGAAGAGCAGAGCAGCCTACCTGGAACAACACAAGTTGTTATCAGGAATATCCAAAATCCAGTGTTTTCCATGCCCATACCACCGTGGCCAGCGTCTCGCTGTGGTTAAATTCCCAGTGTGCACTTGTTTTCTGCCTCCTGCCTCCCTCCCTCCCCCCCCCCCCCCAGATTGAACACAGCAGCGGGTTCAGCCTCAGGACCGTATGTTCAAGGTCCCGTCAGGTCTCCATGTCCTCTGCGGCAAACCGAGCTACCCGCACTCACCCCTGCTTCACTAACTGTCAGCCTGGAAAGCTTTCTCAAACTTGTCCCCGCACCTTGTGTCACTTTTTCTTTCTCCCACTCTTAATTCCGACTTCCCTCCGACCGGTAACGGAGCTGCAGCAGTCTCTGTCCGGCTGAGGCTTGGCAGGGATAAAGCAGCTTAACGCGTGGGCAGATTATTTCCGAGATAGCCTACCCCCAGTCCCGACCGACAACTATCTGTCAGTGTGTGAGGGCTGAGCTGAGCTGAGCAAACCTCCCGCCGGCTGCTCTGCACATTTAGAGAAAAGGCGCAGTCAGGCTATTTTAAATGAGCAGACTCAATAGACTCAATTAGTGGCCCAGACAGAGGCGTAGCTACAGGAATTAGCTCCCAGTGACTGTAGGCCCCCTCTGCTGTGCTGCTGTCCTGATTTCACCATCCACTAATGAAGAGAGATGAAGAGATTTGAACACTGACCTGATCTATAGCTAGTGCTGGTGACTTATAACTTGATATATAAATGAATACAGAG
This sequence comes from Seriola aureovittata, assembly GCF_021018895.1. Lineage (NCBI taxonomy): Eukaryota > Metazoa > Chordata > Actinopteri > Carangiformes > Carangidae > Seriola > Seriola aureovittata. Next base: position 14,630,618 of record NC_079378.1, on the reverse strand, counting down.
CCTGTGGTGCCATAGAGAAAAAAATGTGCTCGAATAACTTGTGATCTCTAATTGCTTAATTTGTGCTCTGGATTTAATATCTTTTGCTATTGTCTAGTTTGTTTCCTCCCCTCTTGGAGCAGGAGTGTGAAGAAGACGTACCCTGAATCTGTTTATTCGTGAGCTAGATGACATCTGCAGTAACGTCACATATTGTACGGAGAAGCAGTCCGTGAGTTTATCCTGTAAAATATGTTTAATTAATCTCCAATATAACACAACATTGTGTTTAACAGCCAAAACCTGAAGTACACCTCTGTCCGAGATCAAAATAAAAGAATGACAATGTGAAGGATATATTCAAGATGAGCCTAATGGTACAAAAGTGTGTAAAAGTGAATACATTTAAATTTTAATTATGTGCATGATTTATTCTTTTTTTTCTCCATGACACATCCTGATAGATGAATAAATTAATGGAAAAAAATCATAAATAGAAACGATAATCTGATGCCTGTAAACGTATGTGGACTATATGGCTGTTGTATAGCATAAAGATATGATAAAATATGAAGCCCTGTATCATACGAATTACATCGACATACATCTATTTTACCAAAGGATCATTGAAAGGACATATAATTGTAAAAGTGGTCTGGTCTTGCTTGTATGTCCAGGATGATTTGCGGAGGAGGGAAGCTCAGGGGAGGAATCCAGTGTTGGCAAGTGAGAAATGACTTACACTGAAACTGAAAAAGTGAAGGAAACACACACATACTAGAAATAGGAAGAAAGAGTCTTAGAATGTGTCTGAAGATGAAGATGAAAGCTAAAGAAATGATGTAGGAGGCAGCATGACACATCTGTTTGACAGAGAAATGTATTCATGGTGGCATTAATTCAAAAGATTCAAAGGTTTATCTGTCACAATCAATATGTGTAGATAGAGAGAGTGTGTGTGTGTGTGTGTATATGTGTGTGTGTGTGTGTGTGTGTGTGTGTGTGTGTGTGTGTGTGTGTGTGTGACTCATTTCTATGTGGAGTTTTCATATAGGTCAGATTGACTGGTGTTACCAGTGTTATCCCCTTTTATTAAACAAGTGACCTCTCCAAATTCTTACCATCTGCACAGTGCATGCTGGAAACAGCGCAGTCCTCTGTGACCATGACATGGGTAAAAGGAGTAAATTAGTATTCATAACTTTACCTGCAAAATGTTCCAATGAGCCAAGATTTTACTCTGTCAAATTTTCTTTTTATACTTTTTTTTCCTCCATGTTGTTGTTGCATTTAGCTCAAAAAAAAAAAAAAAAGGAAGAGGTGGACTTTAGATGATGCAGATGGCTTCCATGTTATGAATCTCAAGTTTCCCAGTGCAGTTTCAGTAGTTGTGGTCATATCCACCCTCATGCAGCAACCACTAAACATCACATGGCCCAACACTGTCACCTTGTGATGCAGGCTGTGAACATGCACTCAGCTCATTCTGTCAAATTCCTTTTATTGGCCCTAAGGTGGAGACACTGAGCAATCATACGCAAGTCATTTAGCATGACAGTGCTAGAAATTTCTAGGGATGGGGGTGGGGGTTCCCAAATTCACCCTGTGCAAACGTGCTTTCAATAAAATCTATATATTCTCTTTAATTTATATAATATAATGATTTCAGTCAATATTTTCACCACTATACATGTAAATCATAGACTTGTTATATAGAGCACATCACAAGAATCACTCTAATCCTTGTTGAAGTCATTTCTAATTTAAAAGAGCAGCTTTAAAAGTGGAAAAACATAGGGAGAATATCACATAGAGAGATGTGAAGGGCAAATCAGGACAAGAGAGTTCTGGAAGTGAGACAAAGGTGAGGAGAGTACCAGAGAGGAAAGGAGACAAGGTCATCACACCCTGCTGGTAAATGACGCTGACCGAGTTTGGTCTCAGCCCGCCTGCCTGCGTGCTTGCTCAGTGTCCTCCGTCAGACACACTGCAGAGGAGAAAGACGAATCAGCATTCTCTCTCGCCCACCCTCATCCCTCCCACCTCTCTGTGTCGCTGCTACCTTGTCTCAGAAGTGAGATGCTCTGCAGTGCTGAGGCAACTACCACCAGCTGCATATTACCCACAAAGGCAGGAGCTGCTACATAATCCAGCCCTGACAGGAGGTAAGTCTCCTCAAAGATGTTCGGCTGCAGATCGGGGGAAGAGGTATGAGCACTGGGGTCTTATCAGGAAGACAAAGAATGGGCTAGAATACGTAGATATGCAAGGCGTGATAAGAGAGAATGCTTATGTTCAGAGATATGTAAACATTACCTTATAACTTGACATTTAAAACTCATTATGTAATATTAAGCTTAGGATAGTGATATGTGCAAAACTGTGTCAAGGGCAGTGGGAAAATGTGAGGAATAGTATAACAAACAGGCAATAGAACGGAGAAAAAAAACCCTCATCTGTTTCATATTTCACTTTGGATCATGACCAGTCATTGGGTTTGGCCAAAGGTGGACTCCGGTTCCGGAGACAACTAGAGGGCATATACATTTAACATTCACAAACTAGATCAGAACAGCTCAAACTCTTTGATTTGTGACCCAGATCACAAAGTCATGTCTGCTTTATCAAAAGAAGGACGTTGTCTTTGTAGTTTGTTTCCTTTGGGATCTTTTTGTTCTTTTTTTCTTTTTTTTTGGTCTCCATGCTATGAATGATGTCATGACCTCACCTAAAATTACCTCACAACTGTCTAGAGAGCCTGACCTGCTGATTAAGATTAGATTAAATTAGATTAGATTAGATTGTCTTTGATACGATGTGGTTTGCAATGTGGTTTCCTCTCTCACATTTCCTCTCTTGTTTTTCAAAGTTGGATGGGTGCTTTTCCATCATGCTCAAGTCTCTGTTTGTGTATGGAGTGCTGGGAGGTGAGAATCATTTTAAAGAATATATGGTATATAAATTCTAGTAAAAAAATATTATTATTATTATTATAAATGAAATATCTCTACATATGCTCTTATCCCCTTTGTGTTTATTCACATACTCTTCTCTGTTTTGCCCTAGTGTTGCTGATTCCCGCAAAGTGCAGTCTAATCACTGTGTGCTTGGAAGATGACAGGGACCTGAGAGTAGACTGTCTGGTCAAGCCCGAGCCTAACAAGATCAACAGCTATGAGTTCTCTTGGTCCTCTGGCAACAAAGAGTCCCTCATCAACACCAATGTGTCTGGTTCATCGGCAGAAGGCCAGTTCAAGGAAAAAAGCACCGTGGTGGAGCTGGAGCCCCATGGCTACAGAATGACCCTGTCCGGCTTCACAGACAAACTCCCACACAACACCACTTACATGTGCAGAATAACTGGGGAGGTTGCCAAAGTCCATGTGGAGGCAGGTAGGTGGGGTGATTGTGTGTGCAGATTTGAGGGAGTGAGCATGAGAGTAAGTGAGTAGGAGACATATTCGAGAGTTTTGGGGTTTTTCTTTCAACTGTTTGCATCCCACTTTTCTTCCTCTGCAGAACAACTTGTCCCGTGTTCAGCGGTAAGCCTGTTTCTGAAGAGCTCCGGTTCCTGGATCGTTTGTCTGCTGCTCGCCTTCTACTGCCCACATAGCTAAAGAAACATGCAGTCTTGCGCCAGCACATACAAACACACATCCAACCCTGCCTATGCATCTGTCCGCATCTGCAAACATCCCAACACTAACACCACATGTTAAAAAGATTTTGTCAACAGCTTGCAGCTGTTTTCCTCCCAAGAGCACTGAGTAGAAATAAAAGGTGTTTTTTGTAACTCTCTTTGATGAGAAAGAATGAAGGTGACTCAAAGAGTCAGCAGAAATGTTTAGAGATGTGCTTTTTTGGTGCTGAGGCTCACACTGTATTGTATGTGTATAAATGCACTCCCATGTAAATATTACTTTGGAAGCTGGAGCATTTGTTTTCAATAAAGGGATGCTGTTTAAAGTCAGACGTTGACTTGTTGTGAATACAATGTCCATGGGACAGAACTGGGGTTCACATGGGAATAATATGGTCCAACAGGATAATCCGCTGCTTTTAAAAGCTGTGTAATAAACATAAGCTCTGTAATGTTGGATACAGATGTTACTAATGTTAATAATGACAGCTAATGTGTTCCATCATTAGAATTACAACATGTGTGATTGATGATTCAGAGTTGGGTGAGGAGCATCTGAGTTACAGCACATGTACAAAAGGATACACACCCTTTGGAAGTTTTCATGTTTCATTGTCATACAACACTGAATCAAAGTAAATGTAATTTGGCTTTTTTTGACACAGATCAACTAAAAAAAAAACTTTAACATCAAAATGAAAACAGAGTTTTTTCTGACTTAAATAAGAGTAACATCCCGAACCTTTTCCAAAGCAGATATTTTGACTTGTCACAGCAGCAGAGACTTTAAAAGAGTTTGATTACATTAATTATGGCTCTGTTTCATTTAAGGGTTCAAGTAAGTCTCACCATTCAGCCAGCATGCACAATGCAAAGTCTTGAGAACTGCCAAAACTAATTCATCAATTCCTTATTAATTACACTGGTGTTTTTCCTGCTTTGGGATGTTAAAATATATGCTGTGAAAAAGATCTTCAGGTTTTAGAAGTCACATTTGTCGACTGGAGATCGTCACTGTGTCTGCAATATTTGGCGAGGTAGTACAGCTGTAAAACCTCTTACCATGTAGACAAAGGAATACTTCAAGCAACTCAGCGAAAACCTGATTGAAAAGCAGAAGGGGTGGATACAGGCAAATTTCCAAGTTGCTGAACATCCCTTATAGTAAGCTAAATGAACACAGCTGTAAATCAGCCAAGAGCAGACTGTCCTCAAAACTGAGTGACTGTGCAAGAAGACTGGTGAGGGAAAGACCTGTGAAAACCCTGAAGGAGTTTCAAGCTTCTAAAGCTCAGATTAGAGAGACTGAGCAGACAATAAAATGTGGCCGGTTTCTCTACCAGTGACAGATAAATGGGAGAGTGGGAGAGAGAAAGACCTGCACAGAAATGGCTTAAAATAAGAAAATGTCCTGGAGTGGCTGAGCTATAGGGCTGTTCACTCACAATGCTGCACGCAACCTGAGAGACCTATCCACTCAGACTGAAGGCTGTAATCTTTGCTAAATTATGACTTCAATACTTGTGCAAACAGATATTTTGTCATTTACAGTTGTAATTATTTCAGAACACTTTGTGGATATCTATTTTCCGTTGATCCTCGCCCAAAAAGCCATATTAAATCCACATTGATTTAATGTTGGGAACAATAAAACATGAAAACGTCCAAGGGGGCTGCCTTTAATTTGATCTAACTTCAAAAATCAGAAATATAGTAATAGTCCAGGAGGTCACAAAGGCATATAATCATCTCTATCTATCCCACAAAATCTAATGAGTTTGTTTGATTATTGTTGGAACCTATGGAGCCCCAGTGCGCCAAGTGTCAAATATTAAGACACCAGGAAATAAATAATCCTATGAAGAAATAGAGTGAAATAAATGAAACAATAAACTGAGAAAGTTATTCAGTCATTCTTATTTTCACTGTGGCAGCGTTTTTTTTTTTCATGGTAGATTTTGTTTTACGTTTTTCTTTCAAAACGCTCCATATTTTCATGCCATTAGCTACAGTATGGCTTATATTTCATGACTGTACAGTGTCACCAGTCACTACCTAAACCAGACTAAAATTTAAAATTACAAACGAGTACTCATTTCATTTCGCTGTTTAAATGTACACTTTAATGAGGCAAATTAAAACATCCGAGACCTTATACAAAATCTGTCCCCTGGTACAAACTATTTTAGAGATTGTCAGGGCTTCACATCCGGAACTTGAAATAGTCGAAACAGACGTTCATGACCCTCCGTGTTATCCGTAGTTTCCGAAAACATAATGATGGCCGCTTTCGCTGGCAGCGGTAAAGGACCAGAACTATCCAAAGCTGAGTACCTAAAACGGTACTTATCCACCGATGAAGATGCCAAGAAATCAAAGGGGAAGCTTAAAAAGAAACGACATAAAGTTCCTGAGAAAGGGTGAGTCGATGGGGACGTTTTAATCAAGTTGTTGCCGGGCATATTGTGTGCGAGTGTGCGTTAAGCTAGTTGAGGTCGCTCCGTTCACTGCCTTAAACACCATGTTTTGAATGAAAAGTGTATGTGAAGTTACCAAACTCATTTTTACTTCTTTCATTTTAGACTTAAAATTGTAGACGATGACATAGACTGGAAACAGATGGTCCAAGAGGAGAAGGAGGTTGAAGAGGACGAAGATGAAGCTCCAGTGGTAAGAATTTACAGCTAGCTTAATCTCGCTGTTTGGCCCGAGACCATTCATTTTAATTGTATCGATGTTATTTTCTTCTGGGATTCATCGGCTTATTATATGGTTTGTAATAAAATATAAATTCAACAGAGTAATTAAGAGATAAGTTAAGTTAGAAAAAATAACTTCAAAATGCATTGCTTTATTGACGGACAAGCGTGTCTTGAAACAGAATATGCAATTTTACATCAATGTATGTTGTGATTAGACCAGCTTTAAAGTGAAGTAATTTATTTTGGTGATAGAAAAGTAATTTTTGATACTGTTAGGAAGCTTTTTTTCATATATTCATTGTAAATTGAATATCCTTGGGTTTTGATCTGTTGGTCGAGTAAGACACTTGAAGATGTAACCTCAGGCTCAGAGAAATAATAGCTGCCTTTTTTTTCTTCACTATTTTCTGACATTTTAAGATTTAAAGTAATTAGCTGATTAATCGATAATGAAAATAATCATTAGTGGCAGCTCTACTGCAACCAACAATTCTTTTCTGAATAATTTTATGTGAAAAATGCTGATCACAACTTCATGAATCCCAAGATAGGCTCTTCAAATTTCTTGTTAGGTCTGACACAAAACTACCAAAATTATGCAATTTAATATTACATAAGATAAAGTAAATCAGCAAAACTCTCAGTTGAGAAGCTGGACAAGGTAATTTTTGGCAGTTTTACTAAAAAAAAAAATGTGTCAATAGTTGGTCATTATTTTTGTGTCAATCGACTAATAATTGATCATTACAGCTGTAGTTTTGATATTGTTATTTTTCTGAAAAATCGAGCTCCATCATCACAATGATGGAAAAACCATATCCATTATTGCCACAAGGCAGTTCTCCTCATTGATTTACAACATTGCATATAATACTCCTGCCTGTCATGTTGCCTAATGTTCTCTTGAAACTTCCTGTCTTGTTTGTCTACGCAGATAGCTGAGGTGATTGATGATCGACCAGACGAGGTGAAACAGTTAGAAGCTTTCAGAACCAGCAACAGATGGAAAGTGATAGGAGGTAATTGGTATTTGTGAAAGATGTAGAGAGAATCTTTTCCTGTGTGGTGAAGAAGATCGTTATTTACTTTGAGTATCCTTTCCTTATAGCTGATGAAGATGAAGACACAAGCAGGGGCCACCATGACTCGCCAGAGCTGTCATCAAAGAGAGGGATGCATGATTCTCCTGTCAGAAAGACCCGCCACGACTCTCCAGACACATCCCCTCCCAAGAGAGGTCGCCACGACTCTCCAGACACATCCCCTCCCAGGAGAGGTCGCCACGACTCTCCAGACACATCCCCTCCCAGGAGAGGTCGCCACGACTCTCCAGAAATATCCCCTCCCAAAAGAGGCCGCCATGACTCGCCAGACTTGTCACCTCCACGGCAACATTCAGGGAAATCAGGAAAGGTGCAAAGTAAAGGTGAGTGTTTAAACACAATATTGGAGGCTGAATCGAATCTCTTTTTGCATAGGGCAGGTTAATATGAACAACAAAAACATCACAACAACCAAAAGACCCAGTTAGTTAAGTTGCCCTGTTGACATCCATCATATTTGATTTGCTTGATAATTAAAGGTCAAACTGAAACACTGAATTTTCATTTTGCCAGAACTCTGTATGGACTTAAGAAATCATTATGAGAAGACTCTCACTTTCAGATTGATATTAATTTGGATAATGATATTATGTATCAGGATGTACAGTTTAATTTAAAAATGTAGTAATATAATTACATTGAAATGTGATAAATGACACATCAATATATTAATCAGTCAGCCTAATACTTTCTAGATTTTACTGTCACCCCTCATATACAACTGGCCTAACAACGTGCACATGAGGAACGTATTTTTGGTTCAAGTGTTTAGTTTTACACTTAACTAAACACCTAATTATTTCTTCGTCAGATTCACCCCCCAGCAGAAGAAAGCCCAGCTCATCATTGTCAAGTAACAAACGTTCACCTGATCCTCGTCGGTCACCACTGGCAAAGAGGGCTCAGAACAGGCATGATTCAGACCCTGACCAGTCACCTCCACGAAAAAAGCCACAGAAGAGAGAAGCATCGGACTCTGACCAATCTCCTCCAAGGAGGCAGTCAAAAACAAGACACGGCTCTGATTCTGACCAGTCTCCACCCAGGAGGCGGCCGCAGGGTGGAAAGGGCTCGGATGAAGATCTGTCACCACCTCGTAGACCTGGCCAGTCACAGGTGAGGAAAATTGTGTTAGTTTGAAGACTAATTCAAAATTTGATTTGCCCGAGATTGCTATATGTTTTCATTGTTTGTTTGTTTGTTTTTTTCTTGTCAGGGCCACAGGATGCTTTCTGGTGGGAAGGCAGGTCTGGTTTCTGTAGATGTTTTAAGGAAAGAGCAGGAGGAGAACCGACGCAGAGACAGACACAACCAGCCACTAGAAGGTTGGCCCAGCTTTTTCTCTTCTAAGATACTTTCCCTTCACAGCTGTTGGTGGCAGAGCTTACAAGACTTTCTATCTCATGTCTACATCATCCATGTAATCTCCAAATGTTTACAGATTTCTTTGGTCACAATCAGGATTAGTTCCTATAGAGCTGGATGATGCAATCCTCATTCAGGTGACACGTTATACCTATTTTTCTGCTATGAATAGATGAATCCCGCAATTCCCAGACGGTGTTCCGAGACAAGAGCGGTAAAAAGAGGGATTTGGATTTGGAGAGAGAAGAACAGAAGAAGAAAGCTGGAGAAAAAGCAGCAAAGGATGAGAAATATGCTCAGTGGGGGAAAGGGTGAGTTTGCATAAAATTCTCACACATTAGATAAGGCTACTGAGTGTGATGGCCGCATAATGAATTGAAATGTGCTTTGTGCCAACTTGTTTCCATGATATAAAGTCAGCGTGTGTTTATAGGTTGGCCCAGGGCCAGATGCATCAGCAGAAACTTGAAGATGCACTGCACGAAGCCCAGAAGCCGCTGGCACGTCACTACGATGACGAGGATCTCGACCGTATGTTGAGAGAGCAGGAAAGGGAGGGAGATCCCATGGCTGCAATGCTCAGACGGAAAAAAGCTCGCAGCACAAAGACACAAGGTGCGAAACATTACATACACGTACATTTATCCTTGAGTTGACTGATCCAAAGTGGCTGTTTACTTAGCGTATACACTGTAAACTGTCTTATTTTTGTTTTGCAGAGAAGCCTCGGTATCGAGGTCCAGCACCACCTCCAAACCGGTTCAATATTCAACCAGGCTATCGCTGGGATGGAGTTGACAGGTACTGTGTGTGTGTGTGTGTGTGTGTGTGTGTGTGTGTGTGTGTGTGTGTGTTGTGTGTGTGTGTCTGTGTGTGTGTCTGTGTGTGTGTCTGTGTGTGTGTCTGTGTGTGTGTCTGTGTGTGTGTCTGTGTGTCTGTGTGTCTGTGAGTCTGTGAGTCTGTGAAAGTGACCTAATGGGATGTATTAGTAATAGGAGTAATGTCAACACATGTAGCAGATCCCTTCTTCATACTATTTTCTTACATCTCATACAGTTGCACTATTGACAATACTATACCTACACTATTGTACAATATGTGATATCATGATCACAATTTTGGCTTCTAAAATGAGCTTGATAGGGAGCTTTTATTGAAGATTTACTCTGGTGTGCCAAATCAAAGATGGAGTTGAGGGTGTCATTGCAGAAATAAAAACGGAATTTAATTTGTTTTTCTCTCACAGATCAAATGGTTTTGAACAGAAACGCTACACACGGATGGCAGACAAAAAAGCTGGCCAGGAGGCAGCTTATAAATGGAGCGTGGAGGACATGTAACGGCAATCAGATACTGATTATTTAGGAGCAGCGCAGGTCCACTGAACCTCAGAGAATTAGCTGAATGGGATATCTACTCTGTGATGTTAGAACAGCTGCAGGTTAAACTCATTTACTCAGCAGAATTGACATGTTGATGCATTTTGTTCACCTTTCCAGAGCAGTTTGGTCCTGTACAACTTATATCAGATTATTACAAACTGATAAACCACAAACATAACTGTATATAATAGTGAGGTGACAGCATCTTTATGATTTTGTAATAACAGGTTCAATGTGGAGATGTGGTTTTCACTGTTTTATTAAATAATGTTTTTGTTAAGTGTTGTGCCCTGAATCACAAGTGTTCACAAACAGTGGTTTGGGGAGTTAGTATTTTTGTTTGGGTTTTTTTTTGTTATTTTTGTTTTGTTTTTAATGGGTTAGGGTCACATCTGTGAGAAACATATCATTTAACAGATCTTTAACACCTTCTGGTATTATGGTTCCAGGATATGTGGACAAATTCAAAAAGTGTATCTAACTAGTGTCTGTGATGATTCTCAGTCATCCAGGTCATAGAGCTCTTCAAAGTCAACTGGACGTTTCGCCTGTCATCCGAAAGGCTTATATAATATCAGGCTCCCAATTTAACCACAGATGAAATGTCAAATAATGCTGCTGTGTGTGTATAGATCTCATTCACAGCAGATATTTTGACATGTAATATTGATGACAGCCATTTAATTGTCTGAGTATGTTTTCGGTGAGTCAGCATGGATAAGTCCCTGAGCTGGAACACATGAATGAAACTGAACCATCATCTTCATTATTGATGATATAATTGATTTTCCTCCAATGAGTCAGATTGTCTGCTGTAAAAAAGGCTATTAGTCCTACATGAAATGGCATGCAGAGGGAAGCTACACAGGAATACTTAGTACAAGACAATGAGGACATTTAATCATCGTTTTTTTTAGAGTAACCAGGCCTTTAGTGGAGATTGTTTTGTCAAATTACTTTTTCCAAGGTGAAGAATCAGCTTTCATGTTAAACTTTCAAGCCAATACAGATGAGAAATCATAACAGTGCTATAGATTAAACCATAACAGCTTCTGAGTTCAGGTCTCAGCAGATCCATCCTCATGACAACTGAGCAAACTCTTGAAGAAGATGGTAGTTGAGTGGTTGAAAGGCCCAGATGAAACTAGTAAGTTTATAAGCTTTTAGTTTATATAAATGAGAGAAATTATAATTTTGGACTTGTATACCTGTAAATATGCCGATTTTTATTGTTTTTGTTCTGTAAATTACTGTTTGTACGAGTTGTGATTTTTTTTATTCGTGTACATTTTAAAATACACAAATTACAGTGAGTGCTTGTACAAAGTAAGAAATCTGAGTTTGGTCAGTTGGGGACGGTGTAAGCGATTTATTTCCTGTTACTTTAATTCTGTTTACTTATCAGCAAAAAATCCAAATAACCGTACATCTCTCTTTATTTACGTAGAATTACAAATTAGGACAATTGTCTCGAGCCCGCATGTTTCCAGCATTGAGTATAAAATGGTCAAGTAGGAACCTTTAAAACTTGTCAGGCCGTTTCATTACGGAATGTTTTTGTGGACGTACGTACTACTGCCTGTGCTGTTGTGGTAAGTGAGTAACGCCTGAAACTCGTGTGTGGAAGAAAGAGACTTTTAGCCTCAGTTTAGGTAGAAATGGTTGACTGGAGTCCGATAGCGAAGGTGTACGACCCGCTGAAAGCTGGCAGCATCGACGGGACGGACGTGGAGCCCCATGACCGGGCGGTATGGAGGGCTATGGGTGCCCGATACAAGCCTAACAAGGGTGTTGTTGGAGACCCGCTGCTCACTCTGTTTGTGGCTCGTTTGAACCCCCAGACAACCGAAGATAAACTCTATCAAGTGTTCTCCAAGTACGGAGACATCCAGCAGCTCCGACTGGCCCGGGACATCGTCACGGGCTTCTCCAAACGATACGCCTTCATTGAATACAAGGAGGAGCGGTCTGTTGTCCGGGCCCGCCGGGACGCAAACAAACTGGTGGTGGATCAGCACGAAGTGTTTGTGGATTTTGAACAGGAGAGGGCGCTTAAAGGATGGGTCCCGCGTCGGCTCGGCGGCGGGCTGGGAGGGAAGAAGGAGTCCGGACAGCTGCGGTTCGGCGGAAGGGACAGGCCGTTCCGTAAACCCATTAACCTCGGTGTCGGCATGGTGCAGGAGCGGGGAGGTGGTGGAGGTGGAGGGAGAGAGTGGGACAGACAAGGGGCGAGAGACAGGGAGGACCGGGACCGATACAGAGAGGCTGAGTGGGGCGGCAGATCGAGGAGGGATGAGCGGGACAGAGGCAGAGAGAGGGATGACCGCAGACACGGTGACAGGAGCAGGCACAGGGACAGAAGATGAAGCCCGTATCGATCATACAAATTACTGATCTCACCTGGTGCACATGAAGCCTGATGCTTTGATGCACAGTCCAGCTGCCTGCCTCCAGTGGAGAACTTTAAAGGAAAGTGTGACTGTTGAGGCTTGTAGCACTGGTCTATGGAAAGAGCCATAAGAGACCCTCTTATGGTATCGTGATGTCAGTTTGGCTTGATGTTCAGTAGATGCTGGACCGGTATTTTCAGCTGGTACTCTTCAGCATTTCTGACTTAGTAGGCCTTCATGCTTTTGTAGTGTGCACTGAGCAATAAAACCCATGTTCTATTTAACTATATTTTTTAAATAAATTCACTAAATTTTTTTTATTATGTTGACGTCCAGCCAAGTGAAGCCCATAAGCTGTAAAAAAAAAAAAAAAAAAAAAAAAAAACAGGATCCACAACTAAATGGATAAAATACCAAAAAAAAAATTATTTTTTTATTTTTTTATTATTATATTATATACCTATAAAGTACCTGTAAATCAGACTGAATCTGTTAAGATTTCCTATGTTGAGCAGTTTAACAATGTCCTGTAGAGCATCATAATTGGCAAAAGCCACTGAAGGGTTTCTGCAACACTGGCTCTAAAAGGTGTGTTTCCTTGTGCATAGTTGCAGAAAGGTATGAAGATTTTCCTCTATTATGGGTTGCATTGTGCTCTATGAAAGAGGTGATTGATTGAATGTTTTTTTTATTGTCCTAATTTATATGTTGCTCTGCTACTAGCAAATTTTCTGTGGAATTGTATTGCAAAAATTACAGCATCAACCAAATGCAGAGGCCACCAATTTGAATTCTTAAAATTGCAATTCCATTGCTTACCATTAAAACTTTTGTTGTTGTTTTTATTGTTGTTATATTTTTGTTGTTATTGGTAGCCAGTGGAGTTATTACTAAAAAAAAAATCAGTCAAAAGCAAAAAATGAAACTAAAAATGATAATGACAAAATAAATAATCATATACAGACAATAGAGACAGAGAAATTAGAATGTGCAGGATGTCAGTCTTTTAACGCACAGTGTGATGAAAGTTATCCACCTCTGTGACTCCTGCTGAAGTCTTAGCTCATCTGTTTAATCCTGGGTCCTGCCCTCGGATCAGATCATATTGTAGTTATGAGTCACCAAGTGGAATGTTTTCTCTCAAGCTGACCACAAGTATGAAGTCATCAATGTGAAACGCTAAAGCTCTGGTGTTAGCATTAGCTCATTAAGTCTTATCCAGTGACTCAATCCAGTGAACACATAGTCCATTAGCTCATCAGACTGAGCTGGCTGGTGGGAAATTCATCACTTGTGTCCTGAGAAGAAGTTAAATCTGAGAAAAGTTTGTGCTGAAAAGAACTGATTCCTTAGTAACACTGATGTAACAGAGTGAACAACTAAATAATGTAATTACACTTAAAAAACAAATGTGTGCCATGAAGGAAGCACTTCCTGAGAAAAGACTATAATTCCAGATAGGTGCAAACTCAACAACACATAAACTTCTAACTTTCACTGAATTCATGTCTAAACTGAGTATAAGATTAAAAGTAATGATAATATGCTTTTCATGAGTTGAGACAGTGTGATTGATGCAAAGACGCACAAACAAAACCCACAAAACTGTCATGTGTTTCACTCGTTTATAAAATCTTATTTATTTCTGTGCATTGTATGATCGTAACATCATCACAGGAACAAACTTGGATTTATAGCGAAGATATATCACAAAAGTGTCTGAGGTGACTGTCCTGTCAAACCTTTTTTGCCTAGAAGTGCACATGCAAGCTGATTTCTTACATATGTTGAAGACTATCTCTGAAAAGTGTTTGGTTGTCCGGGCGAGGCCGGTCTCAGCCTGCCAGCATACCTGCAGTTCACGACGGGCCAACCAGGGTAAGTCTCTCTTTGGACTGTGCCAAACTCGATCCTGTGAACCAAAACGTACACGGACACTGATGAACTGCTCTCTACATGAAGCTAGAATCCACTGTGATGTGCAACTTCTTCAGCTCTCACCTGAAGGCAGGGTTGATGCCAATGTTGTCTTGCTGCGGGAGGGCAGGTGTTCGCCTCCTGCGGAAGGAGGATGGAGGAGGGAAATCCTTCTGATACTGAGACTGCATCTCTGTTGTAACTTGTTCATTTTTCAGTGCTGTCAACCCCGTCTGATCATGGTTGCCCTCTTGCTCGTCCTCCCCTGGTTCCCTGTCCCTGCTGCTGCTGTTTCCTCTTCCTGTTTGTCTCGAGGATGTTGGATGACGACAGTGGGACTGCTGCTGCATGCCCTGGGTGAAATGGTCTCCTGATAGGTAATCATAAACTTGTTAAGATTTTCATTTGAAACACAGTAGTTGAATATCGCTGAAACATCTCATCTTTCCGTTTTAAGGAGGCAGCACCAGGAAAAAAATATAAAAACTGTGGTAAAACACCTATCTTAACTATTAACAATCAAAAAGATTCAGTGGCTTTTTCTGCTGTCTTAATCAAAGGCTTATAATTCCTAAATATCTTATGTAAATCCTCCCAGAGTCATTCATTTGCACTGTATGATACTAGTCTTCTTTAATTTGGATAAATGATGTTAAATTATTAAACTATCATACCATTTTATTTATGGACCTATAACGTTATATCCTAATGCCAGACTAAAGGCTACACCCTCATTAGTTTAGCCAGTACTTTGCTCGCAATGTTTAGCAATTAATAATAACATAAAATTGTAAATGGGTCAGTATAATCCTTTTTTTGTTTGTTTTTTTGATACACAAGTGACAGCATTTTTAAGTTTAACCTTATATGGACGTATTTGTGTTATATTTTTTTAAGTATTACTGTATTATTATTATTTCACTCTAATGATAGTGCCTTATTTATATTATGAACAATTAAACCTTTAAATGAAAGAACAAACTCATAAATCACTTCCCCTCATGCACAAACCTTTTCCAAAACACACAAATATATATATATATATATATATATATATCCACTAAACACAACACAGTGCCTGACATGCCCTCTGTCAACACCGAAACACTCCACACAAACCACAAACACAAGTTATCTTAAAACTGATAAGTGGAGTTTACTCTCCAGGCTGAGATAAGACTTCAGACCTTTGCTTCTGTCTTGTTGTGGGATGGGCCTAAAGCAGAAAGCCTCCCGTGACGTGGTCTCCATTTTAGCAGGAGTGTCTGGGTAGAGGAGAAATCCTGGGGAGGATAAAAAAGTGCCTGATTACAGGAAGACAAGGTTTTCCGTTTTGAATGTATATCCTGTAATCAAAGTATTTGTGCATGGTTAAAATGAGACAGTTTAGTTATTGGCATTTTCTTTTTTTAACACACTACTTTGGAGTAATTCCAGCGAACACATCGTCACAGCTGGACTAACCTCACTTAACATCTGCTGAAATCCTTCCAATCAGGCATTTTTATTCTAGTGTTTGAGCTGGAAAACCCCCAGACCAGTTCTCTATCCTTGTTTAAATTATAAGAATTGGCGGTGTAGGTCATGGCTCATTAAGGCCCATTTACTTTAACCGCAGAGTAAAAATAATAACTGTAATGACAATGACACTAAATACTGTATTGATAAATGTGATATAAATATAATGTTTTATTTTCCACTGAAGCAAAATTACAGACATAGTGCTAATTTCGGATATTTTAGTTATTCTCATTAGTGTGAACCTCGACATTCTGTCCACTATGCATAGACTTCACTATTTAAATACATGGTGAAGAAAACTTTTCCCACCTGAACCACAACATATTTAATCAGAATAATCTGATCTCAGAACATCACAAACTTTGGTCTGACTCTGGGACAAAAGAGCAGTTAACCTTTACCTGCCACCGTCGGCAGCTCCCCCCTGTAGGGTCGACTTCGCTGAAAGAATTCATGGTGGCAACGTGGGTGTCGTCCGTTGGCATTTTCAATGAACATTTTGTCTGTCGGCTCCTCGCTGTCCTGTTGGCTCACTGGCATCACCAGCAGCTCTGAATCTTTGGTGTCTGGTCCAACAAGTACTGTAAAAAATGACCACAGCTTTAGTGTATTCAGTAGTTGCAGAAAGAAAGAAACCTTAAAAGTGTCACAGTTTTTATGTCTTTCAAATAACAGCCAGTATAAAGCCTGAGACAGCTCTGAGGAGAGTTACTGTTTTGCTTACCTTACATGTAGAAAAAACACAAGATGTGGTACACTTCTGTAGTCTCCCTATACTGTCTACAATTCTCTGTACTGTGTGTATGTGTTTGTGTGTGTGCGTCAGGCAATATACAGAGCTACTTAAAGCTTGTTTACGGCAGTAGTCATGGCATCCTATTCTTCTGCAGTGACTGGCAGATACAGTAGTTACCAACTGAGACAAAAAAGCAGCCGGACCACCAACAGAGAGCTGAAACTCTGCAGCGGCTGCTTGCACAGACAGTTTTAAAGGGGAAACATAGTCGGGTATTAAAGGGCTTGCAGCAGGGCTGTATTAAAGGCAGTATTAAAGAGCTGATTAAACTGGGGAGAAAAAAAAAAAGACTCAATGTGAGCTGAGCCTTGTTTCCGAGGTAACATGTCTAAAAGGTCACGACTTGCAACAGTGACTCATGTAAGATGTACAGTAGCAAGTATGATGATGATAAAATAGATCTCACTGCAGTTGTGTTTAGTCACACACACCACAACACAAAAAAGAAAATGAAAACATGTTGTCTATTCAGTGGTTGCCCAGGAGCATTTGGCCCACTCTCAGCAATGCACTGTGCCTCCCAGTTTTCAGCTGGCATAAATCCCAACTATATTTCTTTCACATTAGATAGTCTGTTTTGTCCAGTAACTTCTCAGTGGGGAGATTTATACTTGTGAATGTCCAATGAATCATTATACCTAATGCAACCCAAGGTATTCTGTTGTGTGAATGTTCCTGCGAACTTGCAAGTCAATTTCATTACAATACTGTGGTTTATGTGTGTTGTGGGCTGAGGGAGGTAAGACATTATTTTAACATTATCGCATACTTTCTCTATTGTGCGTGCATATTTTCATGAGAGTGTGTGAGAGCTATTTTGAATGATATCCTACTGTGCATCATGTACAGTGATAGCTCGTAGTAAGATAACAGATAAGGTTCGTATCTTTCAAAAAACAAATCTCATTCACAATTTAGGTTTAAGTCCATACAAAAAATCCCTGCAAAACATAGCAGAAACAAAATATACACATTTTATAATCTATAAACTTGCTTTTGGTAGGTAGAGGGTTTCTTTGAGTGTTATATCTACTAATGCTATTATCACCTGAGGGAAGCACACTATTGAACAACTACATATTTATCATTGCTGTCTTGGACAGGGCATGCTCCAACTCATACTCCAACTCATACTCCAACTCATACTCCAACTCATACTCCAACTCATACTCCAACTCATACTCTTTAGAGGAACTTGATTCAAACTTAAAAATGTGCAGCTTCTTTGGGTGATATGTGTTCCTCTATTCAAAATGTTGATACCGTTTATACGTTTTAGGATGTCGTAACTTTTGTCATATTCTCATGAACATGATCAACGAAGAACAACACATTTTAGAAACATCTATTGCATGGAGTAGATGATCTGATTAGATTGTGGTGAGACTTGCTGCATACATATTCAACTTACTCTGAAATTATACAACTGACTGACTTACATTTATCACCCAACATTCAACTTTTAACTATTTTCAGTTCTTTCACAACAACTAACCCTCAATTCCTTTCAGCACTTTCACTTCCACTGACACTAAGTTAAAAAACACTTTAACTTTATTTAGCGCTTACACTTTAAATGAAACTTAAACTCTTTTCAGGATTTTTTATTTAGCTGCCACTTAGGCTTCTCTCATTACTCCCACTTTTAACTCTTTCATTGCCTCCGATTCATTTGCTTTCAATGATAAGCCTCGCTGGATATTATATGTTTTTCTAATAATAAATAAATCCCACGAATGATCAAAAACACCAATAAACTGTCTGTTTTGGCAAAGCTTGAAAAAAACATTCTTCTGGGCTGTAGACCTCCTTTGTTATCCAAAAATGTTTGAACTGGGTGACATGTTCCTTTAATACAGTGACCATGGGTGCTATAGTTTATTTACAATGAATCCTTTGTGCAATATCACACATGTGTAATCTGTGGCTCTAGTCTAGTTACAGTGCCCAAGTGTTTTTAGGAAATTACTTAGCCTTTTTTAAAAATAGAAGAAGTATTACTTAGTTTTGGTCTTTTCATTGAATTTGTTGACAATAGAAAATATAGGCTACAACTTAAACTATTAGCTTATAATGGTCCAGACTATGTAATTATTTTTTTCATTATGGCAAACTTTGCACTCATTTTTGCACGCGCCAGCAGGAGTCTCTCGTTCCCATAGTAACAAGCCTTCATTTAGAGCCGTATGTAGCCTGAGTTAGCACCACAGTCTCTGCCGACAGCTTTGTTGCGTCTAAAACTAAGCTCTAACTGCTTTCTTTTTGCGACGGACGGTGTTTTCTATGTCAACTGATAAGTCACTAAGAAGTCGAAGCGACGTTATATTCGAATATTTTAAATTAAAAGGTAAGAGAAGCAGCGTGGAGCTCGTCGTATAACCTAGCCGAACTTTCTCTGTCAGAGACTCTGCTGTTTCAGTGTCCGGAAGTTCTGTGGGGGAAAAGTGAGAAAGGCATGAAAAAAAGGAGCTGGAAGGAACTTCTGACAAATTTTCTCCGAGCACAGTGAAACACTGTTTTCTCTCGTTAAACCTGCGGAGGGGACAGAAGACGCGTTTTGCCGTATTTATCTAATAACTGGCTGTGTGTATTAATCTATCGATGGGTCTGCCGACGCTGGAGTTTAGTGATTCTTTCCTGGACAGTCCGGAGTTCAGAGAGCGACTGCAGTGCCATGAGATAGAGCTGGAGCGCACCAACAGGTTTATAAAAGACCTCATCAAAGATGGAAACATGCTCATAACTGCCCTTAGAAGTAAGTACACGTTGTTTCATCACTTGTTTTTCGGCGTAAAAATGCGTTTTACACAAAGTTACACAAACAGCAGCTGCCTGATAACGGGGTAACCTAAGGCCATCAAATCAGATAGAGCCACTGTGCTGAGTTTAGCCCACATTACACTTAGTTAATAGTCTTTACATTGACTTGTGTTTGGTGGTATTAACAGCACAGTTAGATAGGTAGTCACAGTGATATGCATAGGCCACTGTGTTGATATAATGTTACAAGCACAGACATTTTAATTTAGTGCCACTCTCTGGTAAGGCACCATTTATAAAGGGTTTTAAAAACTGTAATTAATGGTTAACAAATCTTGTGGACAATCCTGCTACATGACAGAATGGTTTTTTAGCTCTTTAATTCCTGGGCTGCAGGACATCTGGACCAAAATCCATGTATAAACCTCTTATTAACGTTTACAACTACAGATTTATTATGGTTTAACAATTTGACTCACATTGAGTTTGACTAGCTGTAGTAGTTTACATGAGGAAAGAATAACAAAATGTTAAATGCCTATGGTAAGAGCGGTTTTCATTGCAAAGTAATAAAATGGCTGTGTGTTTCTATTCAGTTAAATGTTTTACACTTTGTAGTAAGTCATCAGGTTTGCATTTCTCTATTTCTGTTTAGCCATTAGGGTAAAAGTTATAAATGTTAATGAATCATTAATAAAAGGTTCTACAATAATCCATCAAGTCTGCAGATGTAAATATTAATCAAACCAATAATTCAACAATAGCTCTGGGTCCACTGACATGTATTAAGGTGCACAGTATTGTAATCACTAATGTATGAGAATGGGGATTGTTTTGAATTGTATTTTCTCTCCGGTCAAAAATGTATCATTGCTTTTCAATGATCAGATAACAACATACTTACATACTTAATAACTGACCACAAAGAGAGGTATTTATTTATTACCTTCTTATGACAATAGAAAGGGGCATGCTGGAAAGGTGGATGTTTAACTGCTGCACAGTTTGACTGTGGCTGTCATACTCATACGCTGATGAAAACAGGTACCTCCCATTTGTTTGGAACTTCTTTTGATCAGGTTTAAGATCTCACACACCTACGCTTTGTGGCTGCCTGTGGTTTGTTTCACTCACCTGCTGGTTGAAGTCATCAGTGTAAACACTGCTGCTGTCTGCCATACACACACAATATGCTGTGCTTGACAACTGAAACAACAGGATCACTTCGTTGTTAACATGAACAGGTCATACAGTGTACAGAGCACGAGCTTATCATTCACCAGCACCAGCTAAATAGGATATTACTATGATGCAATGCCGTTGTTATTTGTGATATGCTAACATTTATTACCTTTACTGACTGGAAATTCTGTTCTCATTGGAAAGCATTTTCAAAATCTGGAGTTTTCAGTGTGTTCATCTCAAATGTGTGTGTTTTAGTCAGTTGTCAGTTTACAATGCAGTGGTGTGATTGAAATAATGCCTTACAGCAGCTGGTATACAGACCAGTGTTACGGGTATGTGGGTGAGAGAATGCTAGCTTGTGATGCCAAGCGTTTGTGCACTTTAGAGAGTAAAATGCGGTATTAAATCCTGTTATTGAAGTGTTATTTGGACACGTAAACACTATTTTATGAGAGTAAGGCTAAGCAGAGTTGGCTGCAGGGTGCGGCAGTTTGTGTACATCAGATGACTTTGACACCTCATGTCTAAGCAGTGGATGCTATGCAAGAGCTTTGTAATTAATAGTTCATTACAATGATGTCGTTTTTTGCTTTGTAAGGAAATGGGAGCACTGCATTGTGTTGAACCAATACTGGCAGTATGCAAACTTATGCCAAGGTCATTCTTGTGCATAATATGGAAATAGTGAACTTATAAATAAGAAGATTGTTATGTTCATTGTGACTGAATGAAATTCTCTCTGTTTTTCCATCAGGTCTTTCTCTTGCTGTTCAGCGCTTCTCTCAGTCTCTACAGGAGTTCCAGTTTGAATGTATTGGAGATGCTGAGACTGATGATGAGGTCAATATAGGTGAGGTGAAAATGCCCCTAATGATCTAGAACATTAGGAGCTAAGAATGCAAAGTATGTCATATATGATGAGTCTTTCCACACTTGTGTATATGGTGTATAATTTCCCCCACAGCTCAGTCCTTAAAGGAGTTCTCTCAGCTCTTGAGCACCATGGAAGAGGAGAGAAAACGACTGGTAAGAAAAAACATTTGTTTGTATGTATGTGTATGAACAGATTTTGTTGTATATTTTTAAAGATAAAATAAGGAAAGTTTAAAAATTGAGGACCTTTTATTGGTTGCGACTTTGAAAAGGGGTGTTTTTAAGTTATAATTGTATAAATTACACTGTATTTTACACAAAAAAGGTATGCTTATTGCTTTAAAACTTTATTGATCACATTTGGGAGTCTAAACGTTTTCAGAGATACTTGAAAAACAGCTGGACATGGACATTTATTCTATACATTTTTAACATTTTCACACCTTTCCCTTTCTCTGCACACCATCCTCATCTGCATAAAATGCATATGTAGTGTATGTTTTAATTTATTCTGTTGGAAATAGAAACCTCAGACTTCTGAAGGGCCATTAAACCAAAAACCCCTTCTTAACCAAATTATCACCAAAGTCTAAACCAACAGCTTCCTTTGTCCACAAGTAGTTTTCCCATCTCTCTGTCTCTGCTTATTGAAGCTGACTCAACACAGAGCAACACTCAACAACTGAAAGTTTCAAAGTTACAGTTTTTGTCAGTAACCTTCATTCAATGCATCTTACTGGGTTCTGGGTTGCTTGTGCCTTAATCTGGTTTTCCCACAAGTGTGATTCATACATTGAAAACTTTGTGCCAGTAGCTGTGAAAAAACATCTTTGACTCAGAGACCCTCCATCAACCAGACGCCTTTGTGTGGGAGTGACTGGAGTCTGGCACAGTCTGTGTGTGTAGGCAAATCCTCTGTGCATGTTCAGTGTACAGTATGTGCATAGTATGCTAACTTATGTATAGCCCTGTGTGTGCGTGTGTGTGTGTGTGTGTGCGTGCGTGTGTGTGTGTGTGTGTGTGTGTGTGTGTGCCTTTGTGACTTTGTGCATGGTCTAGTTACAGAGGAACCATGTGGAACCTATTCTGCCAATTCCCCTGTGAGACTGAGCACAGCCATGACTGCCTGGGAAAGTCCATAAAAGGGTCCTGTGTGTGTTGTGTCTGTTCTTTCTGTGTGTGTGTGTGTGTGTGTGTGTGTGTGTGTGTGTGTGTGTGTGTGTGTGTTGTATGCTTTTCCGCTAGGAGTAGCACCACTGCAACACTGCTGATAGGTCTGAACTTCTAATAATACCATCATTATTAAGTTAAAGGGCAATTCCAGCAAATGGGTTCCTGAGAAATACCTACCTGTTCAACCCGGGAGGGACTATTGACAATGCCCATCATTCTCTTCGTTTTCAGTTTCACCCCCCTTATTGTAATGTGCTAAAAAAGAAAGAACATACAAAGAAAGCAGACCTTTCTTCGGGTGCTGGTGCAGCTCTAAACTGAAGTGAAAGTGAAGTCATGATGCAGGGCGGGGAAGTTATTTACAGTATAATACTTAAATCAACTGGACGGAACAAAGCGAGACGTCACAGAGACTTGCAATATATAGACTCATGACTGAAGAGGACCGAGACCAAAGATAAACACCAGAGCTCTGATAACCACTGCTTGATCTCAGGCCACAACATCAACCATAAGTTTCTCATACTCACTGTACAGTCTGCTACAAAGATATTTCCACAATTGTACAATGTTTATTTTAGGTTTGGAAATTTCTGGTGAAATTTGTTAGACACGGTTTCACAAAAGTAAAGATTGATTTATCGTAGACAGACTTGGCCGAATTGTTGTGAAATTCTGTGCATCTGCCCTACCTAACTTGTGTTAATAGTATTTGCATCTAGATTTTTTTTCCTGTGAATTCAATAACAACTATACACAAAATCTATAAATCTCTAGTTAACTGAAATACCAGATGAGATCATCATGAAATAGATAAAGTAAATCTCTGCCTTAGCTTTACTTATATACAACAAATTTGTGAAGATGGCAAGACATTGAGATCATGTTAATGTCCTCATTGATATATTTTGAAAGAAATTTGTCAGGAAATGTGTCTCTTTAAGACAAAATTGTCATAAAAATCTATTGAGTAAAACACTGAAGTCATCACTGCAAGGACTGAGCAGCTGTCTTATTTTTACTGCTCATTTTAGTATTTGCTGTTATGACAAACTGAGCAGACTGTTGTGTTTTTTCCCTCTCTCAGATCCAGAACGCTGATGACGTGCTGATCTCACCGCTCGAGAGGTTTCGTAAGGAGCAGATTGGAGCTGTTAAGGTATACCTGCAGTTGTTGGAATTAAAGGGTAACATGAAAGCTGCACAGGTTATTAACACAAAGTAGCTGAACCAGCTAATTTTTGCTTTGAAGTTTTTACATATAAGAAGCACAAGGGATGTTCAGATCCTCACACCGTCTCTGCTGAGGTTTTAACCAGGCCAGTATGTGAAGCTCAATTCATTAAACTTGTCAGTAGTTATCTAACACTGTGGGTGGTGATCAGTCAGGTCATCCTGCTGTGGTCCGGTCCCGGTCGGTCTCTCAGTCAGTGGTCAGAGAATCCAGTTTGTTCAGATAAACGATGGATCACAGTCCAGTGTCAGGAGCAAGGTCATGGGAACGGACGCTGGAAGGCAAGACAGGGAACTCGTCACAGACAGATAGTTGAACTCAGTTAGGCAGTGTAAACACAAAGTGAGTCTGGTGTCTTGTTTCAGCAGCTGCCTCACGTCTTCCAATTCAGTTTTTCTCATTTTTTTTCCTTTGCTCTCTTTTTAGACAGAAATAGGGGCAGAGATAGCAGTGTTATGCAGTGGGCAGGGTTTAAAAAAATAGAACTGGTCACGGCTAAAACTAATCCTGAAAGTGAAATCATAGCTCGTTTGTCAGCGTTAATCGAAGCGACTCCTGTAGAATGTAGCAGGAGTGTGTGAGCAGTACATCCTCACACTGCTGTTGTTGTGCTAGAAAGAGGGGTTGGACATGTGGGGTTTGTAGCTGCAGCTGTTTTAGAAAAGAGCTGTCGTCCTAAATATTTTGGCAGAGTCCCTTCATTTAGATTATTAATGGTCCCACTGCACTTCGTCATAGCTTTTTGGAATGTTAGTTTACCCCAAAATCCCTCCTGAGTTTTTGTCACTTTTGAAACAAAACAAATGCAGGATGTTGTGCAGATATTGGATGCTGTGATCTCACTACAGATATGTGGCATTTTGGTATTTTGAGCCAAAGCAGCAAACTGTAGGAAAGGCAATGTCAGTGTTTTGGTCCATCAGTAACTAAAATATCTTGACAGCTATTGGACGCAGTGACATGAAGTTCGGTATAGACATCTGTGGTGCCGACAGGATAAAACTTACCGACTTTGGTGAGCCCCTGATGTTTCCTCTAGCACCACCATGAGGTTGACGTTTGTGATTCAGAGGGAAATGTCTTAACAATTATGGGATGGATTACCACGATGTTATACAACAGATAGTTGTAGACAGCTATTCTTCTCTTCTGGCTGTAATCTAGTCTTGTTCTTGATGTCAGTCTCATTTGACATTGTTTAGTGCTAATTAGCAAATGTTTGCATGCTAATAGGATAAATAAAGGTGCTAAACATGGTAAAAGTTACACCTGCTTGTCGGCTCTTTGTGTTGTTGCTTTTATTTATTTACTTATTAGTTTCTGTACAGTTGGACTGGGTATCAAAAACTTTTTGAGTATTGACTGAATTGTGTCAGAAGTACAGTAGTAGCATTGAAAACTATAAAGTCCTGAAAACTGTTTTGAAATGACCAGTTAGATTCTTGTGTGTTTTACCTATTTATATATTTAGTGATTGAGATCATTTATGATTTTAACATTGCTATTTTTACACCAATTCCGTTTATTTTATTAAATTATTAAGGCCTTGTGTGGCTGCACTTGTTGCAATAACAATAAATACTATTGCATTTGAGAAATTTATGAACAATTTATTTTTAAATGTATGAAAAGTCCCACTGAAACATATGCAAAGGGCTTGGGGAAAAGACATACAGTTTTCAAGTAGTGTAAGTGTGATCATGTCCTCCCCCTGTCTTCCCCAGGAGGGAAAGAAGCAGTTTGACAAGGAGACAGAAAGGTACTACTCTGTTCTGGAGAAACACCTCAGCCTGTCCTCCAAAAAGAAGGAATCACAGCTACACGAGGTAAACTGTCAGATTCCTAGAAAACACACACCTAGTTCATCCCACATGTGTTAGATAACATAAAGTACTGTAAGTGTATTGTGGTTTTGTTGCAGGCTGACTCACAGATGAGTAAGGACAGGCAGGTTTTTTATGATGCATCACTGCAGTATGTCTTCAAGATCCAAGAAGTGCAGGAGAGAAAGAAGTTTGAATTTGTGGAGCCGGTGAGTTCACATACACACATTATGGTCATGTATTTTATATCACTTTAGTGCAAGTCATTATTTGTAATACAGAAGGTTTTGTCAGTATCAGCCTTCTACCTTCTTGTGTCGAGTTGAGTTCATACAGACATGATCATGGAAAGGCAGCTAAGCCAGATTCTGAAAAACACACATTACACACACTGTTTGGTCAGTGATGAAAATGTTTTAATGATACATATCAGTAAAGCCCACTTCCTGTTGCTGTAGCAGCACTTCCTGCATGGAGATCTCTTCCGCCTGACAGAGATGGAAATTCTTTGTTGTAAAGTAAACAAGGGTAGAAAATCAACAGGCAGGGTTGGGGTTTTTTTTTCACCTACAGAGGCTATTTTTGTTGATTGAGCAGTTGACTGACAATCATTCTTATGTAATCCTCTCATTATACTTTAACCTACCAAGCCCCCATCTAACATTTTTCCTGCGGATTTCTCCCTCTGCTCTTCAGCTATTAGCCTTCCTGCAGGGTTTGTTTACATTCTACCATGAGGGCTACGAGCTGGCCAGTGAGTTTGAACCCTACAAGCAGCAACTTCAGTTCAACCTGCAGAATGTAAGTGTGTGTTTGCTGCAAACCTGTGGACCAAAGGTGGGCCTGATATCACTTGTAAATAGTATTTTTAACTAGTTTATTCCATCTGATCTACCTGCCTCTTAAGCCGTTATGAAAAGGTATTTCAAAGTCAATTTCAGATGCATTTGGCACTACCTGTGCCTAAGTGGAAACCTCACACACCTGGTGCTTCAACCACGGCTTGAACCAGGCTTTGTCTTGCACAGACTCACATATTTTACTGCCTCAATAGTTCACACTTTGTTCACTATCAACCCTTTCAGTTAGCCCTTCAGTTTTTCCTTTAATTTCTGGAAAAATAAAATCCAGTTTACTTTTGCATTTTAGTGCAAACTTGTACATCATTGTTGCAGCCTCATAGTTTGGGGTCACCTTTTTAAAAATGCAAATGAGAAATCAATGTATGGCTTGGATTTACAAAAGAAATTTTTTAATTAATTTTTTAAAAAGATTTTGTATTTTTTCATACAAATATGTATGCAAGCCTCCTTTCAACACATGTTTTTGTTGTTAAGGCTCGCAATAACTTTGAAAGTACTCGTGCTGAGGTTGAGCGGCTGATGAAGAGGATCCGATCAGCAGAAGAAGACTTCAAAGCCCCCAGCTGCTTTACCATGGAGGGATATCTGTATATACAGGAGAAACGTGAGATATACAGAAATCATATTTTTCTTTATCTCACTTACACTGTCTAGAAAATCAAACTCAAGTGCAGCTGCATGAAAATGTGTGTCACGTATTGTAGGTCCCTTGGGCAGCGTGTGGACCAGATACTACTGTACTTATGAAAAAAGCTCCAAGATGTTCACCATGAGCAACACAGAGGCCAGACCAGCCAGCAGACAGGTAACAGTCTCAAAACAGTCCCTACTAACTGCTTTATCATGTGCTGCTAATGCAGCTTTGACAGAAACAAAAAGACATGGATTACTTACCTCAAGCTATTTGAGTTCATTTTTGTAGTATTTTGACACAAATTGAAAAGTGGGAAGTACAAGTGTCAGCAGAGTAGTTGAGGGGCTAAAACATGCAAAAACACCAATATGAAGTAATGAGTTAAGTTCATTATGTTTCTTTGCTACAATATCAAAAGCTCAGTGAGAATCCTTATAAGACTTTAATGCCACATATCATGGCATATTGCAAAAACATCTCCCTGTTAACAGAATGGCGTGGTGAATGGCACACCAGAGATGTTCAGGCTGCGTTCGTGTGTCAGAAGGAAGACTGATTCAATCGACAAACGCTTCTGCTTCGACATAGAGGTGACTGAGAGGTGAGAGGGAAAGATGACTGAGAGGCTGTGTTTATAACACACAACTGTCTGTATAATATAAAATACGGCTACTGTTGGATTGTGCTCCGGTAAAATGATCTCTCTTTCTCTACAGACATGGCGTCATCACCCTACAAGCGCTCTCTGAGGCCAACAGGCGGCTGTGGATGGAGGCAATGGATGGAAAAGAACCTGTATGAATATATACATCATTAAAGAGTAACAATAATAGAGTATCACCAGGAAGACATGTAGGCTGCATAGAAAAGGTGTTCAAATTGTGACTTAAAGTTAGGCGTCATAATTTCATCTTTTGTCAGTGAAACTGGCTTTTTATGAAGCTTTACAGCAAGTAATGCAAACACAGGTTTACATTATTACATATATTAAGTAAAACTTTTTAATTTATCTCTATTTTTATCCTTCTTTCCTCAGATCTACACTCTTCCTTCTTTACTTAGCAAAAAGGAGGAGAGTAAGTAACTCGATTTATTCTTAAATGGTTTATTCCTCTATTATTTGTTATTCAGCAATTAAATTCATATTTGTTTTTTGTTTTACAGCCTTTCTCAATGAAGCAGGTTTCAGCTTTGTTAAGAAGTGTATTGAGCTGGTGGAAACAAGAGGTATTCCTCCTTCATAAAGTGTTTATGATTATAATCAAGCTGATTCTTATCAGTATTCTTAAGTACTGTAATTACAGTGTTGCTTCACCAAGTTTATTTAAACACGTCTGTATGTGTGTGTAGGCATTACCACCCTGGGACTGTACAGAATTGGAGGAGTCAACTCCAAAGTGCAGCGGCTGATGACGAGTGTGTTTGGTAAGGTGTATAATGTTCTTCCTTGCATGGGGAAACTTTGATCCAGCACAATCAGGTACAATCAAACAGTAAATAAGAAAAATGTGTAACTATAGATGAATCATGATCTTTCTACTTTCCTGTAGCGGCCACAGCTCCTTCTGACATGCAGCTGGATGCAGACGCATGGGACAACAAGACCATCACCAGTGGCCTAAAGAATTATTTCAGGTAACATACTGTATAGTACAAAACATTCTGTCTGAATAACACCTCCCATGAATCATGAATTCATGATTTCTAATGTGCATACAGGTGTCTGGCAGAACCAGTACTGACCTACAGACTGCATAAAGAATTCATCAAGGCTGCAAGTAAGAGCTGCCTCCTTCAGAACACAAAGAATTTACTGCCTCATGCTGCATTATATGTCATGTACACAGAAGCAGAGTATCTCAATCCCTCACCACCCCTGAATCATATCCCTTTCTTTGTTTCACAGAGTACGATGACCAGAAGTATAGAGTGAGAGCCATTCATGCTCTAGTTCACAAACTCCCAGAAAAAAACAGAGCAATGTTGGACCTCTTAACCAACCACCTCTTCAAGTATGTGTATATCACATCCTCTGCTTTTATAGTTGAGCATCAGGAAAGTGTTGAATATTTTCCTAAAATATTTGTTAAAATGCAAGAACGTCATCCTCATGCCATTTAATCCTTTTTGGCTTTATTACAAACATCTGACAGTCAATTTGTGGACAAAGTTGGCAAAAAAGGCAAAATTTAAAACAAAAATAAATTACAATTAAACACCGAAGAGTGAAATCCATTCATGAAAAGAATCCTAGCACAGATTACAGTTAAAATTTCATTAAATTGACACCTTTTAACAAATGTTTATTTGCTTTAGCTGCACAAATCTCGAATTATCACGAATAAGTATGATTGAAAATACATTAATATTGATATGTTTATAATATGCTGATAGATAAACTAGTAGGAGTACGTGAACTGAACTTGGATTATGATCACTTTTTGAATAAGATTGTGTTTCTGTTTTGTTTAACAGTTTTTATTAACACTTCATCTCTTATTTCCCCTTTAGATGATATAGGACATATTAAAAATACATGCTTATTGTGTGTGTGTGTGTGTGTGACTGTGTGCGTGCGTGCGTGTGTGTGTGCAGGGTGTCCTCTCACAGTGACCAAAACCTGATGACTGTGTCCAACTTGGGAATGATCTTTGGCCCAACGTTGATGAGGTCACAGGAAGAGACGGTGGCCGCCATGATGAACATCAAGTTTCAGAACATTGTGGTGGAGATTATCATTGAAAACCACGACAAGGTATGCATGCTCACACACACACACACACACACACACACACACACACAAACACACACACACACACACACACACACACACACACACACACACACACACACACAACTTACAGACATGTATACTGTATGTCCCTGTCAGATCTTTGGTGAGGCTCCAGACCTGTCTGTGCCGTTACCTCCGGCTCCGTCCTCTCGGTCGACTCCTCGGAGGAACAAGGCCATCTGTCTGTCATCTGGAAAGAGGAAGGCTCGTCTCTACCCTCCTGCTCTCTGCCTGGCAGACAACGACAGTGAGTCTCCCTGCAGCCTGCAGCTCCTGTATCTCATCATATATCCTACCAACAGTGGTGGACAGTAACAAAGTACACTGGTCCGTAGACCGTTCAGCAGTGTTTGAGCAGGATCCTTGATGTCGTCATTGTCATTCAGTCTCTGTATTATGTAATGTGTTTCCATTTCTTCATCCAGGTGACACATTCAGTAGCAGCCCCAGCACAACTCCGATGGGCAGCCAAGAATCTCTGTCCTCACACTCCTCTGAAAAGAACGGACTGTCTCAGACCTCTCCTCCGTCCTCTCCTGCTGCTGAGCCCAGCTCGTCCTCCGCAGCGCCTGCATCTCCTCCTGCGGCTTCCTCCTGTTCCCCCTCCCACAACTCCTCAAATGGGAAGGATCAGAAACCCCAGACAGACAGCGTCGCCTCCCCTCAGCTCATGCCTTCCTCATCCTCCTGGACTTCCTCCCAGCCCACTCCAGCCCAGCAGACTTCCTCTGTGTCCTCCTCCACATCCTCTTTACTCTCTGCAGAGAGAAGTTTGTCTGTCAGAGGAAACTCCACTGCCTCCTTGTCTTCTGTTAAAGAGTCAAGATCTCCTTCCAGAGCCTCCACATCCACCGCCTCCACCCAGCACGCTTCAGTGGACTGTGCCTCCTCTCTCAGAGAGGGTCAGCCTGTTCAGAGAGTGTCGTCTGTCTCTTCTCTGAAGAGCATTCATTCGGTGGATCAAAGAAATGCGACCAGCACATCTTCCACTGTCACAGAAACCAGAGTGACAGATTCTACTTCTCCTGCTCGGCCACACAGGACTGCTTACAGGACCGCCTCCTCCTCCTCATCGTCTTCCTCTTCATTGTTTCCCTACCAACTTTCTACATCTTCCTCTCTCACCTCCCTACACATCTCTGAGGGTGCCTACATTTGTTTTTAATTGCAAAAATATCAAGATGAACTTGTAGGTGGTGCAGTGTGGTGACAGCATGAAATGTTTAAATATCTGTCACTCTGTCAGCTGTTTATGCTTAATTCTGATTTATTGTGTTTTGTCTCAGATTACAAAAGCTGTCACGGATCAGTACAGAGTCTCATGTCGCTGGACCCACGAGATGCAACACACAGACATAAACCTTCACACATCCGGTGTGGCTCTGATATGACTGCGAAACTCTCTGCAACTACATCCAGCAATGGTTACCAGAGGCCTGGATCACTGTGAGTGTCAGTCTCAGAGTCATACAGTGCTTTGCCTTTGATCTGTGCTCTCAGAGAAGGAAAAGACACATAGGCCCTGTTCACACCTGGCATTAACATGTGTCTTCACTGATCTGATCACAAGTGGTCAGCTCTAAGTACATCAGTTCTCACCTGGCATTAAAATGCATCTCCACATGTTCAGTGATAACAGTCACAGTTAAAAGATAAATATATTATAGCTTTGGTCAGCAGCACAGTGTGACTGCATACACTGTATATCCCTAAAGTCTGAGTTAGATCTTTGTTTTATTCAGTGATGTGGTGGTGACATCATCGGGTCTGTTAGATGTAGGTGATGTAGGTCTTCACCACTCTACAATATAATAAGCCATTTGAAATAGTTATATCTTAATATTTTCAGTTCATTATAAAACTGTGGAGGGAATAATTAGTCCGTGGCAGAGGACGTCAGTTGAGTATGCGGTTCTTCACATCATTCACCCGATAGGGATCTTAACACCAGGTCTGAACGGGGCCATAGATCTCAGTTCATGCATAGTTTAGCCCTGGAGAAACCAAGAGCCCATGGATAACAGTCATCTAATTTTGACACATTTTAAACATATTTTAAACTGGCTCATCTCAGACATCATTGGTCTGATTTCAGGAATGATTACTTGTTTCTGAAGGAGAAAGCTGTTTCGTTTTTTATGCTGAGAGTGTTTTCAATACTGACATAGTCACTCTCTCAATTAAAAACTGGATATTATCCCAGGAAATGTACTCAGTGGTATGTACTGGAGCTTACAATTTTGTGTTTGTGTGTTACAGGTTATCGAGCAGACTACCACAACGTGAGAGTTCGGTATTCTCCTCAGCGTTAGACATATGTTCCTCAGGAAGGTACATTGTTTTTTAGGTTGTTTGTGGCACAAACCTTTTAGTCTTGAAGTCATCGAAGCCTAAAGTCTACTCAAGCAAAGAAAAACATATTGATCCACAAAATCCTCCCTACCTCACTTGCTAAATCACTATTTTATTTTTGTCTCCTAGGGAAGCAAAAGCTCTCTACTCCTGTGAGGCAGAGCACAGCCATGAGCTCAGTTTTCCACAGGGGGCGCTGTTCTCAAATGGTAAGAAAACCACTCAGGGGTTTCAGTCCCCGAGGAATCTTTGGTTCCATTCACACCTGATACTGAAATGTGTTTTTCCATATCCATTGTCAGGTTTTAATGAAGTACTAGGTGTTCAGGGGCCACATTTGTAAAAGTGTGTTTTAATTTTAGAGCTGCTGTTTCATCAAAATAGTCACTGATTATTTTTTCTGTCAGGCGGCTAATCAACTGGTTTAGCACAAACTCTCTTACAATCTTCATTTATTCCTGATAATAACCTCATGTAATCTCTTGTATTTCTTAACTTTGAGTGTTCATAGTGTTTCCATCAAACTGTTAAATTAATGAAAATAAAGTTAGGTCAAACATTTTTAGATGTAGATGTTAATTGACTTCTTCCAAGGATTCTCTGAAGAATACATAATGATTTTGTATGGTTGATGGTTTTTGTATGGTTGTACTTATCATGTAGTGTATGTTGTATATTCACATAGCCAGCAGGAAATTAAAATCTTCTTAGAAGTTGTAGAGAAATTTCAATGTCTTAAGAAGACTGTGGGTCCCTGTGCTAGATTGTTTTATGTATGAATCTCTTTGCTTACTTGCTGAGTTGAGCTGTTTGTGTCTGCAGTGTATCCGTCTGTGGAACCAGGTTGGCTTCAGGCGACTTACAACGGCAGGACAGGCCTCATACCTGAAAACTACATCACCTACATCTAACAGACCTGATGATGTCACCACCGCATCACTGAATAACACAAAGATCTAACTCAAACTTTAGGGATCTACAGTGGATACAGTAACACTCTGTGCTGCTGACCAAAGCTATAATATATTTATCTTTTAACTGTGACTGTTATCACTGAACAGTATGTATATCAGACTACTGTAGCTGGATCTGAATGATGTATGTACTGTATGTATAGCTGACTACTATATCTGAACTATGTTATGTGTTATTAAGCAGCTTGTAATACACTAGATGTTAATGTCTGACTTGTTGGCTTCACTTTATCAACATTATCAGCTCCTTCTCCATGTTTGTGTTCAGCCATCTTGCTGAGAATCATGAGAAAACTACGAGAGGTGTCTTCAAGGTACATGTGAACAGTATTTTTCTATCAATCTTGGTAATTTATGTGTTTGTAAATAATCATATTATATTATAACTGTCCAGAGATTAAGTGCTCACACTTCTGTACTGGAGCAGTATGAACTGTATCGTTTCATAACTCCTTCATTTTACTATCTGTCAAATGTCATGCTGCCTAAATAAAGGACAAATACTTTCCATAAAACCACAAGTTTGTATCTGTAGATTCGCTTTATGTTTAGTCTTATTTTATTATTTTGTATGTGTATTATGTATTAATTATTTGCTCAAGAAAAAAATTGCAAATTTCTTAATTATTATTTGTTTCTGAGGTCACCGCAGCTTTCAATACAGATATCCATTGTACCATATGCCAACGTGCAAAACATACTACATTTGATTAATCATTCACATTGACACTGTATTTCAAATGTATGTTAGTGTTGACAAAATCAGACTTTTTTCATTTTTTTTCAAATGGTCTTTTAAAAGATGTTCTCCCAGTTTGATTGATTCAAAAATTGCACTTTGCATATTATAAATATATAAATGACACATAATAATGCAAATCAGCAAGCTCCATTTTAATTTGAGATTCACATACCATACGTTCTTATTTTATTATATTAATGCTTTGATGCTATCATAGTTTGTCTACATTCAGTGATGCAGAACAGGCGCTTTAAATCCATGGGCTGTACAGTTTTGTGTTCAATCTACTATGAAGGTGTGCTGATCTCTCCCAGCCTCCTCAGCAGTCCGTCCAGTGTTTCCATGTTCTGTGATTTCTCCTCTAGCAGCTCATATCGCAGGCTGGAGATGTCCTGCTTGATCTCTTTCAGCTCCCCTGAATTAACAACAGACACAAAGGCATCAAAGAAAATCTAAAATGCAGAAAAAATACTTTAGATCTGAGAAAATTCTTTTTTTTTTTTCTTTTTTTTAAGGTCATGCTTGGTTTATTGACAAATACATTTAGAGTAGCTTTATTTCCAAAGTGGATACAGCAGTTAAATTAAGTTCAGTGCAGTTTCAGTATCATTCTGTTGATTTTACCTTCAGTGATCTCGTCACTCTCTCTGTCTGCTTGGGCTTTGATGATGTATCGCTTTATCAGTCGCTTCATGATCTTCTACAATCAGTGATGGAAAAAGCACCAGATACAATTAACACTACTACTACTACGACTACTAACAAATTATTTTATCACAGCATTAACATACGTGCTTAAGTTTTGTGAATGTAACAGTGTAGTTTACTGCTGATGAGTTATAGTGTAGCATTATTAAATATAATATCATATTTTGTTAACTTCTCACTTGGTTTGGATATAAAACCCAATTCTGCGGATTAAGTATAAATTAAGTATAAATTAAATATAAATTACAGCTGTCAAATAAGTTTGGAACAAAAAAACAAAACAAAAAAACACACATGCATACCTGATATCTGCTTGGGTTGGTCGAAGCACAAACCCCGAGCTAGAAAATTAAGCTGAAGTTAACTTCTTTGAACATAATTGTGACTTTTCTTTTTGTCTTCAGCTCTGAGCTGCAGCTTGTGTTGCAGCAGAGAAACCACTGGGAGGTGCTCAGGCTCTGTCTTTAAAGCCTTACTACGTACCATGGACTTATGACTGTACAAGCTGAGGAAGGATAAATGCTGTATACAATGTTTTCATGAAATATCCAGTACATGCATGCAGATTGTGTGGTACCTGGTTGAGCTGTGTCTCAGTTTTCTCCTCACTGTGTCCTGCTACATGCAGGAACAGGGACTTGATACCTGTGGCCAGTCCCAGCATGGATTTAGGACTGGGGACCAGGTTAAAGGGCACAGGGAGCGTCCTTCCCTCCTCAAAGTAGGAGAACCAGAGTTTGGCCCGAGCAAACTTCCATTCAACATCAGCATCATCCTGAAGAAAAGAGGGAAAACACATTACGAGCATCACTGTGGCTATTTGAGTTTGAGACACCAGTTCAGATTTACTGAAAAAATAGCTTGACATTTTAGAAAATATTCTTATTCGCTTTCTTGCCAAAAATGAGATGAGAAGATTGACATCACTCTCATGTCTGTAGATTAAATTTGAAGCTACAGCCAGCAGTAAGTTAACTTAGCTTAGCATAAAGACTGGAAGCAGGGAGAAACAGATGGACTGGCTGTCCAAATATTTTTTTTTAAATCAGTCTATCAGCATCGCTAAAGCTCACTATTTAACATGTCTTGAGAATTCTCCAGACCCAGGCTAGCTGTTCCCCCTTGTTTCCAGTCTTTGTGCTAAGCTAATCAGCTGCCAGCTGTAGCGTCATGCTAAGCATGCATCTTTCCCAAAATGTTGAACAATTTCTTCAACAGATGCTGTAAAATGAAAATATGAACCTCAGCACTGTGTTGATCTGCAACACAAACTTTAAAAAAAAGAATTTTCTGGCCTAGTCAACTGAGGTGAAAAGCTAATTGAAATGTATATTTAGAGTCCTTTTTATAGATAAAATGTTTGTAGTTTTGTTTGTTGGATTTTAGATCTCTTCAGAATATATTATGGTAATTAAATAGTTTGTTATCATACACAAAAATTAAGAGTATACTTTTTTACTCTTCTTGCTCTATGAAAAATTAATGTGAGATGATTTATTTTGTCACCTAAACATTAGAAAAGGGAGGCAAAAGTGCCATCTATTTACAAAACATGTTCTAATGAGTTCTAATGAGTAAAACCTAAATCTTAAATCTTTAATCTTAACATTTTGAACAATACTACTATGACAAACAATTTGGAGCAAATATACATTTTTACTCCTGTTTTAAATGACATTATTTCATTCCTGCCAGAAACTGAAAAACAATTTTAGCAGGAAGTGTGAAGAATGCGTGCTACATGTGAAGATAATACTTTCTCAGGCCACTGTCTATATCTGTGAGCTTGTATCTGAAGAACATGATAATGTTATTATGATGATAGTACTTGTTTTGCGAACCTCAATCTCCTGGAAGGAACTGTTGATCATGGCGATAAGCATGTTGAGCAGCACTATCACCATGGTAACGTTGTAGACCCCGTAGAGCACGTAACCAATGTTCTCAATGAATTTGTGTCCGTTGTTGATCACAACCGACCTGACCTCAGACAGTCCAAATATAGCCCAGAACAGTGTCTTGAAGCTCTCCTCCAGGCTGGATGGACGCACAGAGAGTGAAATGGAGGGACATGAGAAAAATTATTTTTCACAAACATAAACATTCATCATCAGAAGGGAAACATTTTAGAGGATCGGTGAGAAAAGGAATGGAAGAAAAAATATTTTTAGGCTCAGTAAATTCTTAATTATGTGTTTATGTTGCTCTTCATCAATTTCAAAGCCTATGATACATTTTTCGGTTTCAGGCATCTATTGATTTCCTCCCATTTATCTTTTACTAATTTGCACAGGCAAAAAAAAAAACTTAAGCTAAAGATAGGAAAGCCATCATATCATATTTATTTTCATGTGTTATTATTAACTGTGTGAAAATGCAATTACAAGGTAAATCTGAGGGGTTGCTGTTATGATCTGCTCTTATTTTTCTAAACTTGGACACTTTCTTTGGACTTTGAATTTTGGATTTTTATTCAGTTCCTGTTTTACTTTGAATTATTATATTTGCCTTGTGTGTCTCATGTTTGTAGGACTTTATATCTTTGTTCCATTTCCCTCCTCAGTGATTGTCTGCCCCGCCCTAATGTGTTTCACCTGTGTTCTATTACCCATGCCTCCCTTGTGTATTTCAGTCCCTGTCTTCACTCTGTCATTATCAGTCTGTCTGTTGTACTCCTGTTTGCTCCCATGAACAGTTGAGATTTTTCCTCAGACACCCTTGTGTGTCAGTTTGGTTTCCCAGTGTTCCTAGTGCTTTTTGTTCTCTTACTCCCTGTGTCACCCAACTGGATTTTGTTGAGTTTAGACTTCTGGTCTTGGACTTGCTTCGCCACTTCAGACTACTTTTACCTGGTCAGTTAGTCTCTCATGTTGTGTTTAAATAAGCCACTTTACTGCAACTACTCTGCTCTAGTTGTCCACATTTGGGCCCAATGAACTTCATAACTTGACAGGTCCCAATATGATTAAAGGGATAAACAATAAAAAAAAATCTGATTTTTTTTTTTTCTTCCTTTTGTTTAATAATAAATCAATGCTGTGGCTGGATTAAGTTTCAAGATAGATTTTGACACATGCTATAAAACAGGGGCTGAAGATTAGGAAATTAATTTTGTACGACCCAATCTAAGATTAATATTGTTCCTTTATATTGTGCTTTGATATACTGATACTGTGCTTAGTGTTGGTTCTAGGACCTCAGCTGAGTGATCTTGCCCATGTGGTAATTCATCCTCCATCCACCACAAAATGTTCAAAAAAATGGAATTGAAATTCTCAAAGCACACTTTACGTTTACACACTTGCACTGTGAAATGAATGTGAAATATACAGCCAACAGACATGTGCACAGAGAATGTCTCACGTGGTGAAGGCGTCGTTCTGCTTCGCCCCCAGGTAGTAGGAGTACAGGTTAAACATGCCGATCATGAACGCCAGAAAAACCAAGATGAAGATAACCATGAACTTGAATATGTCCTTGACAGTTCTCCCTAAAGAGATCTGCAGCGGGCCGAAGCTCTCATTGGCTGGGAGGATGTAAGCAATCCGAGAGAAGCTCAGCACCACTGCGACTGCATACAGGCCCTCCGATACCAGCTGGGGATCTGACGGCAACCAGTCGATTCGTGCTACAAAAATAAAGCGCAAACAAGTCAAAGTTCAGCAAATCAACATTTACTTATATGTATTTTACTTATATGTATTTCTTGTAAAATGTTAGATAGTTTTACTTCTTCTGGCCTCCAATGATTATCAAATACACATGTGCAATCTGTGACTAAGGTTTTAAAAGTGGACTGTATTTTCAGGGGTCTAAAGCCAAGAATGTTGGAAACCACTAACGATTTAGGTTACTTAGGTTTGCCATCCAAAATGTTGCTTTTCTAATTGGGATTACTAGAAGCTTGGTCTGTTTTATCGTTCTATTTAACTTCCCAATAACAGGATAATTCAAACAGACACTGTTGATGTTTGGCCATCTGTGTGCCTGCTAAAGTCCAGAGCCAACACATGTCATCTCAACAAATGCAGTACATATGATCCTGTGTGTACCGCCTTGTGCTAACTTGCTGCAACTGTTTAAACACTAGGTGAATGTTGGCTACTAAAGTGTGGTGGTCTGATAGGTGTGTGAGCATGCTCACCCAGTGTAAAGTAGCGTAAGTTGTCGGGCAGTGTGACATTTATCAGTGTTGTGTAGTGTGTGTGTATGTGGGTCTGGGCTTGGTCAGCGTGTCTCAGAGCAGAGAAGCGGCAGCTGAAGGCGGCGAGGAAGATCGCCAGCATCCCAAAGTCCAAGAAGTTCCACGGTTCTACCAGGTACTCCCCTGGTCCTTGACTCCAGATTTCCTTCACTTCAGCCCAGATCATACCTGCAGCAGCACATATCAAACGGTGTAACACACAAGATGACGAAGTGATGAGGAAGTTCATCCATCATGATCATCTACTGCTCACCCACGACCCATGAAATGATGAGGATCTCCATCCATGTGAAGGGTGTTGTTGTCATGCGGTAGAGCAGCAGCGGGTCAGAGTGGAGTTGGTGTCCAACTGGGAGCTGATGGTGGGTCATGTTTGCCAACAGGGTGGTGCCCGCGAAACGGTCTGCAGCGTTTAGGATGAGAAGACCCAGGAAAATTGTGAAGGACGAAGCATGGGCCACAAACTTCATGAAGGGGCTTCGCATTATTTTCCCCACCTGAGTAAAAAGGATGAAGCAAAAGGAGGATGAGAGAAAAACACACTGCAGGGATTTAAAATCTAGTTTGTGCATTTGGGAATTAATGTGAATGACATACTCTGCTGCACGGCGCGATCAAGTATGCCAGGGCCAGTCCAGGCAGCCCTATTGCCACTGCCAGCACCACCAGCAGTTTGATAGCAGTGGTCTGTTGTCTCAGCCCGGGCAGATTCTCATACCAGATACTCAGCAGCTGCTGCTGGCAGTTAGGATGAGCCACAAACTGAAGGGCCCCAAGTGCAGAGACATAAAGGGTGGTGAGAGAAAGAAGACCGCAATTTCAAGCCATAATGTTTATTGCTTCTGTGAAGTGTGAATGAAGAGACAATAATCTGCTGCCTAAACAATAATTTGATATTGTCATTATGAGATGAATGGGCCAAAGGGGCAGTGTGGGAAAGAATCATCATGATGCACACAACACACATTGCCTATTTTGTCTAATCTGCAGTTCAAATATATATACTATAAATAATATATATATAAATATAAATTATATATATACTAACCTTTTTGAGTTCATATTTGATGGCTAATTTGAGCCTTGTGAGGGAGGGGCGACCTGGCAGATCATAGCTGTCTTCAGAGTCAGTTTCTCCGTTCAGTATGGCCTCCACCTCCTGCGTGCTGCGACACAGATCCAGAAGGCCCACCACATAGTCCTTACACTGGCTCGACAGACGGCAGTAGTCGTTCTACGAGCAGGGAAAATGTGCGTCAATTAGTGAAATCACGTTTTTTATCATGCTACCAGTAAAAAGCAATTGTGACATTTATTTATTGTGCAGTACCCATAGTATAATTTCCTACTGTTGGCCCAATAATTACAGTTGTTAAATATGTGTCAAACCAACAATGGCAACAGTGATTACAGTATTGACTCTCATCCGTTTCTGCTTCTTCTCTTAGGGCCCATAAAATGTTCTTGTGTTTACTGGCAGCTGGTTGGCAGCAACATGGCAAATATGCTTTTTGTGCACTTGATGATGAGCTGGTTTTCAGGTCACGTGCACAGTGCCAGTAACAGTGCACGTGTTCTTGGTGGACTTGTGTTTGCATCATTGTTAGTGCTGATTCTGTGAGATCTTTGATGGTATTTGTACCTTAAATTCTTTCTCAATATTGGCCAGCATGGCCAGTTCGTTGCTGAGCTCCAGGGCTGCCAGCACCGGGTCCTCATTGGACAGAGAGAGGTAAGCAGGACTGGCGAGTCCTCTGTAGGCATTGATCCGTGATCGTGAGTGGCTGAAGGAATCGAACTGCTGCTGATAGTTACAGGAGTCGCAGCTGCAGAAGTAGTCGTGAGGAGGATCGATGCGAGCCCCTTTACTCAGCAGGGTGTGAACTATCTCGTATTCCTGGCAGTGTGCTGCAAGTATCACTGGAGTCACATCATGAGAGAACCTATGGGGATGTACACACACAAAAACATATACAATATACATTCACAAAGCAGCAAAAAACAAACAAACATCAAAGGCCTTAACATCATAAGAAAATTCATACCACTCTCATGTCTATTAAATACCACCAGTAGCTGACCAACTTAGCTCAGCACAAAGACTGGGAACAGAGGGAAACAGCTAGACTGGCTCTGTCTGAAGGCAACAAAAGCCAAGTACCAGCACCTCTAAAGTTCACTGATTAACATTTTAGATATTGTTTGTTCAATTCATACAAAAAGGGGGTGTAAAAACAACAAATTAACATTTTGCGAGGGTGTTATGTACCAAACTATTTCTTGGCAGTGCAGCAAACACAAAATAGCCCTTTAATCAGTCAGGGGAATGCAGGATGTCCCACATATCAGGGATTATATATATTTATTGCACCAGTGCTGCAGCTACTATTACTGTGGTCAGAGGCAACAAATTTTTTAGTGATGCTTCCGCCTTTTGCATATCTCTGTATCTTTATACCTTGTCCCGTCCTCATCGTAAGCGTAGAAGTCATCCAACATGTCAGCTTGAGCAGGGCTCGCTGTCAGACGATGAGCATCTCTAAATGAAGGGTGACCCAACAGAACCTCTGTGATGCGAACATAACCTTTACCTACAACACACACACACACACACACACACACACACACACACACACAAACACGGACAAAGAGAAAAGCTGTTGGTGTGGTTTGGTACCTCATCCCTTTGACAGTCTTACCTCAGTACTGTTGCTAATATTGTGGAACATGAATTGCCTGTGAAAAATGTGTTGTCTTGACATTACCTACTTATACTGTAAAGTAAGTAACAATCCTGAAACTATATCTTCCATAAAGAAAGTAATGCTTTGATCTAAACTCATTCAACAGCATTAGAGGACTCAGTTGTGTAAAAACAGTTGATTATGTTTCTAACAGTTAACCCTGAGTAGTTCAAGATTCAATTATGAAATTACAGGATCACCAAAATCTGTAGTTGCCTTCACCTATTCAGAGCATTTAAGCATCTTTCAGCTCATTGCTTTGGTTTTATGGCCCACAAATTTACAGTTTTGGCTCACTCTCCCAGCTCTCACAGCTTAGTTATGAGCTGCATCAGGAAGCTGTTTTCAGAGAGAGTTCTGTAGAAAAGTCTCTGGCAGTGCATTCCTCTGTGAGCCATTTAAGCACCTTAGCAATACCAGCCCAGGCAAGCTCCAGAAATTGCTAAACAACACAGAGGACACCAAATATACCTTACCTGTTGTGTGTGTGTCAATGACAAATAAACCTCTGCATTATGGCAGGTCAAATGACTGTAAGAAATCGTTCCTATATGTACCTGATGCCTTAAACCCCTTCAGTAAAGTTTTATAAACCCAAGTCTAGTCTGCATGCCGTGATCCAACATCCCACACTGGTGAAAAACGTCCACCTGTCCAGCATGGCAGATGGAGTTAGCAGTGAGCATAGTGGAGCATTCAATAGCTAACGGGTTGATGGAGCCACAGAACAGAGCTAAAAGGCAGGGAAGTATTAGACTGAGATTCACCAGGTGGCCACAAACATGACACAATTCTAATGTCTAATGCTCCACATCTGGTGGATGCAACTCCCAACTGTTTGCTCAGTTCAGCATATAACCTTTATAAGGAGGTAATATGTGACTAATCAGTTTACATCTTCTTTTTCAGCTCGTGTGACTGAAAAAATCAGTCAGTGCAGGTTTAATGAAGTTAAAGAACTCCACATTAAAATCTTGTTACAGTAGAAGCCGACAGTAGAGGCTCATGGTAGCCTGGTGTTTGGTGGGTTTGCTAAGTTATGCTGGCTTTTTAGCTGTATGTTTTTATGAGCTGTGGTGGAGGAGCCCGTTAAAGGATAG
Organism: Seriola aureovittata; assembly: GCF_021018895.1. Classification (NCBI taxonomy): domain Eukaryota; kingdom Metazoa; phylum Chordata; class Actinopteri; order Carangiformes; family Carangidae; genus Seriola; species Seriola aureovittata. The sequence goes on along the minus strand of NC_079378.1, from coordinate 14,587,660 downwards.
ATTAACTTGGTTGTTATGGTTCGAACTATAAAGCTCAACACACAATCAGCAATGTCAGCCTTCTGCCATGTGTGATTAACCCTTTAAATGTGTTTTTTGATTCTTGTCTGCAAACATACACAAATGCACACATCTTACTGATGGCTAACAGGAGGGCGTCACCCACTCTGGACAAATCTGCCCTCCCCAGCAGCAGCTCCGTCACCTCCAGATGCTCGTTGGCTACAGCCAGCTGCAGTGCATTTTGGCCCATGTAGTCCACAGCATTGACATTCAAGTTGGGCACATGGAGCAGCATACGTCGCACCTCTGGTATGTTGCCGTACTCAGCCGCCTCCAGGAAACGCTGCTCAACCTCTGACAGGCTGATTGAAGGAGCAGAGAACATGTAGGCAGGACCACGTAGAGCCTGGCGGCGTTTAGCAGCGGTGAGGCGAGCCGTGAGCTGTCTCTCCGAGCTGCTGTGGCTGCCAGAGAGTCAGGGGAAAACTCTTTTGGAAACCACACCTCAGACACTTGTCCCCAGTTTCATCTCAGTTTCACATTTCACATTAATAGGATTTAATCATTCATCATTTAATCATTAATTCTATATATGTTGAGAGAAAACCCTTGGAATAGACATAAAAAAAAATAATGTAAAGGTGATTTCTGACACAAAGAGAGAGAGCCACTGCAGTCAGACAAATCATTAGTCAAAATTAATGAAAGACTTTTAATAGTTGTAGTAGATAATAATTTAAATTTGAAACATTACTCTACAGAAACTGCAATCCTAAATTCCATTTAATGAACCATGTTTAGATAAAAAGCTAAAAATAGACAACAGTAGAGATAAAATATACAAACCAAAGAGTAAATGGAAATGTTCTTTACACAAAAAAAAACTTCTACTGGGCTGTAAATATGAAGGGAAACTACATCACTACTCATGATCTTCTAGTAATCCTAATGAAATTATTGTGTTGGACCATTCACTGACAGAAACTATTTTATAGTTTAATTAATATAACGTGTTCTTCTTCTCTTTTATCGTCGGATACAAGCTCATTTTACAAAGTTCAGCATCTTCAGAGATCAAACTATCAAAGCTGCTGTCTCTCATACTGTGAACCACACAGGACATAATCTGTATAAAACAATCCTTGTAGGATATGAGGGACTTCTAAAGGATATGGTGTAACATTAAAAATGCAATTATGATCTCATCCATCTTATTTTTTCTTAATTAGGACTTAAGACTTAATTATTGTGGACACGTATGTTGAAAACAAGTTCGAAGATGACCGTACACCGCCAAAATCAAAATGATAAGTAATTACAATGACGCTGAGGTAATTGACGAGGATATTGTCTTACTTTATTGCTTTGTGTTATGGATCTTTATTATAAACTCCATGATAATCTGTCATGCTGCGTTGATGTCAATACTGTGAAAAGTTGTTTAAAGGTTATTAAAGTCAAATGATTAATGAATCTAACGAAACACATAAACACACCCGCCCACTACATGAACACAGGGGTTCAATAGGGGATGTAAATATAAGACTTACCCGAGGCATCGTCCAGGGCAACAGTTTTCCTCTCCAAAATCATCATATATCAGCAGGTTATCACGGCTCCTGGCCCTCGGGCTGTCGTTGTAGCCCGCAGTCCGGCTGTTATGATGAGCCGCCAACGGTCTGTGGTTCATCCTGGAGGTGGTCAACAATAGAGGGTCTGCTCCTGCTTCATATGAACGAGTAATCAAGTGCCTGTGGCATGACTCCCTCTCTCTGTCTCCCTCCGCCTCTGTTTATTCTGTGTCCTTGAGAAAGAATGCATCCTTCTGGGTCCCACTGTACTTTTATTTACATGACTCATTGAACTTTACAGATGTGGAGGATAACTCACTGAAGGTTACTGGTGGAATATGGTCGTTTTTGTCACAGTTGTTTCAGCTGAATCTACAGACTCTTCTGGATTTTCCTTTAATGTCCTTAGAAATTACTCTCTGGATTAGTTTTAAGAATACAGACTACTTTGCAAAATTTAAGTTGATTTACAGCTGCAGAATATTCTCTGAATATTGTGCTTTGCCAGTGGTTTTCATCCTTAGGCTGTAAAATTCTATTTTAAACTGCAGTGTTTAGACTACATGTTGAGGTTCGTCAGTGTGTGTGTGTGCGTGTGTGTGTGTTTATGTGTGTACATGTGTGCAGGAGTGACTGATGGCTGATGAACAGCAGATGAGATTCCTTAGGGTTTAAATTCCCAGTAGACTTTGTTTCCTGTGCGCTCCCACTCTCCACTGATCCTTGTGCACTGTGGGAAAAAAACTTCCCACTGTGCGCACACACGCACACACACACACAGTATGTGTCCACACACATTTAAGCAAGTGTATTTAAGCATGCAAACATGTGTTCTCTCTCCAGTAGGTCAAAGGTGAGTCCCGGCACCCAGTTTCTGTCGCTTGTATTGACAAGAACACACACATCTGATATTTTTAGCTTTTTAATCTGGAAGTACAGTAGGTCTTGCATCATTGTCGCCAGTTTCCGCTCAGTTCACCACATTTTATCTGCTTTCAGTATGAATTTCACAGAAAACACCCCTTACATCACACGGACATCTCAGCATAAAAATGTCTGTTAAAGCAGACTCTCTGATGTATGATTGTAGCAGTGAAAATTGCCTTTTAAGGGCCTGATTGCTGAAGCGTAGTCACTTTGTACTTTTCATGGTGTAACAGCGTCACATCTTACAGGGTGGATGGTCGGGGGAAAGAGGGTAAACTCTGACAAATGTCACCAGCAAGAGTTTTTGTTAAGACTTCCTCCTCAGAACAGAACAGACCTAAGATCTGAACGTAAACACTGTCAGCTAAAACATACACACTCTTATTGGGGGGCACCGAGTGGGCAAGCACCTGTGTGTGTGTGTATGTGTGTGTGTGTGTGTGTGTGTGTGTGTGTGTGTGTGTGTGTGTGTGTGTGTGTGTGTGTGTGTGTGTGTGTGTGCATGTCTTAATGCCACTGATTCTGGTGATAACACAGTAGGAGCTCTGGCTCTTTGTATGGTCTGCTTTGTGCATATTGCCAATGAATCCACACACACACACACACACACACACACAAATACACACACTAAGCTGTGTGTGTACAAATGAGTATCCTGTTGGTGAAAACTGTAGCTTGATTTTCCCTCAATTGGTAATGTTGATATTTAACTTCGCCATGACACACGCCACAATTCTGTATGAAAGCCATGCAACAACTTTCAACTCTTTAGAGTCAGCTGACGATGTCCGTGTGTGTGTGTGTGTGTGTGTGTGTGTGTGTGTGTGTGTGTGTGTGTGTATGTGTGTATGTGTGTGTGTAGCTGACTTTCATAGTGGCAGGAAAAGTTGTTGAATGGACAGAGCTGCTGCCTCCCCCTGGAAGTGAAGAAATACTGCATCCAGCAAGTCAACGCCTAAATTACAACTTTCTGGTGCTTTTGTTTCTGCTCTGTGTAAAGATAATGCAAGCGCATGTTCAGGTACTCACCCATTCCAGGTCATGGTAACCACAAGTATAATTTGCAATTAATCTTAGTACCAACAAGGCAACATTATTCTCACAAACTGCAGACAAAATGACTCACGCACACACATATTCATGCATATGTAGGTATCGTCTTCACACACACTTACCTGCTTTCTTCTTGACTATGTTGAGATGGATTCACAGCACCGCCTGCTGGAATGGGTTGGTAGTGGTGTTTTCACTCAACTCAGAACATCAGTTTCACCTGCTGCTGCCAGTCATATTGAAACTAACAGTACAAAGTTACACAGCTTATTATTAAGTCAGATTTACTACTTTTCACACTCACCCTCTGCGATCTGTGTAACAACAATATGGAATGTGTTCACACTTGAAAGAGTTTGTTCACCCTGATCTGTGTATATGTGAAACAGGACCCCTTCGTCCCAGGCACTTATCGGCTCAGGCTTGACCACCTGTCTTCCCTCTTCTGACAACAGCACAATATTTACTGTAATTGTAACTAGGAATACAAACTGTTTACATTCACCAGCTGCTGCTGCGGCTTTGATAAAAAAAAACTGATGACACTTCCAGCTCTGCAGAGGGCCGCTCATTATCAGCTAACACTGCGATATGGAAAGTTGACATTGAACTTCCATGAATATCCTCATCCTCAGGATAGATGCAATTATATGAACACATATGAACATTTTTGGCTACAACTTTTTGACGTGGTTTAAGCATAAGGATTCATGCTGGACTAACAGCGTACAGGTTACCTGCTAACCCGTGACTTATAACACACGACTTGGCAACCCAAAAGTTGGTCTTATTAATGGCATATACCTGATCAATAATGCATTTGTGAATTATTTATTAACCATTAGCTACAAACATTATATAAGTGAGTGAATAAAATGGTTCTTGTTTTCCTCTTCTTGAAGGAGCAGTGGAAAGAATGATGGAAAATTTGGACATATATGCATTATAACTGCATGCAAAATCAGAAAGAAGTAATAACAATAAATATAAGTTAAAAAAAAACTTTTAAAACATCTCCACAATCAATTGAAAACTACGGCAAAAATCCTGCATTTAATAGTACACCACAATACTGTTTTATCCTGCGTTAGAGAAATGTTAAATGACTTTTGCGTTTATTTTTTTCTACTTTTCTGATTATTCTGGTTTTGTCATTTTGTTGTAATAGATTACATTGTAATTTCAGGTATAAACATCCTCAAGAGTCAAAATTACCTTGGAGGACTATAATCAGAACAGGCGATTGGTTACAGTCATGTGAAACAATGAAAATGAGACTTTAACAAAACTTCTATGTTGTTTAATTAGAACTTCAGGTTGTACAAATATGCAGTGCAACTTACTTACTAAAGTACTGACTCTGTGCTCTAATTCTTTCTCTGTCAACTGTCAATTATTGGTTGCAATCCTCCTGATCTTTATCGAGACAGATTTGATGGTGTGAGGGACCCCGTTCTGTCTCCAGGTGTCCCACAGGATGTGAGTCCTCTGTCCCTGGTTCTGCTCTGCATTTTCAGGAGAGCCGTTGAGGTTTGCCAGACCGCACTGGTTGAACCACCATCCTGTCTGGTTGTGCTGAGTGCTGCAGCTCTCCACAGTGCGATTCTCGATGGAGCAGAAAGGATTGCAGCCGTCATTGTCCACATCTGAGGCGCTGAACGGAGCCGTGTCCTGGTTCTGCTCCTGATCGTAGCCACGAAATGCGTCACCTGCACAAAAAACATACAGAGAAATTCACATATGGATGGGAGACATAATACACAGTGCATTTATCCCAATTTTGAGTTTGACTGTGTGGCAACAAAAAGCACATTTGTCTGAGGATGGTCACACCTGCGCTGCCTGCATATCGGCCCAGGTGTATACTGAAGAACTGGGTTTCACTGTCCAGGCGGAAATCATCATATGATGCATAAGAGGTGATGTCATCGTTGGAGACCAGAGCCACATGAAGTTGGAAGCGAGTATCTTTCTGGTTTAATATGTAAAACACCTTCTTTAGGCCCAACCAGTGTTCTCCTAAACACACACACACACAAACACACGAAAAGAGAGATTGCACAATTACTACAGTCACAGTCAAGTGCAAATTATATTAATTATTATTCTCTTCCTTCATGTCTCTGTTGAGTATGAAGCTACAGAGCAGCTGGTTAGCCTAGCTTAGCATAATGAGTGGAAACAGGGGTAGCAGATAGCCTGATTTTGTTCAACAAGGAAGTCAAAGCGTTTGTTGAATAACATGTTAATTAGGTGCTAGTTGGCATATTTTACACAGAGCCAGGCCACCTGTTTCCCATCAAGACATATCATCAAGAATTGCAACTGCATGCTTCTTGGCAATTTTTGTTCCATATGTTTCTGTTGTGCAAATGAAAAGTTAAGTTTGCACAAATTTTAAGCACAAAAGACAGAACGAGTCTCTCCTGTTCATATTTTTGGTTTTAAATTGTGAAATGTGCCTTTAAGACATGCTGCGTTATATAGATATGTGAGGGGCTGCGTCATCAGCAGTTTTTTCCTTTATTTTCCTTTAGTTGAGCAGCACACCTTGATGGAAGTTGATGCCTATTAATGAGCTTAATGAGCCAATAAGTTTGCTTCATGAGCATCGCCAGTTCTACTTGATAGCCTTTGATAGTCTGCAGCAGCTTTGTTTCTTTATAATTTCGAAAATGATCCAGACTCGCTGACTATTTTCACAGCAGACAGTTTTACCCGTCAAAACAGACAGGTGCACAGGTGATGCTAATGACGCTAACGAGGTCTCCAGTCCAATAACTGTAACAGTGCGTTTAACAATGTTATTATTTACACCTGTGTTTCCAACAGTTTGGCAAAAGACTGAAATTCAAACATCTAACTGACATGAAACCTTATAAGGAGTTAACATGTAGATAATGAGAAATGTGATTCATTTTAAGCAATATGACAGATCAAAGTAAACACTGGTATATTCTGTTTCTTAATGAAGCTTTTGTCATTAACAGATAGAATCTCTCCATGAACTGTGACCTGAAAGCATCTAAAGAAGTCAAGTTGTGTTAAAGGTTGATACTGTTGTTGCTAACACCTCACAGATACAGAAAACATGCGTGCACCAGTGGAACTGCAATGTACAACCTGCAAGGTTCCCAAATCCATCAGAATAATCAGCCCAGGGTCGTTTGAAGTCAGTTAATCCATCAGTCCTCCTCTGCATCACCGTCCATCCACCTCCCATATAGTCCATCTCACAGAAAACCTGCAGGACAAGTTTTGTTTTGAGTAGCTGCTGATGAGTGAGGGACAGACTGTGTGCCTGAGTGAATTACATACCTCAAAGGAAGAGTCAGTATTCTCCGGGTGGACGATGTAAATACCACTGGGGATCTTGGGGACGACTGACACAAGACTGTCTTTTATGTCGCTGCAGTCTCGTCCTAATCAAAGCAAACATGCTCTCTTTTGTCATCAGGAATAAAATTAGCGAACACTAAAGCAGCTGCTGTTTCATAATCACTGATGACAAATGAATAACTCTGCATAACTCTGCAAGTCCAGTAAATAATCCCTCCGCAACAGTGTTTCACTGGCAGGACAAGAAAGAAGAAATCAGTGTTTGTACTTTATATGCATGCAAATGGCTAAAAAACACAAAAACTCCTCAATTAACTTTATATATGCCTTTTAATTACTTATGTCACTGGATAATAAACATCAAATTTGTGGTGTACTGATTACTACAGGATATATTTCTTATTTTGTTCCGCATGATTAGCAGTGGTGGAAGAAAAACTCAAAGATTAAGTAAAAATCACAGTATCACAGTGTTAAAAGATTCATGTACAAGTGTAGAATTATATTATAATAATACAAGTAACTAGTAACTAAATCTATTAAGTAAATTTAATGGAATAAAAATGTATTGTAGTGTAGTGAATGTAGTGGAGTACATGTAACTTATAAAGCAGCAAAAAATGGAAAAACTCAAATTAAGTACAAATACATCAAAACTGCATTTAAGTTCTTTAGTAAATGTACACAGTCACTTTCCACCACTGGTAAACTGATATTTGTGTGTAAAATTAGAAAATCTTGTCTCCCATCTGTGTGAATGTCGGATGTGTCTGTGTCTGAGTTACCGTGGGACTGCACAGGTTTCACGGAGTACATCTCAGTGTTGCTTCTTTGGACCTCGGAGCTGAGCGTCTGCACTTTGGTCATCAGCTCTGTGACCTGGAAATGTGACACTACTGAATATACAGCCAGCCAATCAGATGCTTAGAAAAATTCTGTCACTATCTAAAAAAGAAAAACTTCACTTTACCTGGGTGCTGAGGATGTCCAGGGCTCTCTGCTGCTCCTCCATCACATCCCTCATCAGCTTCCGGGTGCTGCGTCCAAACGCCAACAGAGACTGATGTAATTGGCCTACACACATACACGCATGCATGCACGCACACACACACACACACACACACACACACACACACACACACACACACACACACACACACACACACACACACACACACACACACACACTCACACACACACACACACACACATTGGACTATAGATGATGATGATAGAGGTAACAACAATACCAGGAAAGAGAAAGACATTTTACCACAGACTGAATGTTTCTCATCTCGTAGCAGCTTGACGGTGATGTCACACGGGATGGAGCATGTGTCCCGACCTTTGACCCCTCCGAGAAGTTTCTGGCCTTTGCCAGGAGCGTCAGAGAAGTCCTCACCTTCTATTTCTGATTGGTTAAAATTAGTGCCGTTTCCTGTGTCCTGGGAATATAGAGAGAACGACAGTAGAAATTTGATCCACTGTCCGCAAGTTTAAATCTACAATCATATCGTGTTATTTAACAAGCCTGGGATGTGTGACTTCAGCCACTTAGAGGATTACAGATTGAATAATTTAAATGTTTTGTTTGGACAGTGTCTATTTCATTTAAGGACCTTTCTCATGGCAGACAGTTTGATTTGTAACCACTGCATTTATCTGACAGCAGTTACTTTCCAAATTAAGATTTTTGCATATAAAATATATGAAGCACCAATAAAATACACATTTTGTTATAGTTTAAACTACCAAACAGTAAATACAAGGACAGCTGAAAAGATTAGGCTAGTTAATTGTTAAAAAATTAATTGGAAACAATTTATAGTTCAAACATTTTATGGTTCCAGTCTCTCAAACGTGAAGATTTGCTGCTTTTCCTATTAATTGTTTGCAAGTTTGGACTGCTAGTAAGACAAGTCTCTTAATATTTACTCCACCAAAGGCCCCAGTGAGTCAGCGTGCACTTTACCAGGAGCCTGGAACTGGTTCCCCTAAATGGAATACAGTCATTGTAACACTAACAATTACATGTGTGATTTTCCCGATGACATGCCAAAATAAAATGTCTGCCATGAAGATGTTCAGCTTTGTTACATTGTTGAAAAAGAACAGACAAGTGGGAAGGGCAGTCTGGAGGATATTCAGCAGCACTTTGAATGGAGGATTGTTGCTCGAATCCCTGAGTCAGCAAACAGGACACTCTGCTGAAGTGTTGTTGAGGAAAACACAGAGTCCTGAGCAGCTTCTGTATCAGATTCTGAACCTTGCAACTGAGGAGGGATGAATGGAATAACAAAATTTTAATCTGGGGATTTGGCAACAAACACACACACACACACACACACACACACACACAGTGTACCTGCAATACCCTGCAATTAAATCCAGTGGTGGAATGATACCAAGTTCATTTACTCAATACAGTTCTGTCCTTCTTGAAATTCACTTGATTATATCCATTTAATGCTACTTAATACTTATACTACATTTAAACAGGAAGTATTGTACTTTTTTGCAGGTTGGGACTTATGACAAGCTTCTAAAATGTGATCAGTTCAGACATTTTAGTCTGGAATTAAGTCCTTCAAGTTTTATATTCTTGTAGAATAAAATCTGCCAGCGTAGTAGGAATATAATGACTTCTTTTTTTCAGTGCAAAACATCTTGTTACATTCTCTAAAATCAGAGTTTTCACAATTGTTTGATGTATTGTTACGATACTGCAGAAAAAGGATTTTAGACTCGATTATTGATAGAAATGCCTCTATAAAACTGAGAGTTTGGAGATCGAACGCACAACAGTAAGTAATTAAAATCAGTTCCACCTTGACCAACCACAATGAAAATGCTCACACATTAATTGATCACTATTAACAATATAAAATATATTATACTACACACACACACACACACACACACACTCACACACAAATTCATGATGCCTAAATCTAAGCCCCTAAATCTCTGTGATTGCATCAGAATCTCTGGAAGAAATGTATAGTAAAGTTTAAAAAATGACACATTGCCACTCCCATAATTCCTGATAGAAGTTAAAGGGTCGAGGCAGATGGCTGACTAAAACTGACATGTATGACATGCATATCGTACATACTGTGGAGGAAAGCAGATGAGGCAAAAGCAGCAGGAGGACAGCTGTTGTCCACATCATGCCAGTCTCGTCTGACTGAGGTTATTTCCTCTAGGAGCGAGGGGGCTGAGCTCTGTCCACTCCGTCACCAGCAGCCACTCCTTCATTTATGCTTATATTTCCACAGACTCTGCTCTTTTCCCTTCACAGATCCATCCTTCTTTCCCTTTCATCCACTAAGTCTTTTCTGCGTCTCCTCCTTCCTCTCACTTGTCACACTTCCCTTTCTCCCTATACCTCCTCCCTCACTGCCTCCCTGTCTCCACCTCCATCAGTTACTCCCACTTTTTCTTGTAAATTCCCATGACAACATCCTATGTGAGAGGAGGTCAGATTTGTAAATGGGCTGGTGATAAAAGTCTGGGTACATTTCTGACAAGTAGCTGAATGTGCTGATTCCAGGTTTGCGGTAAAGAGTGACTACCTTCCCCCTCGGTGTGTCTATTACCAGGCATTGTTGGTTTACAGGTTATATCCTGCCACCAGCATGAGAAACAGATGTGGAGAGGGAAATGAGCAGCTTGTTTCAATGTAGCAACACGTTCTCTCTGCTTGTGTCTTTGCGTGGGAGCTGCAGCTGAAGGTAGGGTGTCTCTGCCACTTCGGCTCATATTTCCTCCCGGTTACACCCCTCTTCTCTCTCTCTGACCACTGACTCGTACATCTGAAAACAGCCTCCTAGAGGGTCAGACCAATTACTTTAGTTAACTGGGCAGTTAGGTAGTGAGGAAAGTGAAAAGCGATAGAGAGCAACAGCGCATTCCAGTCAGGGTCCAGCTGGAGGCCTGTCGCTTCTTTAGAAAACTTTACTATGAGTGCCAAAGAAAAGATTTGCTGTTGTTTTGAACCTGTGTGAGTTTACAGCCGTGGTCAGTGAGAGGAATGTGAAAAGCCTGGTGCCGAAAGCCTTGGGGCCCCCACATCTGTCCTATGTTACATGCTCTAGTAAAGCAGTCTATGCATGCGAATGACACACTTTATCTGCCAGGCCAGATAATGAGAATATTCAGACAAGACTGTGTGATTTGTAAAGGTATGAAAAATTAAAAACAAAACACACAAGTTTTAGGAGTTTAAAAATGAGAGAAGGCAAAGCAACATTAACTAAATTGGGCCCTCAAAGAGATCAGTGAAACAGAACTAAACTCAAAATACAGCGAACTGAACTGCGTTACTTAACTGGTCTCCATTAAACTGATTTAATGACACATGAGGGGGACATACTATATATATATTAGCAGCTTTAAGGTAACTTAAGTGTTGACAGTACAAAATTAAATAAATGTGCTCGATTCATCTAGAAATGCTGCTAGTTCCCTATTTAGATATAAAGGACTTACTCACCAACAAAAACGCCATGATTCATCACATTTCTGCCAGCGGACCCCCATAAATCCTACACACTGGTCATTTAATAATATGAAAGCTGCGTTTCATAACTGAATATAAACCTAAATTAGGGTAAGTGGGATGACATCATCACTCAGTATTATTATATTAATCTTGACAGAACTCTCTCCAATAAACCCCACAGCTCAGCCCTGACCACATGTGACAATGAAATGATTTGTCTGAATAAATGAGACCACTTCATTCTAGCTGCTTTGTTTGTGGTGTGAATAAGCACCTGAAAAGCCACCTGTGATGGTTAAGCCCCTCTGATCTGGCAGAGAAACGGCAGTGATAAAAAAAAAAGAAAAAACAGTGTGGAAATGATTTTGTTCAGGAAAACAGCAGAAGAAAGAAAGTTTAACCCTGCTGCAGAGGTAATAATCAAAAGACCACAGACCCCATTAAATCTACTCTATCATACACTTTGTTCCTCCACTGCTGTGCGATTGTTTTTGCACTTTGTGAATTAATGTGACAGTAATGTCAAAACAACACGTTACAGGTGTAAAGGTAGGACAGTGCCATCTAATGGCGACTGGTTTGTATTACATTACATTTAATTCTTGTGTTGACCTTTAGTCAGTCGCCATGGTGCATAAAAAATATGTGTAAAGATGTTGTATGTATGAGGCATCAGAAAGTTTAAAGAGACTTCTCTTTAAAAACATAATAGTGACAGTTGACATGTAAGAAACTGTATTATTGCCAGTCCAAATGAGAAAATATTATATCTTTAATGTGATACAGATTTATCAGAATCAACTGATCATTTCAGCACAAATAATACATATTGTCACAGTGATGATAACATAAGTCAGCTGGTATATAACACTCCACAAACATTTATTCAGCTATATTCTACACCTGCAAATAACAAGGTTGCTGATCTCCAAGCAGGTGTAGTAAGTGTATCTTGTTTTTGAATCACATTATTTTCCTCTTGTAAGGTAAATAAATTAGAATCTGAATGAACAGTGATGCTAAACAGGGGCACAAATAGACACATACACTAAATGAAAAGTTATGAGAAATGAAAGGTTCAAGTAACCACAGACACACACGTGCTGTAAACTGTCTATTTCTCACCAAACAGTAAGTGATCACTGTGCGCTATGAAATGGTACAATATAAGTGTGAACAGATAATCATGAGAACTCCCGAGGCTGAATATGTTATGCTTGACATAACATGGTAGATGTGTACAGTGTGAGAGTTACAGGTGTACAGTTGAAGGCAGCAACACGTGTGGTGATAAAATGTATGTTTTTTTGAGGAGTGTTGTTTGGAAGAAGCTGGTGAGGCGTCTGATGGATCTAAGTGACCACCACAGTCATCACAGTTTTAGAAACCATTTCTTGACCTACCTACTTTTATATTGTGTTCTCATCTTCTTTTTGTTGGTAAAGAGGACAAAGGGAACTTTCTTTCTTGAACTAGGCATGCCCAATTAATTTTGACTGTAAAAGGAAACTATGCATGAAAACCTTTCATTCATTTATTTCTGTGTGCACACAGCCCCAGAAAGTCGTATTAATTATAACACTTGGCAAATGGAGAAATAATTGTAGAGTGAAGTAATGGAATCTGCATAAAACTCATAGAAATAATCCCACTTTGAACTCCTTTATATCCAGTCTTCCCCTTTTATTTGCCCTTACTTTAAAGCATTTAATGTAAGTATTTTCTATAACTTTAGATACATAACTAAATAAGCAACAATCAGAGTTAAAAGCATTTCTATATATTATTTAGGAGGGGTTTAAGACAGTCAATCTGCCTCATCAAGATTGTTTGTGTGTGGTTTGGTCAGATTTGATTGAAAGTGAACGTATATTCTGAATCAACAATATATCTAAATCCTGATTGGCCCAGAGAAGTATATGTCATTATAAGATATCAATAAGAAGAGCTTTAACTACAGAACTCTCTCATGTGAAATTACCAAAACTATTCAAACTCTGGCAGAAAACACTGTGTTCATGTCCGACCAGTTCGCTCATGTTAAGAAGCTGAATGAGAAAATATATGATCAGGGTCTTTAAGTTTGTTAAAATCATACATATCATATATTCTGTATCAGCTTATTTCAACACGGTTTGAAGCTTCATGCTGTTTACAGGGTGTAATATTTAAATGTTTATTTACAACCTTTCATTAAAATGGAGATAATATGGATTTATTATGCATCATTTCTTGCAGATTTTTCCAAATTGCAGTCTGTGACATATTTGGTATCTTTGGAACTGTAGGGATTTCCACTGGAAGTTAAAATAAAGTTCTGTGGGTTTGAATCACGTTTGACTGCACAGCATGAGTTTAAAATTATGCACAATGGCAGTCTGCTACTTGTAAAGCGGTTTTTAACTTGTTTATCCATGTTTGTTTTTGAATTTGTGTCTATTTCCCTCTTAAAATGACAAACTCCATCACCATCCACCATTAAATATCCATGAATCATTTTTTACAATCATTTGTAAGAGTTTCCATGTCCGGTATGGTCTGTATTATTTCTGGTGACTTATAATGATGAAATAATTGAATGAGTTATTGGGTGCACAGTAATAGCACCAGTCCAACCAGACATTTTTCTTGAATTCAGTTTGTTGGCCAGCTGAGCTCCGGCTCATTGTGTGCATGTTTTCCACTAGAGGGCAGGACACTGTGGCTGTTGCTTGCACGGACAAACAGGCTCCGGCTGGGTTGGCCTCATCAGGGGCGGATGTTTTCCCAATGCAACTTCCCAACCCCCCCACCCCCCTCCAAAACCTGGCCAGACCCAGGCCCAGATTCAGGGGAATGTCTCCGGCTCATTTCTCCGCTTCAATATATCTCCTGTGGTTGTCTCTTGCCACCTCTGTCTACACTTCGCCCTCTGCTTCTTTTCCTACAGCAGCAGAAAAACCGCAAAAACTGGAAACAGCACAGAGGAGAACTAAAGAACAACCCAATGCTTGTCGTTGACCATAATATCTTTTATTTGCGTTCCCATTCTCGTGGCTGGAGATGACTTGTTTGAACCGTTTGAAGCTGTGAATAAAACTTTAATAAACGACTTGTTGTCTGAGTCTTGTGTTGGAGTGAAACATTTCCCCTGCAACTGCGGCAGCTTTAAACCCCGCAGCCCCGCCCCTCAGCACTATCACATGAATCTGGACTCAACAGTGGATGTGAAAAAAGTTTGGAGGTCTCGCTGAAATAACTTTTCTCCAACTAGTTTCATACACATATATGTATTTTTCCCACTGTAGGGGGCTTTTAGTTTAAAATCTTCATCGGAAATCAGTGTTCGCCTGCGTGTTTTCCCGGCTGTGATTTCTCCAGCTCACTTTTTTTCCCCTGCAGGAATACAGAGAGAGACAGAGAGGGGGAAAACGGTCTGGCTGCTTGAAGGTATGTGGGAGGCATGTAACGTGTTGCACACTACTGAGATTGATTTTCGTCATCGATGCCTGCTCTAAACTGCTCTCCTTCGACTTGTCTACCCGCTGATTGTTTTTCTCTTCACAGCTGATTAACTTCCGATATGTTACAGCTTGAAATAGACAACGACACAGCAGTTCAAATGGGGTGGGTGGGTGGCGGAGGAGGAGGGGGGTTGGAGGGCAAAGAGTGTAAACAAATCCGATCATAACTCCAGCACTCACACGCATCTAATCTTAACGGGCCACTGGCGTCTCTTCTCTTGGTTGTTTATTTGTGTGATTGAACTTTTCGACAGATTTTGTTTCGACACCGAACTTTTGGCGACATGGACGCGCACCGCGGCGCGCCTCCGGCCGGGCAGCAGATCGTGCACGTCCGCGGGGACTCGCAGACGGAGCTGGAGGCCCTCTTCAGTGCGGTGATGAACCCCAGCAAGGCGACCAGACAGCCGGCCTCTCTGCCCATGAGGATGAGGAAACTGCCGGACTCCTTCTTCAGGCAGCCGGACCCCCGCGGCCACTCCAGACAAGTACTAACAACAGCTAGTAACTACACCACATTCATGACAAACTACAGCCCCGCAGTTCACACAAGAGGGATCACAATAATACAGTTAAAACAAAGCAATCCAAACCTGCTTGTTAGTGTCAGTAGTTAGTGATGGTGTTGTATTAGACTGCAAATGTATGGAAAGGGGTTTGTCCCTAATATTTTGTCCACCCCCATTCTCATACATGAGAGACAAAATATTAGAAACACCCAGTCCAATGAAACAATTAGTAAACTGATGAGCCGAATAATTGTTTTTATTGTTGATTAATCAGTTCATTATTTTCTTAGTTTGGTCTATAAAATGTCAGAAACAGTGACACAGCTGTTTCCCAGAGCCCAAGGTGATGTATTTACATTATTATTTTTTGTTCACACAACACTGAAAAAACTAAAGACACTCAATTTACTATAATGTATGACAATGACGAGCAAGGAGCCCAAAAACGTTTTGGTAAAAACAAGAGTTAAAAAAAACAATTACTTGATTATCAAAGTAGTTGTCAATTCGTTTTTCTGTCAGTCCACTAAAATATTCACAGCTATAGTTTGGATAATTTATTGATTTGTTAAGTCATGCCAAAAATCTGCTGCTTTATGAATATCTCTAGGTTTTGGAGTGCTGGTCAGACAAGACATTTGAAGGGCACCTTGGGCTTTAATATTTCCTATTAAGGTGTATGAATTCAACATTATTGGATCCCACTCTTTGGAGATTATAATTACGATTAAGGATAAAATTGGATATTATAGATGAGATGTTTAAGCCACAGTGAGAAATATTTTGGGGCTGATCTTCTAGGGATTAGAAAGTAGTCACAGAGTTTCACCAGCACTCAAACCAGCATCACTTCAGTTCCATGTTCAATATTGTTTTTTTGGTTTTTTTTGAATGACCTGAAAACACACCTTGAAAGTATCTCTTAGATTTGTAGCTGTGGCTCAAATATTGAAATTCGCTGAACTCAAATGTTCACTAAAGGATTTTTGGATAACTTTGCCAGTAATATTAAACCACCAGCAAAGCAAGCTCCTTGGCAGAAGTGATAAAACCATCTTGTAAAGTAAAGCAACCAGACATGTGAAGGACCAGTTTCCCGAAGTGTTTGTCTTTCCACCTTTCCTCACTCTGGTATCCATCCAAACCTTTTCTTCCTGCTGGTTTAAGTTTCTGATTTGTTGTTTGTGGCTCGTCATGGCAGTTGTCAACCTACTTGTTTCTCGTCAGGCCAGTTCGGATGGAGGCGTGTGCGGCTCCCTCACTCCTCATCACGTCCGCGCCCATTCCTCCCCTGCCTCCCTCCCAGTCAACTCCCTCTCCACTCAAGCAACAGATGTAGCAGCGCCACAGATCATACCTGACGACGTGCCACTCCCCCACGGTTGGGAAATGGCCAAAACGCCTGCTGGCCAACGATACTTCCTCAAGTAAGAGGTCTACCTTCTGTTTATCACTGTGTTTCATCTGCTGCTCTGCAGGTTACTTGAAGGGTTTTCTGTGTAGAAAGACCCAGAGACTAAGCCCCACCTAGTCCTAACATCTACATTTCTGCATTATCTATTGTTTTATAAAATGGAAGAAAATAGTAAAAATCACCCTTCACAATTTCCCAAAAGCCCAAATGAGTCTTGTTTTGTTTGATTGTCTGTCCAAAAATCAAAGAGGTTCAGTGTAGAATCATTTATAACAGAGAAAAGCTGCCATTTCTCACATTTAAGAAGCTGGAACCAGCTAAATTTCTCCATAAATTACTTTAAGATATAAGATTAAACAATCAAATGGGTGTTGATTAATTTTATCTACATCATTAAAGCACAAGGAAGAGAGACATGGGGAGAGACAAACGACTGTGCAGATATAACCAGGACTTAAACTCGATCTGTTGCATTCAAACAGAAAACACTCTGACTAGTTTTGCAACCAGTGTGGTTTCAGCCGGTTTCATTCACAGGAGCACATGGCCTGACAGCTCACACTCCTGTCAAAGGCAACCGTAGTTTACAACACAGCACAAGCCTGTGACATTGATCTGTGTATGTGTGAAGGCGCACATCTGGTAGTACAGGTAAAGCAGGTCCGGGGCAGAACGTAGCTTACCTCACGCTTCTCATCCGTCAGGTTACAGTGGTTTAACAGATACAGATACGTTTAGACCTGTTGTGTGTTTGCAGTCACCTGGATAAGACAACCACTTGGCACGACCCTCGTCTCTCGCAGCTGCAGTCGGCTGCAGCTCAGCATCCTATCTCTGGCACTCCGGTCCATGCCCACTCCCTCAGCAACCCAGCACCCACTACGCAACCACAAAACATCAACCCAGAGACAGGTATCACACTGCTCCCCACCACTTAACACCCCCCGTCCCCCTCTCACCCTCCAGTTTCTCTTTAAAGCACAGACCTGCTTTTTCATAGTTCAACTCCATCTCCAGCGGGCCAGGTCTTTGCTGGGTGTGATTTCTTCAGGATTCCCTTTTGGTGTCTACATCCATGGTTTTCTTTCTGGGAACAATTATGTTCATAGATTAAAACCCAGGGTGAACTTTAATGACATCAGCGTCAAGATGGACTCTCAGGTTCGATAGTGAGAGCATTCCACTAAAGCGAGAGAAATCTTAATTCTCCGGAAAAACAGTGGTGAAAGTCAAACTCAAGCACTTTATTCATATAGGTGTTTTTATTAGTTAGATGCAAGTTTTATAGCTTGCTAGATCATGGTTGTCTTTGAATTTATTCCACTCATTTCAAATTTTTCTAGGGTCAGTTCACCCAAATTACAAAAAACAAACAAAAAGGAAACAAAGGTCCCTGGCCAGACTTGAACCTAAAAGATTTTTCAAGTCAGGGCCCATACGAACATTGAGATGGATTCTGCTCTCTGTAATCATTGTGTTCATGTTCCTACTGGACATTATTACTGTAGATCCCCAGGTTTTACATATGCAAATGAAGGGGCTATCTTCCACAGTTAAAGTTGCTTTTAGCACTTACTTTTGTTACTATCCCTCCACTGGAACTCAACTAGGACACACTGTTCAGGGAAGCACAAAGAGGGGATTTTATAGTAAAAGTGTAACTTTGGAAACTATCCACTGAAGACTTCTGAAGCATCACATTAACTTCAGATAAATGTTTGAATGCATTTTTGCGCAGGACAAGTACCATTAATTCTGTTTCCCATCACTTATACCGAATACATTAGAGAGGAATCTCTTTATGTCCAGCATGAAGGGGGAGATCAAATAAGTACTTCTGTGTGGAAGATGAACCCACAGAACGTTATCATCCGACTTTCTACAGACCATTGTAGCATCTCTCAGCTCATTGTTTTGGTTCTCAAGGGCGCAACTATACTATTTTGGTTCACTCTCAACACTCTTATCAGCCTTGTTTTTGGCTGCAGTAGGAAGCTCTAAAAACCTGCCGAACACTACCTGCTCAGCACCACCAGCAACAGCTGAGAAACAGTTAACAGATTTAAATACTAGCTGGTGAACACAGTGGAGCGTTTGGCAGCTAAAGAGCCGCATATCTCCCTCAGCAGTAGGTAGAGACCAAACACAGAGCCCAAAACCCTCGGCCATGTGGCCACAAACTCGGCTCCAAGTGAATGATAATGTTAATCCAAATCCTCTGAAAGTGTAAATAGGCAACAGATTAACTTTAACAACTTTATAGGGTATGTCAGTGTTGTTTCCAGCTTATTTTCTACTGCCCCCAAGTGGTCAAAATATCAATCAATGCAGGTTCAAATAAAGAAGAAGAATAAGAAGCAAAGCATTTACCACTATATCCATAATAACTGGGGCAGTGTTTCCCTAAAGAGGAGCTGCTGTTGAATTTAAATGTTGTAATTTGGCTGAACAGACCCTTTAAGAATAGAACACTATGATTCCCCTATTTTATTTATTTATTTTTTGAGTATGGATAATATTGCATACTTATTTACAAAATCTCCCATCCAGTGCATCCAGGCCAGATTTTAGAGCATTTTTACTCT
The DNA here is from genome assembly GCF_021018895.1 of Seriola aureovittata. NCBI lineage: Eukaryota > Metazoa > Chordata > Actinopteri > Carangiformes > Carangidae > Seriola > Seriola aureovittata. Next base: position 14,568,252 of record NC_079378.1, on the reverse strand, counting down.
ACAGAACATACTGTAGCTGTTTTCCCACTAACCTTCACTTCTATTCTAAAATCTCTACAAACTAGAAGTTGCACAGACATTGAAGGACGTGGGCCAAATTCTACTTTTTACTCTCAGCACTCCATGCACTCCATCCACATCACTCACTGTGTACTTTCACTGCTGTTCAGGTCCACTGCCTGAAGGCTGGGAGCAGGCTGTGACTGCAGATGGAGAGGTGTACTACATCGATCACATAAATAAGACCACCGCATGGGTCGCCCCGCGTCTAGGTAGCACACTATCAAATTTGTGTCTCCTGAATTGACAATTCTTGTTTGTCAATGAGAAACATTTTGTTCCAATGTCCACCATCACAAGTTGCTGTTCAGCAACAAAAATAAGAAAGATCGCAAAAGTTTTGACAATTTTTGCTCATATATGTCATTACTGAAATGTTTTACCTTTTGGAAATATTTGCTTAATGGTCAAAAAGGTCTTTTTTCTACGAATTTTATGTTTCCAGCACAGAAGATGAACCCGGGCATCCTTGGTCTGGCATTGCAGCAAAGGCAGGAAAAAGAAAGGCTCAGATGCAAAGGCCTTCCTCCCCAAATCACACCACAGGTCAGAGGTCAAATAAAATTGTAGTTGGATGTGCCGTAACCCACAAACTCTATCGTTTCATTTGGAATCACACTAATACCTGCACAAGCTGTCTTACAGTTACGTGATTCCCTGTGTCATTTGGTTGTATTATGCTGTATATTCAGTTCAGACTCAACAGTAATGAAAATGTTGTTTCATTTAAACACAGTTTGAGTTTTAGATGACAGTTTGTGTGTGTGTGTGTGTGTGTGTGTGTGTGTGTGTGTGTGTGTGTGTGTGTGTGTGTGTGTGTGTGTGTTTGTGTGTGTGTGTGTGTGTGTGTGTGTGTGTGTGTGTGTGTGTGTGTGTGTGTGTGTGTGTGTGTGTGTTGTAGGAGGCAGGAGGAAGAAACCAGATGACCGGTGGGATGGACCATGACAGGAACGCACCGACGCTTGTCCCGTCTCTGGATGTCAGGATCAGATCCTCCAACCACGAACCTACACTTAATGGGTGAATACATGTTTAATATTATCGCATGTAGCTACTGTAACTGTAGTTTTAAATGGTAGACAGTAGTTGTTATTAAGTGACAGAAGTGTTAAAGATATTCATAAACTTTATTGCAGTAAAAGCATCAACAAAGTGTAGAAATAATTCACTTTTTCAACATCTGCTGCTGCCTCCATACATTGGGGATAAGTGGAATTCCATTCATGCAGCTCAAAGCTTTGAAAAATGACATTTCAAAGACTCAACAGAAGTGTGTCTTTCCAGGAACAATGTCCCAGTTACTCTGGATAACCTATTAATTTCACTGGCAGCAATTTGCATGAAAAATAAATCTGTTAGTTTCAATGAAAATATTTGCATAGTTCCAGGAAAAAGTATTGTATATATTATTTCGTTAAAAAGGGATGAGGATCAGGAATTAAGGAATATTTTTGTGCGTGTGTTCTTGTGCAGCGCTCACTCTCGCAATGAGAGCACCGACAGTGGTCTGAGTGTCAGCAGCTTACCCCGCACGTCGGACCACATGTTGAGCTCTGTGGATCACATGGACACTGGTAATACACACACACACACACACAGACACACACACACACACGCACACACACGCACACACACACACACACACACACAACCATCCAAAAACAAAGTCATGAAATATAGACCTGTGGTTTCTGAAGTGGAAAAGCAGGTTTGATTTTTTTTTTTTTTTTTTTTCAAAATCGTCCCTCCAAACTAAATATTATGTGTATTTTACTGAAACCAAAGTAATGAAGAATACAGTGTTCCGATTTGGCATCTAATGATCTAAATCTATGCTGCGACCAATGGGAAGCAGTTTATTTTGGGTGCAGTTTATAATGTGCTGCAAGTTTAGCCAGTGATAGCCATTATACTGGCTTATTTAGTTGTAATACCTGAAATGATCTACTTTAGAGCTAAAAACGATGGTAATTATGGAAATTAGTTGTAAACTCTGACTTTTGCACTGGCCTCTCACTAATTATTAATATAACTCATAGGGAAACAAATAATTTCATCTTTCTAATGGCATAAAGAACACAGAAAAACACTTGGCCTGGCAGCTACACTGGACTGCAAGTTTCAAGTAGCATCCTAATGATGCCTTGATAATTCCTGTTTATTTATTTTCTATTTATTCATCTGTATTTGTGCACATATTTATCTAATTACATTTTTTTGTGTGTTCAGTAGCACTGTATTGTTTTATTTTTACATATTGAACAGATGAGAGAGAGATAGAAAAACATAAATTGTGCATTTATTTATGCACATACACAACTTCCTGCAGGGAAAAAACACTGCACCCGCCCTTGATTCAGCTGCTGCTAAATTGAAAAGTCTGTCCCTTATTTTGTTTTTTAACAAAAAGAAAAAAACTCCCAACAGCCCAACTAAATTTCCAAATTGTTCTCAGCTCACTGTTGATATTTAGATTCTCAACACAGTTCAGTCATTTTATCTTTTCTGACTTGTGCAGGTGACTCTGGCGACAACTCCTCGATGACCTTACAGGAGTCGATGCCTGTGCTCCCGATGTCTGAGGGCGAGGAGCTAATGCCCTGCATCCCCGAGGGTCTCAGTTCGGACCTTCTGATGGACATGGAGACGGTTCTCTCCGGGTCGCATATGGACAGAGACAGCCTGCTCACCTGGCTATAGACACACCCAGCCACCGCCTAAATATGGTTTGACATCAGATCTTCATGACGTGACTGAGAATTTTGGAGGATTTTTTTCTTTTTTCTTTTTTTCTTTTTGCTTCAAAAGTGGTACCGAACATCATTACTGAGAGAATACGCTACTGTTGAGTGATGGATACCTAACACTACTCACACCCTGAGGAATATATAAAAACCTGACTCTCACAGAAGGTGGTAAGCTGCTGATATTCTCCTCCTTTTGGGCCTGGTCTTACAGAGATGCATTGACGGAACATCTGTATTTTATGACACATTCATTTTTAGTCATCAACCTCAGATGATGCTCCCCACGTCTCTGGTAAAGTACGTCAGAGTTAATTTTAGAGTTGTTTTTTTTACTATCCCCACTTGGGTAATACTGTTTGCAGCAATCTTTTAAAAACACAGAGCCAAGTCATAATAGTCTACATGTAACAGATAAAGAAACACAAAGAAGACATGTCAAAATAAACTAAAAGATGCGCAAATCCTCATATCCACATTTATCTCTGTTACTCCATGTAGCCTGTGGGACAAAATGGCCACATCTACAGTAGTTCTACTACCTCCGAGCAGCCTGTAATTTGTAATTTTAACACACATGCTCACAGTTGTCCAAGGCATGCTCTGAAGAAGCATCTGCACTGCGAGAAAGAGATGACTCAAAGAATTTATATCGATTAACGCTACATTGGTTTGGTAAAACCAAAAATCCATGCTACTTTTGCAACACAGAAACATCAGGGAGAAGAGGAGGCACCCTTTTGGTGAGCCAGTAGAAGATGAAGCAAACTCCCATTTACTCTCAAACTTTAGAAATGGTCAGTTAAAATGCTCACAAGCCAAAAAATACAGAACAAAAACTTTAATCAGAGTAACTTGTAAGTCTGTGTTGAAGAGTGTAGGGCTGCTCTGAACATGGATTGGATCTTGCAAGGTTTTTCAAAATAAAATTCATGAGGACAAGCTTTATCTTTAGTCACAGTAAAAAAAAAAAAAAAACCTTCTTCCTCATTCCTCACAAATCAAAGCCTGTCAAAAGCACTTAGAGAGAAATAAAGGCCCCTATGCAGAGGAGTCTTGACTTGAGCTAACAGCAAAATGTGTTTGTAAGGCCTCTCTTTACAGTAAGGACCACTGGAATATATGGAGAATGTCTACAGTAAATGAACATATGGTCAGTATAATGCAATCCAACACAATGCAGTGTTTTCCTCAGGATACAGTAATCCTGACACATCCAGTCTTGTGATCAATTTAGTCAGTAGATGACGGCTTAAACGGTAGTCACACTCTTTAGATACATTATATGGCGTTTGCTGTGTGAAATAGCACCTCTGCTCTTTTTACCTTGAACTTACAGTTTTATTATATAAAAGTGGGTTCAAAGTCGCCCACGCCCGCTCTCAAACACGGCAGGAAATCCTGCAACAGCCTTGCTATAAAATCACCTATTTTGAAGTTACTAATATTCAGGGTTTGTTAATGCTGTGTTTTTAGTGTTTTTAGTTGTATTGGATTGCATTTTATTGTAAAGTGGTCCAGTCATTTTGTCTACTCCAGCATTGAATATAAGCTTCACAAAGGTAGTATTTATTGGAGATTTGTTTTATTAGATTACATTATATTGTACAGCTGTAATAATAATATGTTCACCCCTTGTTAAAGAAGTGACGCCATATAATTACCATTAGGGTCGAGATGTTTCAGTAAGTGAAAAAAATGAATTGAGTCAGCCAGCACCCCTCTGACTATGAGATTAAGCTGTTTTATACCTTTTCCACTAATAGTGTGAGTCATTCCTAATAATTTTCTTCTTCACATTTTTAAAAATTGTCTATTCATTCATTGGCATCATTGTTTTTTTTTTCTCCCACAGAAAGACACAAAACCAGTAACAGTTTCAGCCATGTGTTTCAGTTTTAGCTCCTTACCTAAAACCACACTATAACTCACAAATGATCTACACTTTGCTGACCATTTTTGGATGCATGCACTGCTGATTCAGATTTTCAGATTCATTTTTCTTACCAGTTCATGCATCCATTGTTTTCCATAACTTCCTAAATTACCAGACTCCTGGAAATTGCCCAAGAGACGTAATCACTAACTGTGAAAATCAAGTGTGCATTATTCTTTCAGTCATGCATTATCGTTGAGGGGTAATGCAATTTAAGTGCCACTTGATTTGAAGAGTCTGCCCTGCATTAACAAACAATGATAATGTAACACAGAAAAAAACAAAGCAGTCTCGATGCTCACTGTAATGAATTGTTTCTTACTTTGAGAATGCACACGCAGCGAGTTGCAGACCAGTGTGAGCTTCAAAACAAGTCCATCAAAATCAAAACATGTTGCACAACGTTTCTCCAGTACACCAAGTTTTTTTTTCACCAGTTTTCAGTTTCCTCATGTGTTCATTCATGGGATTGATAAATGATCACCATGAATGCCATGTATACAAAACCACATTCTCATCCTTTTCTTTTTTTTTTTTTCAAATTGTGTCCTTGGCTCCAGTTTTCCTCTCAGAGGAATGACGAAAATATTGTGCTTTAAAAATGGCTTTCAGGGCCATTCTGAGAGTCATAGCATAAGTCAAGGACCCTGTGGTGCCTCCTCAGAAAAGCACCATGCTAATTACGGATGCTGTGTTCTTGTATTTTATTCTATCTACACGCGCTATCTGGTGCTGTAGTACGGAAGGCAATCATCAATCTGGGGAGCTTTCTTATTCTCCTCTAGTTTAACTATATAGTAAGTATATATTCTGTTTTTATGTGCTGGGTTGTTTCTGCAGTGTGTTTATATTTTATCTGAATTTGAAGCTGTTTTATTATTGGTGAGAGCATTTCTTCTAACCAGCTTCCTTTTTTTATATATATATATACATATATATATATATATACAGTATATAGAGTATAAAGACTTAATTCACAACATCCCCAAATAAAGAGCCCGTTCACCTTTTGTAATCTTTTCTAAATAAAAGTACAATGGGCTGATACACATAAGGCAACACACACTACCTAGCCTATTATTTATCTTAGCATGCATGACACTCGCTATGTATGTTACATATAATAATGTTTATCATCCTATTTACAGAGAGTTTGGAGGCAATCAGACTTGTTTTGTACCTTTTTATGCATGTGCTTTATATAAATATATTTCTTCTTACTCTCACTGTAATCATTTTAAAGGAGTTTCTGTTTAATAAACCTTTAAAAAACACTTGACATGTAGTCATTTGTACTCATGTGGATTGTCCAAGGTGTCTTTTTTTAAATTCTTGGGCAGCGGAATGACTTTAGCTTCTCTCCAGGCTCGGGGACAAGCATTGCTCACAAAGCTCAGATTGAAGTTATGAGAAATAGGAGTAGCAATATGGTCTGCTGCCATCCTCAAGAGCTTTCCATCTAAGTTGTCAATACCAGGTGGCTTCTCATTATCAATATATCTATATCTATATATAGATATAGATATATTAGAATAGAATTATTTCTTCACCGCTTCTATATTCACTTTATGAGTTCAAAATTACAGTTCTTTGATTATTTTATTTCATTACACACTTTGCCAATAAAATGATTATTAAAGTAGTAGTAGCAATATCTGAAGGTTTAGTTACGAAAGCCCAATCTGATTCAATGAAGGATGGAGTTGAGTTGAGCATGAATGGAATAAACTACAGATTTTTTTTTTTAATGTAGAATATGATAGATGTAGAGTTAATCAATATATCTGATTGGCTAATTCTTCTCTTAGCATATGTGGTCTTTCACATGATCACATGGGACTTTTACACTTCACTGTAAGTAAGTCACTTGATAAATGAAAAGTGTAATTATTAGAAGTTTGATAAACTCCCTGCTCTTGAACACAACATTTTAGACTAGGGATTTCCAGTATGTTTGGATCTCTCTGTAACAATAAAAGTAGTATTTATAAATGGTAATGGTAAATTATCTAAACTACCCTTGAAGAGAAAACTGCAGGTACTTTACAATCATGAGTCAAAATTCATGCTACCATTTAAAAAGAAAATATATTAAAAGAGCCAATGAAAAGCCAGACAAAAGGGGGCGTGGCATAGTCAGAGGAAGTGGTTGCTGTATGGGGAGTTCATGGGAAATACCATAAAGTGGTTAAAATGACAGCTCATACTCTAACCATCTGACTAGTCTTCAATAAGGCCTCAACATGTAAGTATCTTACTAATATTCCATGTACCTTTATCTTAACTTTAATAATCTGAGATAACCTGACAAGACTTGACTTTTTTTATATACAGTGTATGCTTTTAACACATTATTGTTGTTACAATAGTTAAGACAATTTTTTTATATTTGGTTTATATATACATTAGATGTAGACATACGGGTAGATCTAACTCTCACGTTTTATTTTCATTGACCATGTGCCCTCAAGTATATAGTAGACATGAACATATGTAGGTATGTTATATTAATATTTGTGTATCAGTGACAAAGTCAACAGTGTCAGTGTTGTCTTCATTTTCTACTGACAGTATTTTACTGTGTTTGCATTTAAACAGACTAGTTTTCCAGAGGATGTAGGTAATTTTATGCTGACTCAGATTTATGTAACCTATTATTGTAATATAGCCTAATTTATGTGAACATGGGGACTGTGGTACGCTGCCAGGAACCAGCAGTGAACGGGAACTCAAGGACTATGGGCTGATCAGGGTCTTACTGAGGGTCTTCGGACCTCGGTCATTCATAATTCTGTTTTATTTCATGTTCTTGACTTTTCAACCGGAAGCAGCCAGAGGCGGTGCTGTATAGTCGCTCTCCAGAAACGTCGACATCAGCGGGACTTTCCGTCGCCAGTCGCCGGAATTGCGAAACGGTGAGTGTGGTATACCCTTGGAATCGACTGCGGTGTCTTGTGTTTTGTCCCGTGTGTTTGTCAGTTTCAATTTTCTTTCTCTGTGATGCTGGACATATCAGTGCGGGCAAAGTTTGGCTGTTATTAGCGTTAGCATATGTTAGCGTTAGCAAGCTAAATGTCTGCTGATCTTATCAAAACTGGTTTCCGTGCGGTGTTGCTAGCTGACTGTTTATTTTAATTAATGCTTGACTGCTGAAACCTCGTTTAAATCCATCGTATGACATAAGATAACTTTAGCTACAAGGGCAGAATTTGGCCGAAACGTAACCAGAGCTGAGCCAGGAAGAGTCTGGCTGATTAACCCTTTTCGTATTCAGGAAAGTACCTAGCTATCCAGTCGGAAACAATAACAGTAAATGCTGTTACGTATAGTCTTTATTTGACTGTCTAATTCAGTACCACCAGTCGTAATTCTGAAAGGATTATCTGAGTGATTGATTAGTCGATCTACAAGAAAGTGTTTGGCAGCTTTGTTTAAGGGGCATTCCACCAGTTTTACTATAGAAAGTTTAGATTACCAGTCCCTGAAGCCCGAGTTAACATAATGTAATGCCTTATTTTGTGTTTGACCAGAAGTAAAAAAAAAAACAAATATGTTGACATGAGTATTATTTAAAAAATGGCAAATGTGTACATTTTAGAAGCTGGTTTATGTGAGCTTTTGGCATTTTTGCTTAAAAAAGCACTTCGATGATTTTGGTTGCTTCTCTTTCTGGATGGGGATCCCTCTAAACTTTAACTGATCAATAGTTTAGGTCATTGGTAAAGAAAAAAAAAGGTAATCAAATCATTATATGTTTAGCTTTTGGACTGTTGAGTCAGACAGAATAAGCAATTTTAATCACTTCGGCCCCTTGAAAACTTTTACAGTCTTTTCTACAAGAACCAGTGATTCATTGAAAATATAATTGGCAGATTTGTTTGTGTTCATGAGATTTATGCTTTATCAGAAATGTTTAAAATAATTCTCTGTTGAATCCCTCTGTATACTATTTGACAGCAAAACAAATTCTCTTATCTTTTTGTTTTAGAATAGTGTTGATGCTATATGACATGAATCTTCAGGGAAATACTCAGATCCTATGATCTTAATTATTATAGGAAAGTGGCCATTAAGGATTAAGAGGTTTTGGGAGATTATAACAATAAATGTATATAAATATAAACATGTGTTATTGTAATTATGAGTTTTAAACAAATAGAGACAATGACATAAAGATGTTAAAAAACTCCAGGAAGAATTTCTACATGAACACAAATCAACTGTTGTTTTCTCTTTTGTCTGTTTTTTCTTCATTTCCACAGGTGCTGCTAACACAAAACTAAAGAGGGAAGCCCATTATCCTTACCAAAGGAGGATATAAATTTTCTTATTGGGTTTTTAATATTCGATTATGGAGGCTTAGACACCTACAAAAGCGATGTCCGAAATGGGGGGAGGGGTTTGAGATCACACAACCCATGGTCTGTATGTATGCATGTGTGCGCTTGAGGAATTTATTTAATTTATATTGTTGGTGCACATAATCACATACCTTATGTTTAAGTTTAAATGGTTGGATAATGTATTAACCATGTCTGAGGTAAATAAACCAGATAATAAAGTGTTCACCGATCCTGGGTGATCTGATCACAGTGTGATATAATTACTGCTTTGAGAATTCATTTTAATTACGCTATTTAAAATAGTCCATCTTTTTTTTTTTTTACTGCACAGGATGTGTTTTGTTGGACATACGTGTGCTGGGACTGTAGCTGAAAAATAAATATTGTAGTTTCAGTTAAATGTTCAGAGGTGGTACTCTGTACGAGCTACATGTAATACAGAGCCAGGATTGAGGAGGATAAATAACAGATATGTCCAATGCTGTGTGATAATGTTGGTTGCCAGAGTGGTACTTTTTTTTTTTTAAGTTTGACACTTAGGCAAGCCTCACATTCTTTTTCAGTTGTCTTGGTCTGAGTTAACCCTCCCACTTCTTCTGCCCCCTTATCTATTTTACAATTTTCAGTTTCTGTATGACTGAGTGTGTCTGTGTGAGAGGATAAGACCTTGGGTTTTCTCAAACCTCTCTCCCTTTTGAAGGACATCGCTTTTCCCTTATTCACTAAAATTAAATCTCAAAATGGAAACTCTTGTTCAACTCAAAAACAGCCCATTTTTGATGGGCTTGTGTCGTAACGGACCTCCACCTGACCTACAGTATGATAACTCCTCAGGTACCTATCTCTTTTATTCTTTCTGTTCATCAGATATATATTTATAATATGTTTGCATTTATTTATCCATCTAACTTTCTAATGTGATGGAAATGTGTCAATATATTGTCGTTTTAATCTGCAGAGCTCTTCCGGATCTCTACTTTTGCTCGTTTCCCATGTTCGGGAGTCACAGAGCGAAGTCTGGCGAGGGCAGGTTGGTTCTACACCGGCGTGGGTGACCGGGTTCAGTGTTTCAGGTGCAACGTGACGGCAGAGGGCTGGCAGGCCGGAGACTGTCCAACAGAGAGACACAGACAGCTCTCTCCCACCTGCTCCTTCATCCAGAGCCTCCCATCTACAGCCAACCTGCTCTCCTCCTCTCACTCTGCCTTTTCTCCACTCCGCATTGCTCCAGCCATGCCGGTAAGATCACAGGAAGTTTCTTACAAAACTTTTTCCCCCATTGTTGAAGCAAGACGAAATCATAGAAATATAATGTTGAATGTAACACTTTTTCTTATTGTTTTTAGATTCAAATTTTGACTTACTAAAAGGGAGGGCGGAGAGATACAGAGAACAAAAAACAAAAAAAAAATAATAAAACAAAAAAATGTCATCCCATAGGTATAAATGGTTTTTTGTTTTTTTTGGGGGGGGGGCTGAAAAGTCAGTGAAATTGTTTTGTTTTTGACAACAGAATCTGTTTTTGACCATGAATTCAGAGTTTCAGAGATGTGTAAAACCCATTGAGTATTGCAGTTACCTTTACTAGTAGCATTTAGCGACATGATGATATTCTTAGTATTTTTCCTCTGTTGTTTTTCTTCCAGCTTTCTGGTCCAGGCCCAGCTGCTCCTAACCAAACAGTAAGCCAAGGTGATGAGCCGGTCGGGTACCTAAATATGGGTTTCTCTGCTCCGCCGCCCTCCAGCCCACTGAGCTCTCGTGGTGTTGAGGACATGTCCCACCAGAGACCAACATGCCACAATCCCAGCATGCGCAGAGAGCAGGACCGCCTTGACTCCTTCCACTCCTGGACACTCTCCATCATCACCCCCGCAGAGCTTGCCAAAGCAGGCTTCTACTATTTAGGCCAAGGCGACCGAGTGGCCTGCTTCAGCTGCGGAGGACAGGTGTGTGTCATCACTGGGACACAAGCACAGCTGCTCTCAGGAAGCAAATCGCTAACTAGCTTAGCTGTGTGTTTACATGTATCAGTACACAGAGTACAGTCATATTCAAAATCGCACATTTTTTGAGTCACTTTAATGGGATGGTTTATCTTCTTTTTGTGGCTCTTCCCTTCTTGTATGTTGTATTACTATATTGTACCACTAGTATTACTATTAGTACTAGAATTGGGGCAGCAGGTTGCAGCACATCCACTTCACAAGCACAACCAGCACCATGGGTATGTCAGGGTGTTAATGTTTTTGAACAGTGGACATGACAAGAGTTTTTGTTTGAATTTGCAGTTGAGTAACTGGGAACCAGGTGATAGAGCCGTATCCGAACATCAGAGACATTATCCGAACTGTCGTTTTGTCCGGGGGGATAGAGCTGACAACGTGTCGCTAGCCGGAATGGCTGGAGCTGCGTCTGGAGCAGTGACGTCCCAACTGTCTGCAGGAGGCCCAGCTCTTAGTAACGTGTCCAACCCCGCCATGCAGCAGAGCGAAGAAAGGCTGCTTACCTTTGTCAATTGGCCGTCTCGTATTCCTGTGCGCCCTGACCAGCTGGCTAAAGCTGGCTTCTACTATGTAGGTGAGGACAATATCAAAGAGAGACAGTTATTCAGTGACCTCCATAAGAAAAATGTACTCTTAATGTGCAGATGAAAGGTTGAAAGGAAGGCATTTCTTCTCTGTGCCTTCTGATACCAGTAAGAGTTTCCCCCACTGGTACGTTTCGAGAGTGGGGGGTTCCACAGCTGACAGGTATTTGTCACTATTTGCCCAGTTTCATTTGAGCTGGAAAGTCCTGGTAAAAATCTTTTTAGGGAATCACATGTTCTCATGTTGAGAACACACATGAAGTACCAAAATGTGATCATGAAATATTTCAAGCGAAAGAGAAAATGAAAGATGAGAAACGTATTCAAATTAGTTTCAAACAGTCATCTTTAATAGAATCACAATGATTTTGCGGTTTTTCCCCCCAAAACCATTTGTCACACTGAGAGCTCTTTGTTTGCCCTCAAGGTCGTAATGACGATGTCAAGTGTTTCTGCTGTGATGGCGGTCTGCGATGCTGGGAGTCTGGAGATGATCCTTGGGTGGAACATGCTAAATGGTTTCCTCGGTAAGTGCTGCTGTTTCAATTTTTTATGTTGATTGGTAAATTTGGTGTCCAGAGCACTTTAAACTGTATTCCATGTATATTTTGATTTTCCAAATACACGTAAAGGGATGGTTTGAATGAATGTTTGTATTCTTGTATCTCGGGTTAATTGCAGGTGTGAATATTTGCTCCAGGAGAAGGGACAAGAGTTTGTTCACCAGATCCAGGCTCGTTTCCCTCGGCTTTTTGAGCAGGTTAGTAGAGAGCAGCATAATATATTTTCTCATTTCAAACTTTTGGCATAGAATGAGTCGTTTTGAAAATGCTTATTTTTTTGTTTTGTCTCCAAAAGCTTTTAACAAATGGAGACGCCAGCTCCAGAGAGTTTGTGGATCCACCTGGTGAGTGTACAATTATATAATATCAACATACTTGAGAAGGTTAAAAAATAATCCACTGAAGAGTACTGTGTTTTAACACCAGATGACCATTTAGGAAGAGTATAGACAGAACATCATATGGTGCTCATTAATCAGAAATTGCAGCTGTGTATTTGAGTTATTGTCAATTTCTGTTTAGCATCATGAGAGAGGTTGCCCGAACTCGTCTTTGACATTCATCTATAAAACTGTTAGTTGTGTTGGTGCTTAAATGAAGCTTATCGAAGTCAAACGATACAATCGAAGGGGTAAATAGACTCCAGACTGACATGTGAAATGTTTAAAATAAGTTAAGAAGTCGTATCACCCAGCCTGACATGTCTATTCTGTCTTCCTCTCAGTGGTGCACCTCGGTCCAGGAGAGGAGCGATCTGAGGACGCCGTCATGATGAACACCCCTGTGATTAAATCTGCCTTGGAGATGGGTTTTGAGAGGAGTCTAGTCAAACAAACGGTCCAGAGCAAGATCCTGACCAGTGGCGAGAACTACAGAACAGTCCAGGAGCTGGTTTCAGACCTGCTGAGTGCTGAAGACCAGAAGAGGGAGGAGGAGCGTGAGATGCTGGCAGAGGCAATGGCTTCAGGTAAAGCTGACAGCGGAAAATATAGCACTTCCTCTCCATTTATTGTCCATGAAAATGAACAGCAATGGATTTCAGTGTTAGTCGTACTATCAGCTGTTCTCAGACCAGTCAAGCTTTTGAAAACCACCAACAATAAATTCCTTTAATAACTCAGTCTCCCTTTGTTTCAGATGGTTTCACCTTTGTGAAGAGACACCAAGCGGCTTTGATCCAGCGCTTAAAGAGTGTCGAGCCAGTGTTGGACCATTTAAGAGAGCAAAATGTTTTATGTATGTTGTATATGTATAATCCTTTTTTGTGTGTTTTAGTCTGAGATTTGGAAGACAAAGAGTTTGATACTCTGGTGTCCAGGTTTTTGTTTCATAACAGCTATAGTTGAACTATTTCTAATCAAATCTTAAAATTATAATTAACTAAAGTTGTAAAACTCGTTGCTAAGTAGTGCTTTAGTATCTGAGAGCACCTTTAATGAAGCTAGTTAAATTACCTCACAATTTGTTACTACAATGAGGTTTCTGAGATTAATGTAGCTGGGTCCACTACATAAAGTTGTAGCCCTTCATCACAGGATAATGTACAAAGTATCTTGAACCTGCGGCTGCAGTTAATGGTGTATAACTGTATGGTTATTCGAGTCTGTGTAATATACATATAGTAGATTTTATTTCATTTAGTTAAAAAACATACACAAGTTTAGTGGTTTATCATTAGATAATACAGATACATGTTGAAATATATAATCTCGACTCACAAGTGATAATTCAGCAACATGATATTTTTGCAAGCAGCATTTTGTAGAATAACTGGACTTATCATTTTAGCTGTTATTATACAGTTGTAGCATGTAAATTCAGAAACCTCGATCGGGATTTAACTCTTCCCTGTTAACCTGCAGCTGCTGAGGAGTATAGCAGTCTTCAGGCTCAGACGTCGGCCCAGCAGCAAACAGCCAGGTTGATAGAGCTCATCCTCACAAAGGGTAACGCTGCCGCTGAGGTCTTCCGCAACTGGATCCAGAAAAACGATGTCCACCTGCTCAGAGATCTCATGGGTATGAAAAATATTTTATATTTCGGCCACTAAGGGTTCTGTGTGTGGATCACCTTGTACAGAAACTGTTAACCTGGATTTAAAAAAAAAAAAAAAAAAATCCAAAAATACAGTGATCAAACTGTAGCTTAGTGGTTTACTTAAGTCCAGGCTGAAATCCACCGCATTAAGTTGTTCTGAGCTTAGGCTTGGTATAACTATCAATGAAAAAAAAAAAAAAAAAAAAATAGATTAAACATAAGATAGTGATGAGATGCAGTGGTTGGTTTATATTCGTTTACACTGTGCACTGACTAAAGTCTGACCTAAGTGCATGTTGTCTTTCACATTTTCAGCCCAGTCAAATGAAGCTGCATCACCAAGCCAAGATCTTTCAGGTATGAAGACACACCTGTTCCTAGGACAGAACTTTGTGTTCTGCCAGTTGAATGTGTGCTTCATTGTGGATCACTATGTAACTTCTGTTTTAAAGTCATGTGAAATTCCTAAATGTAAATGTTACTTTCTGCATAAAATACAAGTACGTGTTAATATTTAAGTGATGCACACTGTTTGGACTCCATGGGTCTTTTGATGTAATACACCATTTTAAGTTTAAGAAATGTTAAATATGACTTAATGATACTTAGATTCCTGAGATTACCGGTAAATTGTTGCAGACTAATATGTTGGATTTAAGAGGAAAATTATCTTTTTCTTTGCAGACCTTCCCATGGAGGAGCAGCTGCGGCGCCTGCAGGAGGAGCGTACCTGTAAGGTGTGCATGGATAAAGAAGTCAACATTGTCTTCATCCCATGTGGACACCTGGTGGTGTGCAAAGAGTGCGCACCATCTCTGCGAAAGTGCCCCATCTGCAGAGGTCTGGTTAAAGGCACAGTTCGAACCTTCCTCTCATAACCAGGAGACTGAGCCGAGCTCCCTCAGTCTCATGTGTCACTATGATGTGATTGAATGTAAGCAATATGATACAAATTTATATTTATTGGAAAGGTTTTCTAATATGTGATTTACCTGGCCAGAGACATTGACGAGATCGGCAACTTTCTATATCATTTATCTACATGATCGGATAATGCTCACAGACATAACCTTATAAGAATACAGTAAGAGTACAAGGTGATGGATTTTTCAAATATGCTTCTTTGGTTGATATGTTTGACATAGGTATACTATTAATCTATTAATATCCAAATATGAAAAATCTAATAAAATAATCAAATCATTGTTCAAAACAATGTGTTCCACTGTTATTGATCTTAACTCATGTAAAACAAAAACATCAATATATTATTGTTCCTAAAATAACATAAGATTGTCTTATAAGGAAAGTTTATAACAGCAGCCCCATAATCAACATCAGTTTAAAGGCTTCAGTCATTTTGATTATCAGACGCATCAATGAGACGGTCATTGTTGAGCATTAAGGGTCAAGTACAGGCAGCAACTACATTAAATTATCATTAAAGAAGCAGCTTCATAAACAGAAGTTTGATTGTGACCCGAGGTGGTAATTGATTGGTACTGTAGTCCTCAATTAGAAGAGGGATAGTCTCAGAGTTTTGTCGATACAAGTAGACCCAGTGCTGACTGAATTAAATCATCTGTATTTAAAACCGAACTTATAAACTTCACCATATTTACTGCAGGGCTTCTGTTAGTTTTTGACCAGTTCCTTCACAAAATCTAAGGCGTTTTATTTTTCTGTATGTCAAATTAAACTGACTTTTGTGACCAAATATCCTACATCCCCCATGTAACTACAGCCGTTGTATTTATGTTACATAAAAATATGGATATATTCTGTTCATTAAAAATCACAAGTCAAAGTCCTTTCTCGGGCATCTGATGGAATCATGCGTTGCCCCATAGCTTTCACACCTGAAACTGGCAATTGGAATTGACAACTGTCAGCTGTGATCTGCACTGGTATTAATTCAGCTAATGTTCATATGGGTTTTGTCTGCACCTCTAAGTGTCATTTTCAGCAAGTCTAATGTGTCTGTTCCCCATTAGCAGTACTTGTGCTTTATTCTAAGCCATTCCAGTTCAACCATGGACATTTTAGGAAGGACATGTTCAACAAGTACATTACCATTACTAAGGCTTTAGTTATATCACCAACTTCAGTAAAATTACAGCTACAAAACTATGTACACATTATATAGTAGTACTGTAAGATTATAGATTCAAACTTGGTTTCTCTGGACTGGTTACCAGAGCATCAGACTAGTCACTCATGGAATAAACTAACCGCAACCAATGCTCCATGTATTCTGCATACAAAGCCAAACTGACCAAAATCAAGCTTATTGCATATTTAAAATACACTATCCACAAACACACAGCTTTGATGCCTGATACTATTTGTATAAAACCATTTTACCTATTATATTATATTACCTACTATCACCTATGTAATTGCATGAAACCAAAATTAAAACTCAGGCAGACAACTCAAAAATACAAAGACACTGAATCAATTTGTTTATACAAATATTTATTCTTCCACTAGTCTCTTCAGCCACAGTTTAGATGATGCCAATCTGTGAAGAGAGAGACATGAATTACACATTGTTCATCAACAGCGTGAACAGAACTGTACCTGTATTATCTGGCATCAGTGGTTCCTTTGAATGCATCACAAACATTCAGATTGAATAAAAGTTTACATCACTTGCACAGAACTGACAACTTCTGAAAGCAAACATTACCATAATGTTGAACTGAACTAGCCTTAAAACCCAACCCTTTTACCCTGTTGAATGACTGACATCTCACCTTGTTTGCAACATCCAACGCATCGTAATCTGGTGCGAGACGAACGTACGCCTTCTTCTCACCGTCAGGCCTGAATATGGGTCAGAACAAAACAGACAGTCGAGATGAAATAATGAAAGGACAGTTGCTATCAAGTTTATATTTATAAAAGGTGAGATCAAGTTGTTGTTCAAAAAGCTACCTAGACCACATTTTGAATCAAATCCAAACTGTCAAAACACCAGATGAAATGCCTAGAAAAGGTATATTAAGTCACGCAATCAACTATTGTGACTTCACTTCTGAGTCCAATAAAACAAACTACAAATATAGCTGTGGTTATGGTAACCCCATATACCACTGTTCTGGTATGAACTAAGAATAATACATGGAAAGGGTTCTGCACAAAATAATGCCATCAGTGCAATTCAGTTTCCAACAGGACAAAATGAAACTTGCATTCAGCTCTGCCTGGGTTAAGATTTCTACCTGATGAGTGTGTTGACTTTGGCGACGTCGATGTCGTACAGCTTCTTGACTGCGTGTTTGATCTGGTGTTTATTTGCCTTGACATCCACAATGAACACAAGTGTGTTGTTGTCTTCAATCTTCTTCATAGCGGACTCTGTTGTCAAGGGGAACTTGATGATGGCATAGTGGTCCAACCTACAGAAAAAATGTACATGATTATTATGTATATTCAAAAGCCCCCCCTTTTCTGTCTCTACAAAAAAGACAATTTTCTACATGTACTACATGACATGTCTATTACTTAATTTCTCTGCAACAAACATGAAAAATTTTTCAGCTGGGTGCATCAGTAGTTTATAAAGCTGGAATCATGCTTTTTCATACTTTGATCGCTTTTACCATCATATGCACCAAGTTTAATCCTTGTCAGTTTGTTAGTAGCATGCGGTTATTGTCACTCACTTGTTCCTGCGAGGAGCACTCTTGCGAGGATACTTGGGCTGCCTGCGGAGACGGAGGGTTTTGGGGCGACGGAAGGTGGGTGAAGTCCTTACTTTCTTCTTCCTCTGGCTGTGTACACCTTTAAGCACAGCCTTTTTAGCCTTCAGAGCCTTTGACTTGGCCTCAGTCTTGGCAGGGACAGCTAAGTCAGAGAAATACCATGTGTTAGACTATTGGTCAGTTGTTCATGCTCTTGCAGTCTGTAATTCAATAATAAGCCAGAAAACAGAACCATCACCTCTAAAAATACCTGACATGACATGTTAATTGTGCCAAAACGAGTCCTTAGACGGCATTAAGAGTTAATCAGTCTCCCCTTCACAGAGGGTCATCAGGAAAAATCTACATTTACATTGACGAGCTGAGAGATGAAAACAAACTTCACCTCTGCATGATATGACTGCTGAGTGGTGTAGTAGTACCACTGAAGCATTTTTCAGGACAACGCAGAGATTTTTTTTTTTTTTTTAACTGACAGCAATTGACACATATGGTAACAGTCTAAGTTATTCATATATATATATATATATATATATATACACACACACATACATTCGTGAACAAAAATACACACTATAATAAAAGAACTTCGTAATTACATATGCCATCGCGCACAACCATATCAGCTCTACTGCGGGGCTTAAACATATCAAAAGCCGCATTTTACTCTACCAAACTAGGTACTAAGCAGGGCTTCATGCTACAATCACATTTCTTTTAGAAAAACTTGAATAGCATTGCATCGCCGAAACCCCCTACAGATTTAATGTTACAGACCCACTGTCATCAACCAATAAAACAAATATTTTAGACACTCGATTTATTTTCTTTAATAAAGTACAGGCTGGGGCTATCACGTGTAACTACTGCAACGTTTAAAACAACGCTAAGGTGCAGCAAGTGCTAACATTACCGCATAACTAATATATACAACCTATCATAGTACGGCTAAGACGGCTACTAAGACATCTTGATGTTGTCTAGTTAAAGGGAATCAGAAACAGTCTCGGACGAAATAGGAACAGAACCATTACTCTTAATAGGCAGCATTTAGTTAGCATTATCAACGCTAACATGCTAATATTAGCTTAGCATCACGTTTCAGCATACATGCCGGGGACAGTCTGCGTTATCTACGCATTTTAACATCTGACAACCACACCCTAAGATTATTTTAACTACTGTCGCTTTATCCTTACATTTCGGGTACGTCTATTGAACCTTAGAGACGTTATCACAGAAAAATTCACAGTTTAGACATTCAAAATGATACGATTGACAGACCTTCCTTCTTCACCTTCGGTGCCATGTTGAGAAAGGAAGACTGAACGGGGTTTCCTGAAGTATAATGCATGGGCGAGATCTCATGGCAAATGTATCGCGATAGTTAAGAGAATCGACCGAACTCCCTTGAATGCAGATGACTTATATATATCCAGGGTGCTTTCTGTGGTGAGTTTGCATGTTCTCCCTGTGCCTGCTTGGGTTGTCTCCGGTACTCCAGCTTCCTTCCGCAATCCATAGACATGCACATTAGGTGTCTAATACCTTACTATACTATGATATTTTTATGCCTTACTATTCTATGACTTTTATAACTTATTATACTATCACCTTTCATATCACTTGTCATATGAGTTTTATGTCTTACTATTTTATCCCTTTTCCCTCGATACCTTACCATACGACAATCTAGGACTTTTTAAACTAAAAATTCTTTGTGCCTTATCTTTTTATGATTTTTTTATGTCATACTATACAATATTTTTACACCTTATTATAGTATGACATGTTTATAACCTACGCATGTGACCTTTTTTGCCTTATTATACTGACTTTTTTTTTTTGCCTTACTATACTATGACTTTTTATGCCATTCTAGACTATGACTTTGTGATGAGGCGACTTGTTGGTACAGTGGTTAGAACTGTTGCCTCAAACTGAGGAGGTTCAGGGATCAAATCCCAGGTCCTGGGCCTTTCTGTGTGGTGTTTGCATGTTCTCCCTCTGCCTGCGTAGGTTTTCTCCGGGTACTCTTGCTTCCTCTCACGATCCAAAGACATGCACATTAGTTTAATTAACAACTCTAATGCCTTACTATACTATGACTTTTTATAGCTTAATATACTGTGACTTTTTATGCCTTTATTATATTATGACTTTTAACGCCTTACTATACAGGTGCTTAAATGTGTTCGCGCAGTGGCCAAGTGATACAACTTGATTTTGGTTCAGACTGGTGGAAAGTTTGTTTCAAAACGTGTGTAAAATTTGAAATCCACAAGCGTAGAATAGAGATCCACAAATGCTTTTCCACTTCACAAATAGAAATTTGATTCACAAATGTCTGCTTGAAAGCTATAAACTTTAGGAAGACATTCACGAATGCTTTTCATTTATTTGTAAATTTGTAATTTGTCAATTAATTGAATTTATTCACAGATCATTTTTTTTACTTGTGGAATTTGTTTGTGTATTTGCAAATCCGTTTTATACTTGCAAGATATTTTTGTAAATTCGCAAATTTATTTTCTGGTGTTTTATATTTACAGATTACACATTTACACACGGATTGTGGATCTGTTCACACAAATTATATTGAAACAAATCGACCTCCATAGACTTCCATTAAGCCCACATATAAAGCAGAATTTATCCTTTCCCTCCTCCCTCATCAGGTCTACACAACCCCAACAAACAGAAGCCCCACAGTTGCGTTAAGTGCTGAACTCACAAATAAATTTGTGACGTTAAGAACTTGTTTTCCCATTTCTCACCCAATTGTCTTCAATTACAGTTTTATCTATATTATTTCATTCCTTTATCTGGCTCATAGACTTGGGTCTAGCTTGAAGTGTATTTACTGTCAGTGTCTCAAGTTGCAGGTGAACAAAATTAACAGAAACAAAACAACACAACTATATATAAAACTGTTTATTTTATACTCTGATTATACAAAGCACAAATGTGAAAATTAGCAGTAAATTAGATTTCAAAAAAAAAAAAAAAAAAATCCACATCACATTTTCATAACAGTCTGCTTGTGCCACTCTCTATTCCTCTTGAGGCTTATTTTTCTTCACCTTTTTTCCTGGGGAAGAGAGAAAAAAAAAGAAAATTTGAATTATTTTCTTTCTGGCTATTTATGACCATCAACACGAACCACATCTAATATCATTTTATCCAAAAATGAACAGATTCCAGATTTTAGACTTGTTAATTAGAGGGGTCCAGTGAATAATCAGGATGAAAAGCCAGCTCTTATGGCACAAAACAGATATAGTTAGACACTTATTTTATGTGTACAAGCAACATTTGTCTAGCTCTGGTTAACTGGTTTATTAATAATTTGGAATTTAAATGCACATGAAGCGCCATCCTTACTTTTTTAACTTGGCTCCAGAAGAATTCGATCCTGTCTTCTGTGACGTCTTCTTGTGTTTGTCTGTTCCCTCTTCTTTTTGCGTTTTATTTCTCTTCTTCAGTCCCTGTTCTTTTGTCTTCTTTTCTCCTTGCTGCTCTCCACCCGCTGCCTGCTTCTGTCCTTGTGCTTTGCCTTTTTTCTTCATTAAGAAGCGAGGAGTTGTGCAAATGGTGCTTCTCTTGGGAGGTTTCTTCTCAAGTCTGCGTTTCGCTTTGCTGGACACAAACAAATAAAGATGGACTATTAGAAGCATATTTCCAAAACCTACAGGGATCAATTAAGCAACTATTAAAAGCAAAAATGACTTTAGATGTTTTGCTCATTGTGAAATTTCATTAATTCTTTACCTGTGTATCTTCTTGAAGCCAATCATATAATCGGGGACGGGACATCCAGCTTGTTTTATCACATTAGCAATGCTGTTAAAAGAGAAATATATTCAGAGTCAAAGTGTAAACTGTAAAACATCTCACAGAAAAACAAGAAACTTGAAATCTGTGCAGGCTCCTGCTGCATGTTGTTGCAAAAACTGATATTTTGATGTCATGTTTAAAGAGGAGAAAAGTGAACCAAATGTCTAACCCAGAACACTTTTACTGTAGTATCATCGCTGTACAGCAGGTAGATTGTTTTCTTTAATGGATTTTTCTGGGCTTTTTGCCTTTTGACAGCAGAGACAGACAGAAAAACTAACTTCGCTTTCACTGCCATCAGCCGCCTGGCGTACTCATTTTCCAGGGTCACACTCACAAAAGCAAGTCTTCCATTCCTATCTGCTAAGTAAGATCAGTTTGCATTTTTTGTAAGTTTCATGCACTGTGTCCACGTACCTGCGCAGCAGTGGTTTGTCATTTTCTGTGAAGAAGGTGATGGCCTTCCCCTGATGTCCAGCTCTGCCAGTACGACCTGGGGAACATCAAACAGAGGAGAAATGTATTAAAGGAGACAACACAGGATTAGGGCCACTACTAATGATGCTATGTATTATTGATGATTGATTTTTTATTCTTTTTTGATTATTCAGTTAATTATTTCGCTTGTAGAATCAAACATCATGTGCCCATAACAAGTGTCCAGAATGCAACATTATGGCTCCAATTTTGATGAAAAACCCGAGTTAGTTAATTCACAATGATATAAAAAATCTTCAGGTTTGTGAGGCTGTGACCCGAAATTGTTTGTCTTTTTACACAATAAATAATGATTAATCGTTAAAAACATATTTGTTAAAAACAAAGTTTACATAATGTTCTGAAAACAAAGCAAAAGCAATAACAAGCGAGAGACTCAGGAGGCAATATATAACAACAGAAAGCAGGAGAGAGAGGAAGGACAGATATGAGGTCACGTTAAAGAGAAAAGACATACAATTACTTCAATAATAAAAACCAAAATTTAATTAGAGAAGAAGGATTTTCTTGCATCTTTAACTTTTTGATAGCTTTTCATTTGTCTTTCCAGATTTCATAAAATACATGTAAACCTGTTTTCCCCACTTTCTCTCCTTTCTCCCACAGGCTCTTTAATTCCTGGGTGGATTTGTTTAACTAGGGCTGAGGTGGATTTGATCTTGTCTTTGTAGGGGGCAACAGGAGTCCAGGAGTCTGACAGGTGTGATTAAAGTGGGAGTCCAACTCCTCTGTGTTAAAACATAGATCTAAAGCAGTAACAATCTTAGAGTTAGAGGTAAAAAATGTGATGGCATACAAGTGTATTACGATTAAAAGGTAGCTGGGATGAAACCAATAAATAGATGAATAAAAAACTAACCAATTCGGTGGATGTACTCCACAGCGCTGGTGGGGAAGTCATAGTTCAGCACGAGATTGACTCCTTTGAAGTCGATTCCTCTGGCGAGCAGAGCCGTGCAGATCAACACCCAAATCTTCCCAGAGCGAAAACTGTTCACTACATTGTCCCTCTGAAATCAGAAGAGTCACAGAGGAGGAGGATAAATACCAAGTCGCACATCAGTGACACAGAGTGATCCAACAATACAGTGTGTTAGGTGTCCGTATGTACCTGCTGCTGTGTGCGGTCTGCGTGGATCACATCTACATTGATGCCTTCATACACCAGCTCATGGAAAAGCTCCCGTGCTCGCTCTATAGACTGAACAAACACCAGCATGGGAGGCAGGAAACCCTGAAATAAAGCAGAGACATCCTTTCATTTCATGTGTTTTTTAATGTCTTACACACTGAGTTTGACTGTTTAACTGTTCCATGTCCCAATCCATGTCAGGATTTAATGTATTAATGAACCAAGCTTTTGCATTGAGCCAAAAAAAAAAAAAATAAAGTAATCCAACGCACGACTGTGGGATGATCCAGTTTACAAAACGATTAAACAAAATAAATTCTTCAAAAGCTTGAAAAGTAACCTCCTTGATGTTTCCGTACTTTTTTAATGATGTCCCTCATGGCCACCAGTTTGCCGTTCTCCGTACCGACAAACAGCAGCTCCTGTTCCACCGTCTCAACAGCTGTATTTCTGAGAGGACGATAAATTCAGTTTTTCCAATGCAAGAAAAAGCCAATACAAATCCATCAAAAATGAAGAGCGTTACAAGTAGATTATTACCTGTGTCCAATGTTGACTGAAACCAGGTTGTCAAGGTTCAGGCGGCACCACTGCTCTACATCCTGCGTGCAGGTGGCGCTGAAGAAAGCCCTGCGCACCTTTGAACCAGAGCAGGCCAGAAACACTGTAGCCAGCTGCTCCCTGAAGCCCGTCTTACCGGCTTCAAACAGCTTATCGGACTCATCGACCACCAGCCACTCCACACTGAACAAGAAGAAAACAATCAGGCGATAAACGGTGGAGATAGAGACAAGAAACAACCTAAAAGTGAGCAAAAAAAAAAAAAAAGAAAAAGAAAAAGTAGCAGATCAGATGTTACCTGCTGAGGTCGAGAGCTGGAGGATCCTGCTTGAGGAGGAAGATGAGTCTGTTTGGAGTACTGACCAGTATGTCTGTGCACAGAAACGTAGGATTGTAAATAATGAGGACGGGCGATCACATTTACGTCTTCTGTGAACAAGTCTGCCATTTCTTACCATATTTTTTGTTTGACTGCGGTCCGTACTTCTTGGCTGCCAGGGAAGCTTTGTCTATGATGTGAACTCGAAATCCAACTCCCTCTGACAGGCGGAGCAGCTCTCTGTAGGTCTGAGCACAATACAACAAAACTTGATCGAAAGCAAGACAACGTACAATATGTGATCCTCCTGAAACTGCATTCCGTAAGGATTGAAACCTGGATGCTCATGCCTCCTTCCTTGACATCAGTAAATATGCTGTATTATTATTATTATTAAGTCAAACTGTAATTGGCATCTTCAAGTATTTCAGAACAGATTTCATAAACTTTTTTGAGAAACACGATTGATTTGTAAAATTAGTGATTCTGAACTTTTTTTGGCCACTTGGGGGCAGTAGACACAAGGTGTTCATCACCTTAAGTTGATATGGCAAACTTGTTAGCAAACTTCTGCATATTTCTTGCAGTTACAGAGCAATATTTCCATTCATTGGGAGCTTTTGTCCGCCTGATAAATCCAGTATTCACTCTCTTCATTCTTCACTGACTCCTGAAGGAGATACCTGGCCTTTTAGTGGCTAAATGCTCCACTATGTTTTGCAGCTGGTCTTTAACTGCTGGTGTTCGGTGCGGAGCAGGTAGTGTACAGCAGGTTTTTAGATCTTTTCCCCTGAAACCAGCTGCCTTCTGCGGTTGAAAACAACACTGTCAGAGCGCCATGAGTGAACCAAAACGGCACAATTAAGGATCGGACAGCTAAACGATGACCTGAGGCTCACTACTCACCATAAAGCTTCACATTGTCATATTGGTTTTCACATTTTCATTTCATTTTTAGTGTAAAATATTGTTATAGTCGCTATAAAATCTCAATATTAAAGAAGCAGTAATCAATATCTTTAAATAAAGAATTTGTCAATAGTGTCTTGTGAAAGCTTGTAGCAATGAACCCACAGAGAATTATCACCTGACTCTGCAGCTCCCCTCAGCTCTACAAAGCATTTTAGCTGTCATCTTATTGTTTTGCTTTTCTGGTCTGCCAATTTATCATTTTAGTTCACTCTCAGAGCTATTATCAACCTCATTTCCAGCTGCAGAAAACCAAAAAAGCCACAAAAAATAACCCTCTGATAAACCCTTTGTAAGCTACAGACACACTTAGCTGGTGACCATAGTGAACATATTTCCCTCAGTAGTTGAAGACCAAAACAGAGCCAAAGGACACTGACTATTATTACACTTTATCTTTATTAGGAGGCCAGATAGAAGTGACGCCAAGTGACTGCTAATGTTGAATCTGCCACACATGTAAATAAGCAACTGTTAGCCAAAACGTTACGAGATGACAGTATATCAGTGTTGTGTTTACAGCTTGTTTTTTTTGCTCACCCCAAGTGACTGGAAAATCGATGAATACGGCTTTGAAAGCACCTAACAATACAGCGTGAGTGTGTGTGTGTGTGTGTGTGTGTGTCTGTGTATACCTGGCTGGCCAATTCTCTGGTTGGGGAGATAACCACAGCTCTGAAGCCCCGGTTGGCCGGCTGTTGCAGGTGAGCGAGCAGCGGGAGACAGAAAGCCAACGTCTTTCCAGATCCTGTGGGGGCACACGCCAGGAGCTCCCGACCCTGACAGAGAAACCAGTCACACAGAAATCCTCACAAACCCACCGTCTGTATACTGTTTACAAACCACTGAACGCGTGCGTCTGTACTCACATGCATCATGAGCGGTATTGCCTGCATCTGTATCGGCGTCGGGGAGTTCAGCCCTGCGTCTTTGAGGTTCTGAAGGACACGCGGGTTGAGACGATACTCGGACTGCAGCTCTTCAAATGTGCACACAGGGTCGGGTACGTCGCAGCCGTGCACATTTATACGGTGTTGAGAGCGAGTACGATTCACCTAAAATCAATCAAGGGACCTTAATAAACATTTCAGTGGTAGACATCATTTTTACATTTGTCTAAATCCCTTTATTAAAGAGTTGTGTATGTGCTGTGAGTTGTGTCTCTGTGGGGACCTTTTCCTGATGAAGATGCTTCAGCCTCTTCAGAGAGTTTTTGTCCTTCCCCTCACTTGGCAGGTTTTGGATCTTTCTGTCCAATGAAGAGGTCCAGCTGATGCCATTTCCCTCCGTGCCGCCAGCTTCAGGCAGACAGAGCACAGCAAACATCAGTGAATATATGAAATAGATTGCTACATCGCGTTTATTTTAAATAGCATCTCATACCATTGTTGTGATATTAAGTTTACATAGTAAACACGTTACTGAGAAAAGTGGCCAACTTTCTAAGTCTGTCTAACACTTACTTTGTGGTTTAAAATGACAGATTAAACGAGTGCTGCAAGTACTTATAATTTTCATTGCCAATAAACCAACCTATTTTCGATTAATGAGTTTACTGCTAAGTCTATATAACATTTTTTAAGGGAAAAAATACCTATCAAAAGCTACCTGAGCCCAAAGGAAAATTTTCACATGCAATAACATTCAATTAATCATATCAATTAAACTAAACTAGAAGAGGACACAAGTAACAAAAAGTTCACGTCTTAATATTATTTGAATTCTTTAACTGCTTTGTACATGTATCACATAGTTCACGGATACAAAAAAAAAACATCTGGAACCAGCAAAACATCTGGTCAACAGTAAACATCATTTACCTTCCACCTGGTTTCTTTTTGTCTTTTTCTTTTGCTTCTTCGTCGTCACTTCTCTTTCTTCATCCTTTCGCTTCCTTTTACCTCCTGCACTGGAATCTCCACTCTCACTTCCCTCCTCATATTCCTCTCCTCCATCCTCCACGTCCTCCTCCAGTCCCGTGGTCCTGCTCTGGGCTCCATTGGCCGGTCCTGTGCCAAAGTAATCGATCGCAGATAGAGGATCTGAGGACGCTTCCCCTCCGTGAGATCTGACAACCTACAAAATGAGGCAGGGGTAAACTGTATGTGTAAATACAAAATTGTGTTCCACCACTTATCTAATGAAATGTGATATTAAGGCGCCAAATCTAGCCACAATTTCCAAAATATTCAAAAAACAAACATTGCAGCACATTTTCATGCTAGTACAAACCGAGGTTGACCAAAATAGATTAAACCATGGTTCGAGCTGCTGTTGTTAAACACTATTTTCGTCCAGTATATCATCTACTACATGTTTACTTTACCTTAAACCGAGCTGCGTCTTGACCAAACCTCTTCAGGTCAAATTTTGCTCCAGCTCCGAGTTTCCGAAACAACTCGAAAGCGTCCATTCCTTCAGCAGCGTGGTCTGCACTGATCCAGGCATCACTAATCAAACCGGGATCATCCACCGCTGACCTCTGGTGCCACCTACTGGCTGTGACTAACACTATCAGACATTAAAAGAGCACAGAAAGTACAGAACTGTATGCACACTACGATGCAGACACGAAACAAACATACAGACAACTACAAAAAGGCACAAAATGAATGTAAATGGGTGGGGGCCCTTTTCCTATGCTCCATGTTGATTCATAATCCATCCATATTATTTTGCCACAGAATCAGACCAGGCACATGATTCAAGTGTAAATGCGACTTTTTTTAATTAATATGTGTTTCTTATTAATTTAATATGTGTGTGTGTGTGTGTGTGTGTGTGTGTATATATATATATATATATATATATATATATATATATACATGATTGTGAATACAATTTGATTTTATCATCAGTCTCAGTTATTTCATTGTTGGAATATTACTGTAAATGAACTGTGAACACTTAACAGTTATTCACCTCAGATTTTGTTTCTAAAAATTGGTTGGATGTTAAGGGCTCAGTCTCTGTTGGCTATGAGTGTTTTCATTTTTTTTTCAGATTTCAGATGTACTTTTTACTCCGTTCTGACTATTATTCATGTTCATTACCTATAATGGCCCGGTGATAGTCCAAACATGAACATCATTACTCCTAAAATATCAAAGTGATACTTAAAGATCAACACACTAACAAGCCATATTACTGTTTCCTTTCTTCTTTTTTCAATTAAAGGGTATATTTTTCTGTCAGCAACAATACAATATGTATTTTCTATTTATATGAGACCTCATTTTGTCTCAGAGGAGGGGCATTTTTCAGGTTAGACAGTGACCTGTATGTTTTCAAGTTGTTACTTTTATACTTTAATACTCAGTGTTTTAATTCTCAGGTCAAATACAGGATGATGTAAAACAGAGCCAACAAAGGATTTCTCTTAAATTACCACCTACTGTATGTAAACTCTTAATGTTGAGTAACTCTGAAGCCAGACTGTGGGAAATCATTGCATTTATTGTTTTGAACATCAGATTTGCTGCACAGATGTCCAGTCCGTCTGTCAGGTCAGTGTCATTGTTACTGTGTTCAAATACTGTAGACAGTGTAGTATACTTCATAACCTGAAGTATGGCTGGGCAATATTAAATCAATATCATGGCATTAAGAATATTTATCCAATATTAATATGGCAAATTAATGTAAAATCACAAATAAAACAAACTGATGGTCAGTGCAACCAACCATGTTCCACCGTCATACATTACACATCAGACAAAACTCACATGTAAAACAACTTGAATTCATCATTTTGCTCACATTAATTAACCTGGAAAACTAAATTGTGTTAAACAACAGCACAATATGTTCATATTACTGCAATGTTTCCACTGAAAGTCAAAACAATAAATTATCACCCATCTTTAATCTCAATCTTTGTCTATTCATTTGATCTTGAAATGTAATTTCACTACTACATATATCAGATGTTAATCCATAAAAGAGTGCAAGTGCAATTGGGTAAATAAAAGGATATAAAAAGCCACTGCCGACTTCAAGAAAGAAAAAAAAAAAAAAAAACTACATAATGTAGTGTGCATGTGAATGTGATGATCACCTTATGACAAAGCTGGTTACATAATCTTTGCTTTCAGTCAGCACTTGAGTGAGTTTGTGGTTGGACATTTTTCCGCCTACAGGTCAGCCTGCTTTGCTCTGTCCCGACGTGAGAACCAGACCCAGCGCTGCAGCTGGAGACTCTTTACAGCTCTTCACACGTCTTCAGCAAATCCTCCAGAAAACTGACCACTACCTCCTTACCTCTCTCCTCCTCTCCGCGTCCTTCCCCTTCAGCCTTCAACTCTTTCAGTCTGATCAGCGTCTGCTGCAGACGCCCGATTCTCTGCTGCGGGTTGAAACCATCCCCTCCTGTGTCCTTCTCTCCCTCTGCCCCCTCTCCTCCTCCTTCCTCGGCTCTGAGATATCTGATCAAATGCCCTTTGATGCCCCTACCCTCCTCGCCAGCCAGCGATGCCCCGAGGGCAGGCATGTCGTGAGGCTGGCTGACGCTGAGCAGGTGCAGGAGAGCTTGTGAGAGTGTGTGTCGCAGGCTGGCACTGTAGCGGTACTCCAAGAAGTCGTTTGTGTCTTCGCTGTTCTCGAGCGCCGTGGCCAGTGAATGCCACACGCAGCTGAACCGCTTTGTGTCCCCGTAGCAGCCGCGGCGGGCAGGAACTGCCAGGGCAGCGGCCGATTTGATCCTCACCTTGAAATTCTTACAGGAAGTAACAACGTGGCAGAGGGAGGAGAATGCGTCGCAAGACCACAGAGCTGAGTCTAAGGGGAAATAAAATACAGATATTAAGTTAATTACGTTAATTTAGACATGTGAAAAACATTAAAATGTAAACTGAAATTCATATCAATCACTGTTGGATACATTTAACAACCCATCAACAAACAAACCCTGTGATACTGAAGAAGATTCTGTTGCCCAGTTTCTAGTCTTTGTAGTAAGCTAAGCTAACTGCCTGCTGGCTCTGGCTTCATATTTAGTATACAGACATGACTGTGCTGTCAATCGTCTCACTAAAGTCTCAGCAAGAAGGTAAATAATAAGTGTATTTCCCAGAAATGTTGAACTATTCCTTCAAAGCTGTATCATGCTTTTCTTGGCTGTATGTAAGCGAACAAGTTATTTTATACTTGTACAGAGCATTAATGCCTTTTTTTCTTTTGTCTTTCACATCCCGCTACCAACAGGAAGTTGGACCAACCTATCAGCTTGTGTTTTGAGAGAGTACACCGACTCCTCTTTGAACCTACTGTTGTCCTCTCTGCATAGATGACCAGAGACGTGCGTGTGTTACTCAGCAGAACTAAAATTCTGGTGTAAATTTTATAGATTTTTTTTCTTTATTCAGACAACCTGTAACGTGTCAATCAGCTCTAGTGTTCTACAGTCATGGTCATGCATCTCTCTGATGTAGAAATTTACATCAGAGTGAGTGTGTCACATTAACTACAGGTTTAAAACATTAGCTGAAACAAACAGCATCATCAGATCTTCGATAACTACCTGAGTCTTTATGCTAAGATGAGGTATTCATGCTGAGGGCAAACACAGGTGAATTCCTGAGGGATGAAGACTCACCGAGTGGCAGGGCGGGGTTTCTGAAAGCGTTTCCCAAGGCGTAACAGGCGTTCCATCTGACCTTCATCGTGGCCTCTGATTGGACAGTTTTTACGAGCGCACGGACCGCTTCCTCCAGCGGCCGTTGGAAAGCAGACCTGGTTAGTTGACTCTGACGAAGGAAATGAAGCAGATTCCCGAGTGCTCGCACTGCGTTGCACTTCACCTGGGAGGTTCAAAGAGAGGACGCACGTTCAGAGAGATGAGAGCCAATCAAAAAGAATACTGGGAAATGATGTCATCACAGGGCAGATATTTGATTCTTCATTAGTACTCTGGGGTTTTTTTCATGGCATTGGCTTAATTAAGATGCTTCTACGGGGGACGTGCTTTCCTTCATTAATGCTACATAACTTCATAGCAGAAAAAAATAAAAGGCAAGAGTTAACGATCTTCTTTCTCTTGTGTGTGAAAGTGTGAATATTCTCACCCTGTCTTTGTCAGCTGATGCTCGAGTAGCTGCCTGCAACATCTTGAGCAGCAACATGTCTGACAGCTCTTCTTGGAAGTCCACACCTACACTCTCCCTGACATAGAGACAGCAGATAAACAAATTAAACACAGCTACGGACAGATTATACAGTATAGCTTGAATACTATATCACACTGCTTTTTATCAATATCAGTTGATCTCAAAACATTTTCTTTGTTAATGACATGATGAAAGAAAGTAAAGTTTTATTTTGAAAGATAAGTGAGGGATCAATGCTTTAAATGGATTCACCATTAGATTATGTTAATATACCATTATAAAGGAGATTACAGTATGATTTCTAAAGCTTCATCTCAGCACTCTGTATGCTTTCTTACATATTGACAATAAGTGTGTCTGTGAGATTCCCTAGCGACCAGGCAGCCTTGGCACGGACGTTTGGAGATCGATCATCAAGGGCGGCGAGGATCGTGTTTGCTGTATCTGCCACGAACATCACATCCTGAAAAAGATACCACAACCTCAGAGCAGATCCTTGTACGTCTGAAACATGTTTGCTGTTCTGCAGTTTTTCCAGACGTAAATCTCTTGACAGAATTTTAAAGATTTTACTTGATGCTCAGTATGCTCATGGTTGCCTCCTTACCTCTCTCAGACAGGGGAACAGGATGTAGACTCCCAGAGCCCTGACAGCCGCAGTCTTCACCAAATAGTTTTCACTGTAGGTCAGCCCCAGCAGCACGGTGATGCACATCAGCTGGGTCTTTTCCTGAAAACAATGTTACACATCACACATGACAGATTCCAGTGTGGGAACAGACAGAGCTCAATCGTAGTGAAACTCACAGGCAGCTGTGCGAAGGCCTGCGGCAGGATGGAGGAGAGCGTGTCGCAGGCGCTCGTCTGCAGCATGGGATGTTGTTCATTCTGCAGCGCTCCGTTCAGCGGACCGCTCAACACTTCTGACCAAAACTGGACCACCTATATCATGTACAGATATGTATGAAATGAAAGCAACTTAAAATTTAAATTTTCACACACCTCATGGTGTCTTTCATCAATACATCACCTGAATGAAAGAGGAAAGAATCTAACACAATAAAAAGGAAACAAACAGCAGTAGGAAATAAGTGTCTCTTAACTAATTAAAACAAGTTTAGCCTGATAATCGTATAAAGACAGTGTGTACGTACTTGGCTCATGGGGACCCTCGAACTCTCAGGCACATTGTTCTCTGCTCTGTACTGCTGGATGATTCCTGTCCCCAGCTCCTCTAGTAACTAGACAAAAGTTGATGACACAGATATCACTGCCTGGTTGTTACTTATGTCATTTCTAAATATGTGAAATTTTTTTTTTATTTACTCCATCAGAAGAAATACAGGGCCTTACCTTTGCTCCGTGCAGTTGTATGGAGGGGTCTGTCTCCCCGAGGCAGCGTGCGCTCACCTGCCCGATCTCACACAGACATGCTTGGGCTAGAGAGAAGTAGCCACGTACCAGGTGGGACAGGACCTGAAACACAGTGATACAAGACACACTTTGAAAAAAAACAAAAAAAAACTCACGTTCAGATTTCAAAAATGTCTAACTGAGGTTTTCTTTTGTGGTTTCTATCTCACCCACTATCTTTCACCTGTAGAGCTTCTAGTCGGACAGGGGAGGGCTCCAACACAGCACCTCCTCCTGTTCCCGCTCCCTCGCTGTCAGACTGGTCCTCTCTGGGCTGAGTGACCAGCGACACACACAGCTGCAGCAGCCACGGCGGTGAGCTGTCCTCCTCCGCCGGTGTGCGAGGAACGTAGGGGGAGTGTGTGTGCGAGCTGCGCTGGGAGGGTGTGACTGGTGTGCGACAGGGAGAGGACACTCCGTCTCTTTGTCTCCAGCTGAGAGCCGAGTCTTGAGGCGTGAAGGAGCCGCTGCCGCTGTCCGGCTGTCGGAGGAGGAGCTGCACCTCAGGGAGAGGAGCCTGAGTCGTCACCAGAGCCCCGTAAAGTGTCAGGACCGACACACGCACATTCACATCTACAGACAGAGCGCAGTGGTTTTAAAAGAAGCACAATTTACTGACCTGTTATTTTAGAGTGCTGACAAAATACAGACCTCTGTGGCGCACATAAGGACGCATCTGCTTCCAGAGCGGGCTGAGCAGACCAGGTCTGAGACGATGGTAGGGAGCGTTGGCCACCAGATAGGCCAGACACTAACACCCAGGAAAGGAGGAGATAGGCTGTTAGAATAATAAACCTACATGTGAGAGCTGGGCACTATGTCAGCAGTTTGTTTTAGGCTCATTCTGTTTTAAGGTCTAAATCTGGAGGGTGCAATTATTATGTGGCAATATCTTTGAATCATTTCCCCTTTCGGTCCAGAGTGAAATATATTGATCATTTTTATTCCTATTGTGCAGAGGATGAATAATTATGATTTGGGTCAACCTCTAAACTTTCCTGTACATGGTGCGGATCAAAACGTACGGAAAGCAAGGCGGAGCTTGACAATTCATGCTTGACCTTGGAAAAAACAGTTGTCATCATAAGTGCATAAATGGACCAAGTGTTAACGTTTGTGGGCAGCCAACATGGCTTCACTTTTAGTTTGTTCATTGCTTGTCTTGTTAAAGTGGAACTGGTGAAACTCTTTAAACCTGTAGCTGTTGTTAAAATTGTACTCTGCCAACCTCCACGACAATGTTGGACTGACACTGGAAAAAATCGTTGTGGGAGAACAAGAGATGTCTGTTTTTTTTCCTTATCAAAACCTAGTGCCTACATTACCCACAATGCAACTCAACTGTCAACAGTAAAATCAGCACACTTCCCCATTACTCTTTCAGCAGGCAAAGGTGGAATCACACATGATAAGTAAGCTGTGTTTACCAAGTGTTAAGTTATCGTACCTTTATGACCTGTGTGAGCGTCTGAGGGGCGGTCTCAGCCAGCAGAGCCAGACTGAGAGCACGGTGCAGTTCTCTGACAGCAGTAGCCAGTGAGAAGGAGAAAGGGGTGTAAGATGTACGAGGAGACGCCGTATCTTCAGCCACAGCCAGGAACTGACGCGAGCCATCCAGCATGGCCGACAATACCTGAAGCGCACACGCACGTACCTGAGAGAGAGGAGAGGTAGATGTTACGGTCATACATGTGGAGGAGAATTATAACATGAGTGAAGTTATGTTGTACCTTTGGCAATGGGTCCTTCAGTATAATTGTGATCAGGGTGAGAGGTGGTGGTCCCCCGACAGGAGATTCAGGGATGAATGAAGACCAGTACCCGTACAGGGTCCGCTTTTCAACACCTTTCACCACTGCTAGTAAACAGTGCAGAGCTCCCTGTCGCACACGACCATGGTAAAGTCTGAAAGAGATAAATACCGCAGGCCTCAGGATTTCTCACTCGTTCAGTCAGTGTAACAAACTGTGTCTGCTTTTGCTGTTAACATTAACTGACACTAGGAAAAACTTTCATGACATACTTAAAACATGTAAAACTTTTAGAAGACATAAAGTTCATTTTGTTCCTCAAATGTAACTTGTAACTTCGTAGGAAATGGCTTTAAAAAGACAAACAAACAAAAAAAACAAACATGCATGTGTGTATGGATGTATGGATGGATGGCAGTTTCTTTCTGTACCTTAATTTGCTCTGTGCATTGCCCTCCGAGTCAGAAAACTCGGAGTCAGAACTGTTTCGCTTCCAGGACGGGTAGAGAGATGTGGCAGAGGGTTTAGAGAAGGACTCTCCCTCCCCTCTGCCTCCCTCTCTTCCCCCTCTTTTCTGAAGTGCAGACACAGCCTCTCTATCATCCTCCTCTCCATCATCCCCTCTGCTCTCCTCAGCGCTCGTCTTCTTCCCCTTTCCTCTGGATTTCCTCTTTTTATTCTTAGGAGAGATTAAACAGATTTGAATGTGGTTCTTACAATAAGTGAGTCCAACAAAAATGATGGCTTGTCTTACCCCTGAGGCTTTGCCTTGCACAGCTGCATCCTTTGGTGGGTCAGAAGGTTTTGGTGCAGAGAGACCCTCATACTGGGGAAGAGGTGCTGGGTAAAGCGCAGCCGGCCACTCGACGCTCACACCTGGAGCTCCCTGGAACATGAGCCTCTGTAGAATACATGCACAAATCTCTAGTTTCTTACCAAAATATAAACTGTCACACAACGTCAGTTACTGAAAAGGGAACAAAAATGATAAAGCCATAGAAAAATCTGCAACTGTGGCAGAGTTTTGCACCTTCATTGTGGCAAGTACAGATCCAAGCTCCTCCCCGCCGCCAAATTTCCACTTCCCACCTGAGAGACAACACTGAAGTCCCTTCAGAGCTGCCTGGATCACCTGCACAGAGGGGACAGGGACAGGAATGGATCAGCTATGACTGAATGCATTTCTCCCCATTCAAATGTTTGTTACATCACACAAATTATCCATACCATGCAGTAGAAGAGCTCATCTGTGTTGGGAGGTTTGGGTGACTGCAGTGTTTGCAGGAAGACTCTGAAACATACACTTCTGTATTGATCATCCAGAGGTGGCTGACCAGGAATCCTGGAGCGAAACAACCAAGAAAGTAAGGACCAAGAAGAAGGAGCATCTAGTCAGAAAACACTACAATACAAAAGCCAATTTGTGACCCGGAATGCAAATAAACATCCTAAATGAACAGATTTTGGACATTATTCTTGGAGTACTAGTAGTAGTAGTAGTGCTCTGTTACCTTTAAGGAAAACATGTATTTGAGAACCAAACAAGAGTTTTCTTGAACACATTCATATTTGAGTGATCAGGGAAGTAACGGATTATACTGCAGTAGCAGTTTTGAGAAGTTTCCCTAAAGTTTTGATATTTTTGCCATGATACTGGGCTCTCACTGGAATGTAACACAACTGTGACAGTTGTGAATCCAAGCTGAAAACAGCAGCTGTCCTCCACAAGGCTACAAGCTTTCACTGCCACTTCTCAAGCCTACTGGTGTTTGGTGACTTTCACTCTGTTTTTGATGGAGTATAATACGAAGATACAGATGGGGATATTGAAAATGATTATTAGACTAAGAAGATATTTAGTATTAGGATTAGTTTGCTTGTTTCACCTTAGCTCCACCCGAATGTCCATATTCATTCCTTCTGGCTCCTAGATTGATAAACCCTAACTCTCAAGTTTTAAAACACGTCTTCAGAAATCAGATCAGAGACACCATGTCCATGTTTTCACGCAGTCCTCAAACTAGCTGGCTAAATTTATAAGGATGCTAAAGCTTACCTGAGACAGATGTTGGCCATACAGGTGAGCGCAACGCGCCGTAATTCCATATTTGGCTGAGATGGAGCACTATACAGCAAAAGCACTCCATTTTCACCCAGTAAGTCACTGAGGTGCTGTGAATGAGAAAAATCAATGTAAACTTTCAATAGTTATCTTTAATTACAACACACTTTCAGAAAGCTTGTACAAATACCCACCTGGTGGCACTGAGGTCCATTCCCATACACTACTGTGGAGAGTGCCAAGAGGACATCCGAGTGTGTCCATGTACTGCACATTTTCAATGCACTGGCGGTATAGTTCACCAATACATCCAATGTCAGCTCGTCCATTATTACCTTAAAAACAAAAATCAGTGAGAACAAAATAAAAAAGAAAACCTAGTCAGCACATTGGTGGATGTGTAGGCTGAGCTCTGCTGTTGCTAAAGGCTAGTTGTTGTTACCTTTAGCTGATTGAGAAGATGGTGTATTAGCTGGCAGAGTTTGATGACTAAATGTTCTTGACTCAGCGGCACAAGACAGCTGGCATGTTTCAGCAGAGTACACACGTCCTGAAATGGAAATGAAGAGATTCAACACGACCAAGAATTTCTTTCACAGCATCGAAAACATGATTAGAGAATATTTTGTGATGGGATCACACCAGCCGTGACACCCGTCAACATATTGAAGATATGAGTACTCAGCCGAACTAGGCCTTCATTTTTACAATCTCAATTACACACCTGTAAAGTTTTGTGACACAGTTGTGATGCTACTGTGGTGACAAGGTGAGGTCACAAAGTATAATCCTGGATATCATACATGTTGATTTAGCTGAATGCGTAGAAGCTTGACACTAATACAAACTAACAATTATTTTCAATCTCTATTTATGGGTCTGATTCTTTATTAATTTATAATAAATTCATCATTTAGGATATAACATTTTTGAAAATAGTATAGAGAGATTTCTTCAAATGTCTTGTTTTGTCTGATCAACAGTATAAAACTCAAAGATATTTAATTTACAAATATAATATTTGCAACTAACCCATAATTGCCAATGAACTTTCTGTCAACCAACTAATCGCTTCATCAACCAGCCATTTCAGCTCCAGTCCACCTGTATAATTCAGGGTGTCTGGGGAAATAACAACACTGCCATGTGTAGCAGGGGGCAATAAGTACCCAAGTCTTTTTTTGACCTGGGGCCCACTAGGACGTTAAGGCACACCAGTGAGTAAAAGCAGGTAGCATTTTCACATGCACTCAATGAGCACTTTATTAGGAACGCCTACTTATTCATACAATTATCCAATCAGCCATTAATAGCAGACAGGCTGGTTCAAGTATTTCTGAAACTGCTTATCTGCTGGGATTTTCTTTACTCAGAATATTGCTAAAAACACTCACAGTCCATATCCGAATAAAGGCAAAAACTGCCCAAAAAATGGGCCAGAATCTCAAAGGAAAACCTCCAACATTTTGACTCATAGAAGTGAGGTTGTTTCGAGAGCAAAGGGAGGAACTACCCAGTATTAATATGGTGTTTGTGATGAAGTGCTCGGTGAGTGTATGTGAACAAAGTTAATGCACACTACTTAAGTTTGCATGACATTACCAGTTTCAGACAGACACATTAGGTTTATATGGATCTAGGTTTGGCTGCTGTTGCTGTGTTTGTTCCTGTCTATGTTACAATGGCACCATGTAAACCTGAACGTTTACCAGCAAGTTCAGGGGCTAATTGTTGAAGTTTTTCAGTATCACGAGTTACGACAAGCGTCTCTACAATACCACAGAATATCTGTTACCTCTGGTCGGATGTTGATATTGGGGTAGAAAGTTTTGTTGTAGTTTTCGGACAGCAGCTGGTCAAACAGCAGGTTGAGCTCCTCTCTGAGTTGTCCGGACTCTGCTCGCAGAGCTCGGAGCTTTGTGGCGCAGCGGGAAAACTGTTTCTCGGCGTCGGACGGCGAGCCGATCTGCCAACCGTCCGCCCCCATGGGAGTGAACGGGCCGGCCTCAGTCAGAGACATCGGGGGGAAAGCACGGCCAAGACCCGGTGCTGACAACCCGGTTTGAGCCGCCATGTTTTTGCCCTCGGAAGTATTTCGCTTGTTTGGTGGTTCTCGCGCTTCCTTTCAAGTTTAACACCCAAATGTCAGACTACTACTCACTACTGCCCCCTGCAGGGTGACCCGGAAACATAAACACCCAGATCCCAGTTATTATTTTCATCGCCTCCCTGAGAAACAGGTGGACAAACGTTTACATTACATATATATCAAAATGTTAAAATTCACTATTACAAGAAAGAGTCACATTTTTATTAAAATACTTTTTTAAGATTAAGTATCAAAAGATTGAGTCGTTTTTACCATATTTGAACTGATGGCACTTGCTCATGCTCATGCTCATGGTTTGGCCCTTTTGAGGGTCATTAGATAAATCTGAGGGGTTATGAGATGATTAATTGAGAAGGAAAGAAGAAAAGGGTTTTTCTTTTTGCATTTTTATTTATTCATAGCTCTACCATATTATTTAGGTAAAAAGACCTGAATTCCAGCCAGATTTCAGAGTGTTGAGTGTGTATGAGTTTCATACCACATCCTTTCTTCACAAGCATTGTGTGTGGGTTGACCTGTAGCTATGCTACATGACTAACAACAGTGTTGGAAAGGTTGCTCCACCTATGGTAAAACCAGAAAAATGTGACAAAGAAAAGAGGAGCGACAGAGTGCAACAATAAATGCAAAATGTTCAATGACAAGCACACATATATAAGCACACATGTATGCATTCACAGTTTTCTGTTCTTCTAACTTACATTATTATACACCTGTTGAGTGTGAAGATCGACAATGTGTTGCAAATTACTCTTGACTCCACAAACAAATATTAATGTTAAAGGAGTAATTTTTCCCACACAAGAAGATAAGAGGAGACAGTTGCAATTGTCACACAACAAAGTGACATTCACTCATCTACGTGAAATAGGTGGGGCTGGAAGATTGGTGTCAAAACTCAACACACAAGCCAAATAAGACAAAACACTTGGAGCTGAACTTCTCACTTCTATGTCAAAATGAAACACTGCAGTCAAAACCTGACATTCCTCTTTCAAAATGGCATTTCTTTAACAAACACACACACACACACACACACACACACACACACACACACACACACACACACACGCACGCACACACACACACACACACACCAGCTGAATTACACTTTCAAAGCAGCAACAAAACTGATGAACTTACAGTTTTTTTTGCAATTGCTAAAACACTAAAAGTGAATGCTTAGACCAAAGCATCAAAACCTTAACCTTTGAACCCATGCCAAAAGTACAAACACATTTTCTACTTTACACTTTGTTTTCAGTTCTACAACACACACTTGAAAAAACACTATTGTCAGCGCATTTGTTTATTTGCAATAAGAGTTCTCCACTCGAAGTCATCCATTGAAACCAATATTTATTTGCTATTAGAGAATCAAAATCAGCATGTACATGGATCTCCTCCGATCTGAAAACCACAGTCTGCAAGCAGTTAGCCGTGGCCAACATCCCAGAGAAGAGTGTCTATCTTAGCAGTTACATAGAGTTTTGTATATATTTTTGTAACTATCTGATTGGTCAAAAAGCTGGGGAGAAGCCGTGGTTTAGACTCAGCTCTCCCTTCTTTGGTGCACAGGCTGGTCCCAGCCTCTTGGCACAGTGCCTCCTTCTTCTGATCTGACTGCCCCTAGAGAGAAAAACCTACGCTCCCTGCTTCTGTATTCGGAGTTGTTTGATTCTTTTTCAGAAGGAGTGGGCGGAGGTGACAAGGTCAGATTCATCACTGTGGGTTTCTGTTCCCTGTCTCTCCCTTCATGGGTGCATGACCACTCTGGCCACTTTTTAGTTCATAGAAACAGACTCAACCATAATAATTCCATCATAACCATGTTACATAATTTTTTATTCCTAACTCTACACACTTTTTCTTACATTAGATACTTAGA
Source organism: Seriola aureovittata (assembly GCF_021018895.1). Taxonomy (NCBI): domain Eukaryota; kingdom Metazoa; phylum Chordata; class Actinopteri; order Carangiformes; family Carangidae; genus Seriola; species Seriola aureovittata. The sequence continues at coordinate 14,527,625 of NC_079378.1, read as the reverse complement.
TCTCAAGATCTCAAGATCTCACAGTCATTAGGAAACACTTCTTTTTCAAACTGCAAAACACATCTGAGTTTTGCACCACACACATACACACTTAAAAACACTTATGCTGAAATTGAACACCAATCAGTCTGAGCCTTAGTGCTACAGAAAGACCTCAGGTGTGAAAGTTAGAGGAAGAGGAAGACAGGGAGGAAGTGGAGGACGAGGGCCAGAACAAAGAAGATCAGGCAATAGACAAACATATTTTAGATGACAATAGGGCCACTCAGAAATCATGGCTTGACACTGGGGGAGGCTGAGCAGAGGGTCCAGACCAAGCTAAGTCGCTACAGAGTAGCATCCATAATATGGATGAAAAAAATTAAAGTTGTAAAGACAGCAGTGTTTTGTGTTAAGTTCATTGGTGTGTTGTTGCTGCTTTGAAAGTGTCATTCAGATGGTGTATATGTGTATGGTTTTGTAAAAGAAACGCCATTTAGAAAGAGGATTGTCAGGTTTTGACTGCAGTGTTTGATTTTGACATAGAAGTGAGATGTTCAGCTCCAAGTGTTTTGTCTTATTTGGCCTGTGTGTTGACACAATGAGCCAAATTCTGAAATAAGTGTGTAAGCAAATGCAAAAAACGAATAAATGTATAAATGTAAATGTAAATGTATAAAAAGACACATGGAAATTAAAAACAAATCCTTAGTATCAAAATTACAGCAAAATCATTCACCACATTATCAAGAAAGACACCTAATAGCATTTTGACAAAAAATTATGAAGAATAAGACAAGAAGCTTTTAAGTTTCATTTTGTACCTAATGTAAGTTCAAGAACTGTGTTATCCAAAATTATGTATTTCACAAAAACATAGGTTTTACCATGTGTTTTCCACCCAACCCCAAAAACTGCTATGCCTTTAAATAACAAAATCATCCATGAATCAACTTGATAGTTTTAGCCTGCAAACATCTTGCTAAATGGGATTTCTTAAGTGTTTGCTGAAAGGGCTAAACTATTAGAAATTGCAGCTTGTAATGATGGACCCACCACAGGGTCCAACAGGATTCAAGAGTTTAACAAAGACAGTGCAGATCTTAAGCATCAACTTTTCACAATGCACCTGTCTCGTATCTTTCACTTGAGCTGGTTCTTTGACATGTGCTTGGTTATTTTTCAGGCATGCTTGTTTATCTTCCACATGTGCTTGTTTATCTTCCACATGTGCTTGTTTAGCTTTCACATGTGCTTGTTTAGCTTCCACGTGTGCTTGTTTAGCTTTCACATGTGCTTGTTTAGCTTTTACATGTGCTTGTTTAGCTTCCATATGTGCTTGTTTATCTTTCATATGTGCTTGTTTATGTTGCACATGTGCTTGTTTATGTTGCACATGTGCTTGTTTATGTTGCACATGTGTTTGGTCTGCTTCCTTATGTGCTTGTTTAACTTTCACATGTGCTTGTTTAGCTTCCACATGTGCTTGTTCTTTGTTTTTTATGTCATTTGTAGTTGATTTTTTGTCTCTGTGCTCTTTGTTCTCCCAATTCTCTGGATAAAATGCTTTATCTAGGATAGCTTTGTTTTCTTCAAATGTTTTCTGGCCTTGAATCAAGGATTCATAAATCTCCTGCCATGAATCTATCACTGACTGCAAAAGATCAGCTGAGTCCCTGATGGGCTGTGAAGCTTCACTTTCTGCATCTTTGGCTAGACTGACGCAGTTTTTAATGATGGAACAGACGTCAAAGACGAGAAGAAAAGCACGGGCTGCTAAACCAGCACTGGCTACTGCCTGTCCTATATCAGCGGATATTTCAACCACATCACATACACCTCCTGCTCCACATTCCACAATATTATGAACATTGTATCCCAGATTACCAACATTTAACACAACACTGGTTACTCCCAGAGTCACATCAGGTTTACCTTTCTCCATTTTGACCTCCTCCAGACATTGCTGAATACTCTCCACATCCTTCTTGATGCTCTGGAAGACACAAGCAGCTTTTTTCTGCTGTTTCCTGTTTACTCCAATCTTCGTGCTTGTGGTGACTGCACTGCTGACACCACAAGCAATTCCCATCCCTAGCCCTGCCATCGTCAGTGGTAGAGATGCTCCTAGTGTTAAAGGACTTAACGCTAAACCAACAATGGAAAGCACACTTCCAATTGCCCCCACTGAGCTGCCTGCCACATAGGCGATCTTTATCCCCTTATTCACCTTGTCAAGACGAATAGCAATGTCCTTCAGCTTCGTTAGAAGAGACTGTAACTTGCTTTGTCGCTTGCTGAACTCAGTGATGAAGTGAGAACAATGCCCTTCTGGGAAGATAAACACTGTCTGGAAGTCTTTGTCCTTCCTAATAAAGAGGGGAAGCAAAATTAAAGCTGCAATTATCAACATTTTTTTATATTAACCATGGGTTAGGTTACTATTTGGACTTCATTGCATTCATTGATGGATGCAGAACATCTCTTCTTTCAGTCCTACTGGTGCAAGACTACCAGCCTAAACTGCCTTAACTGCTTACCTGATTCGGAGTAGTTCATTGACATGATGAATCATCCTCTCCATGTTTTCCTTAGATAAATTCACATGTATACCAACAACAGGTTTTGTCTGGCAGAAGTTACCAACAGATCTGTGAATGATAGAGCAATCATTAATTTAGACAGCTATGGTATGGTGTCTTTTAAACATTTGTCATATTATTTCAATCAAAATGGAATGTGCTGTTCATGAAATGTCTATTTACCTTTTCTCTAACTCATCACAGATTATCTGGGTGGTCTTTATGTATCTTTCCAACTGATTCGACAGCACCACTGCATTCTGAAGTTTGGGAAGGCTGAAGACTCGTGAATCTCTTTTAAACTCAATGAGGAGAGGGCAGATTAGTCGTGCAGTAGCGATGATAACCTGAACATCAAGGCTGATACCTTTGGGTAGATGTAACACCTGGTTCTCCATGAACACATGAAGTGAGGTGACCACCAGCTTCTCCACTGCACCCAGCAAGTGGTTGAGCTCCTCCAGGCCTTTCCAAGTGTCACTCAACACAGCAACCAGCTCCTTCTCCAGCTCTGCACGCCTTTTGTCTGCATTCACCCCGGCCACCTTGCTCATCCCATATTCCAGAAGGGCCTTACCTTTCTTCTTTGACTGGTAAACATGTCTCAAGTTCAGGTCAAGTTTGTCAGCCCTATCTTTAATGTCTACCACTTTTTTTGATTCTGTCTTCCTCTTGTCCACCCATTCAGAGATCTTGTCACAGAATCCTCTCACAGAATTGATGTAGTTGAAGGTCTCTGTGATGTAGCGGCGCAAATCATCCTGTAGTTCCTTTCTGTAAGACAAAGCATCAACCATAAATAGCCCCACCTCTGCTTGTTGCCTCTGGGTCAATCTCTTGAGACGTCGACTTGTCTTTGATGTTGTTTATTTTGCTCAAGTCTTTCTTCCTATCTTTTATTAATTGAGAGAACCCTGCAAAGAATCTTCCCACTGCATCAATGTGCTTGACACTTTTTGAGGTGTACAAGCATAGAGCTTCCTGAAGTTCCTCTCTGTAATACAGAACAAACATTGAACTTCCCTTTGAAAAACACATTGATTCAGCTATTTTGTGAAACCTTGACCCTATTATAACCTATTTTCCCAACATTGTTTATCATACCAGTGGCATCCTGTCATTCTGCAAGATGATACTGCACCATGTAATTACAGTTTTTCACTATTGCAAAAACACAGTTCCTGAAACTAGGGCCCTGTTTGTCAGAGCTCCACACACACAAACTAAAACCATATACACAAAATACAAAACATCTTACATCTCTTGCAAAGGCAAGCACTACATCAAAAACTAAATAAACTCTTCTAAAAATGATACTTTGGCTAACAAACTTTACACACAAACACCAAATATATAGATCTTTCCACTGCCAACTGCACACGATTGTTCTAAATCTAAAACATTTTCCACATTTTTACTTTTCTAATGATATATGCTAAGTATAAAAACACTATTACTGCATGTTTTTGACATTTCTCATTTTGAGCATGCTGTAAATATGAACGCAAATGCAATCGGGAAACAAAGTTTCTTTATTCTCAATACTGAACTGAAGATGACATGAACACTGTGTGCAGTGTTTTGCAAAAATTTGAGGCCGAGAATGTGCGTATAGTTGTCCTGGGCTGACATTTTGCTCCTTGTGTGTCGAGTTTCAAAATCTGTGTATTATTTTTCATTTTAGTGTGTAAGCAATCGTAAAAAACTGTAATATAGGTGCTCACAAGTTATATTTTACACTGCATTCGTTTTACATTCATTACATTACATTTTACAATCATAAATTATGGTCATCATCTACGCTAAGTAAATTTAAAGACAAATTACTGCAACATTTTCAGAGGTTAAAAATATAATCACTTTTTGCATCAGCTATTTCCTGTCCTGAGAGTGGAGCCTCAATCACAGAGATAGTGGAGAAACATTTTTATCTAAGCAAAATGTTCAAAACTTATTCAGCCTCCACAAAGAACTTTGTCACTTGTACAAGGAAGCATAAGATCTAAGCAGAACTAATAAAGAAGAGAAATGGAATATAACAGGGAAAGGAACAGAGAAGACATTAACTTATAAATTTAATTATTATATAGTACTTTTTCTTTACCTGAATTTATAGTGTATATACCTTTTTAATTATGTTTAAATTAGAATTGCATGAAATTTTGCTGCATATTAATACTGCAAGGCCTATCTTGGTTGCAAGATTTTTTTTAAAGCCGAGGATTAGCAATATTTAATAAATATAAATTACTAATAATACAGCTTCTATTAATTCACATGAATTCTCTTTTTTGAATGAAAAAAATCCAAAAAGGCCCATCTAAAACCAAACATTTCCACCTTAGTTAATACATCTATTTTAGCCCCTGCAGGTCTTTTACTTCTTGCATTAAATTCAGCAGTGATTTAAAGATTCAAATGTTACCTTGAAGTCATCTGATTGTGTCCACTTGATGTGGTGTCATCATCTCCTTGTAGACTTGTCATTTTACTTGATGTATAGATAAAACAAACATCTGGGGTTTAGAGTAGAAAGATTTTTCTCATCCTTGTTTGATGGACTGAACATCCTCTGAGGGGACTTGGTGAGGAGGGCCTCACTATAATGCATACTGGTTTGGTTTCACTTTCCCTTCTCAAGATATTCAATCACATATTTTTTGTTGATATCTTTTCTCCAAAACTCATGAACAAGCAAATTACAGATGCAGATTTACATACTGGAGAATTACATATTACCTTTGCCATGACTAGAACATTAACAGCAGTATAATTATTTCTTGTAAATTCTTAATTAATTAATTAATTAATTAATTAAGAATTCATTAATTCTTGGAATATAAAGATTATTGATAATTATGGATTATGCAAGTTTTTCCTTTGTTTAACAAATGCAGTTGTAATGCTACTAAAGTGAGTTGTTTAAATACCATGGTTGTACCTGAGTTTACACAAAGTGAAAAGTGCAGTTCCTCTCTGAACTTTGTGAACTTCCTTTCCCCTCTTTTCTGACTGCTCATGCTCTGACCACAACAGGTCTATCACACAGCTGCTAAGTGCTATTTTCATCAGTCAGCGGTTAAAAGTGTTCAGGCTGCAACAAGTGAAACTGTCAAACTGCAGGATTTAGCTGTATTTATTTACTGTATGTACTTTACTTGTGTTTTTCATTAGTTGTGTCTCATTTCTTTTCCTCTATTTTTCTCTGCACTTTGAACAAAATGTTTGTGGTAAAACAGCTTTTTGAATGGAGCTGCATCAAGAGAGCCGAACTTCGGCCTTTTGTGGAATAGTTCAGCTCAACAGAGTGAAAGAGTTGCTGAAAAAGTTGATGGCAATATCAATACACCTGCAATAGCAGATAGTTCTTCCTCAATAGTTCATTTGTTGACTCTGATTTTCTACTGTCACACACACATAACAGAGTCACTCAGCTTGTGACACTTTTTTAAAACAGTTTTTATGGTATAGTATCTTTTCAACAAATCCTCCAACTTGAACAACCATATACAGTGGCTTGCAAAGGTATTCATACCACTTGAACTTTTCCACATTTTGTCACGTTACAACCACAAACATAAATGTATTTCACTGGGATTTTATGCGATAGACCAACACAAAGTGGCGCATAATTGTGAAGTGGAAGGAAAATGATACATGGTTTTCAAATTTTTTTACAAATAGAAAACGGAAAAGTGTGGCATGCAAAAGCATTCCGCCCCCCTTTGTCAATACTTTGTAGAAACACCTTTGTTACGTGTTTCCTGTGTGTAGGCCTTTTGTCTGATATGCTCATTCTTCCTTTTTTTGTAAATGCTATTTCGGGACAAAACTACACTTCACCAAAACGAAAAGAAGGACACTTATTTCCACACACTTGTATGCATTTGAATATATAACATGGCCTCATGAAGCCAAAACATACATGACACTTTTCATGGTAGTGTTTTGAATTGATCACATCAGTGTTTATTTGAGTCTCTGTAAGACATAAGCATATAATAGCTGCGTGTATTGTTTTGGTTGAAGGAATCAGTTTTGAGAAGCGAGAACAAGGTTTTGATTGCTGTGTTTCATTTTCATTTTCAAGGTTTTGACAAAGTAGTTAACTCTTTTCAGTTTGTGTTTAGAGTTTTGAGAAATGGAGACAAAGTTTCTGGAAATGTGTTTAAACGTTTGGGAAAAACTATAAATTAAAGCTGCCGCACCAGACTAGGTGTTATATCAAACCCAAGATCCAGAACTCTGATATATCTTATCCAGGGAATGGTTCTTTTTTTGATAACATACAGCAACATTTCTTCTTTCTTTTTCCTGATAAAATCTTCCTTCTATCTGAGAAGAACAGCACGCTGATCCAGGGGTTTGCGCCGGTACCAGGCCTAAGGCACCAGTGTAAAGCTCCACACCAAATCTGACCAGAGCATTTTAGTCCGAATTTCACCATCTGCTGGGCTCGTTCAGCCCTGACTCACCATTGTCATTTGCATTACCGGTTAGTTTTACCAAGCTTAAGTAATAGGTTACAATACATTACCTGTTAGGAGCCTGAGAAAGAAGATGTGAAAATATATATTGATATCAAAACTTCAAATAAAGAATAAAAAGCATCAATTTTTGAGATTTTGAAATAACTGCCCTAACTTTTCTGCCCAGGTTCTGTTTATATTTACTTTTCCTATCTTGACATTACTGCCCTTATGTATTGTGATTTCACTGGCAGACACCCAACATAGGCTATGATTAGACCTATATTATGTTAGTAATACAAGTGGTATACGGTAAATAATATAAGTGAAACAAAAGGTGAAGGGCAATATTTTACTGTACTGTCTCTCTCTCTCTTTCTCTCTCTCGCTCTCTCTCTCTCTCTACAGTGTGTCTTGCTCTGAATGAAGGTAAATAAGGTTACTAAGGTTTGTAATGAAAAGAAATCCAACATTCAAGTATTGATGGCCACATCCAAAGCAAACTCAAAGTAGAAAGACCGAGCTGGTGGTGGTAGCAACGCAGCAGACACACAGACGGTGTGAATACACACACATGCGAGCCTCAGCAGGTCAGTGACATCAAAGCAGTGTGTCAAGCATGGATAGGTCCCAAAATGATTTCTGTGTAGAAGGTCTGCTTAGGTTGAACCACTGATTTTTTTTGTTTTTCAGTGCATTTGCACAGTCTGACCAGCAGATTCCGCCAAACTGCTTAACAACTCATAATCTGAAACATGACAAATGAACCTCAACCTGACACTGTTTTAAGAGGTTTTGTATTGCAATTCAACAGCATATCGTATGTTTTTTAATGTAAAATCTTAATTTGGAAATTAACTAGTTTCACCAGATGTCAGATAAATTTAGTTGAGTAAAAAGTTCAATATTACCCTCTGAAATGTAGTGGATGTATAAAGTATAGCAGAAATGGGATTAAGTACATACTTTAAAATTGTATTTATAAAGAATATCTGTGACTTTCTGCCACTGAATTTGTATTATTTCTATTACCATTTAAAATTTAGAAAACCAAGCTCATGTTTTTGCCCTCGGAAGTATTTCCCTTGTTTGGTGGTTCTAGCGCTTCCTTTCAAGCTTAACACCCAAATGTCAGGCTCACTACTGCCCCCTGCAGTGTGACCCGGAAACATAAACACCCAAATCCCAGTTATTATTTTCATCTTCTCCCTAAAAAAACAGATGGAAAAACTTTTACATTACACATATATATATATATATCATAATGCTAAAATTCATTATTACAAGAAAGAGTCAAATTATTAAAGCACTTTTTTTTTTAAATGTGTCAAAAGATTGAGTTGTTTTTAACATATTTATGTAATATTACTTTTAGTTTTCTGTTGTTGCATAAAGGCAGAGGGTTGGGCATTATAAGCTAGCTATGGCATTGGCCCCTGCTGTATACTTAGAATAAACATAAAATAAATTATTGATGCTTGAACATAAGTGCTATGTTAATATTGCAGCCGGTCATGGTGGAACATTTATATATAGCTAGGTAGTTTAATAGTGCATCACATACTATAATTTAATCACGTTTTTGTATAAAATTCATCTAATTTTTAATTGTGGCTGCCAGGTACATGTAGTAGTAAAGAACACAAAAAGTCCTTTAAAAATGTAGACACAAAATAAACTGTATACTGTAGTACTGTTAATGTTACTACTTCCCTCTGATGGATTACAGCAGATGCCCCCAGCCTGTTTCCCCAAATGCAGACTAATGCAATAACAAAAGAAAGAAAAGAAATTGTAACTTGTTTGTAGCCTCAGGGAACAAAAAGTATGTACCTTACTTCACATTATAATTAGAATATACAGGAGGTAATATACTGTGTCCAGCCCAATAAGAAGTGAAGACATTTGTACATGGAAGTAAATTCAAGGAACATGTACACACACACACTGCACATTTTGAAACAATTTACTGTCTCAAAGTTGTTTTGAACTCAACATGTTGAAAATATCACAATACCAAAGTGCCAATAAAATTAAATTTCAGAGATAATACAGCAGTGACATTGTTAATATTCACACTCACAGCAGAAGTGAAAACAGGAATGTTCCAAGCATGTACAAAACCTTAAATCTGTTAGTATGGAATATTCTTTATTAAGTTAGAGCAACAGTCTTGGCATTTTTAAATTCGATCTCAGTTAACACTGAAAATTAAAGGCATTTCAACAAAAATTCTGTTGCTCATTTTAATTTCTTGAAAAATAAGTTATTATACAACATTCATGAAATAATGTACAAGGTCTGTGCATCAATGCACAACAGAAATAATATCCAGAAATTATGATTTCTAGTGAGTCTGACAGATGTGGAAATGCTGACTGACAGCTGGCATAATAAGTAGTGTTACATTGGCATTTTCTATGAACAGCACATCACCAGCCCAGGCATGACTAAAGCACCATCCAACGATGGTGGTAGTGTTGTATGTGGCAAACAGTAACAGACTAAAGCAAGCAGGAAACCAGGAGGTAGGCATGTCTGCAGAAAGGTGATAGCACATGTACAGCGTGGCACAGAAGTATAAGGGCGGCATTAAAAGTAGTTTTCGGAGGAAATCTTTGGATTTCAGCCCGACTTGAACAGTAGAATGGCCACTTGGCCCAGGTAGAAGTAGATGAAATGCTTCGTCTCGTGCGTCACATAGCTGCCAAAGTTCCTCCCAACAATGCAATGCCATGTGGGATTGTACTTCTTGTCAAACTCCTGCAGGAAAGATAATATTTAGCACAGCATAGATAAGAGGCCATTAAAAAACACGTGCCAATAAAAGTTAGATGTTTGTGGAAATCATTTAATATTAAAATCAAACATACCTTTTTGACGTAGGCGGCGATATCCTTCTCAATGTTGTACTTTTCCATAGCTTGCATGGCACAGTCCACTGCGTCCTGCTGCATTTCATCTGACATGTCAGCATTCTTTATCACTGCCTTCTTGTCAGACATGATGGCTTTTTGTTTTAACTGAACAGGAGACAAAATAAATCATAATATTCAGTTACATTTCCCCCCCCCAAATAGTTCTTACAAGTTTCAGATAGTGAGACTGTCCATGGCGTCAACATTTGCTTACAGAAAGACTCTCAACTACAGCTGGGGCCTATTTATTTGCATCTTGATTTGATGATTTACATGATTTACAACTGAGCGCTAAGTGAGACTTGCACCCTGTCCTATCCAGTTAACTGGATTGGAAGCCCCATGAAGCAGGATCACCAAATTATCTGGATAATTTTGAGGAAAAACCTTGACCACCCCATCACCCCACCCCACCCCACCCCACCCCACCTCACCTCAGCTCACCCCCAGATGTACCCAGACAGCTGTTCTGGAATATACTTGCTGCATTTAGACAACTCACTAATGTGGATGTGTGAGAAAGACAATGTAGCCTGTCTGAATGTATCACAATAAGCAGTGAAAGAAGGGTGCTGACATGACACATAATACTGCAACATTACTGAAATGGATGCACCTGCATTGTGCAACTGACAGCATTATAACTTTGGTTAACTATTTCTTCACATATTCAACAAGTTGCTCCTTATATGATTTAAAACTTCAGTAATCAGAAATCACTAACTCGAGTTGTGAGGTTTGCAAACAATGCAAAGAAAGTGGAAGGAGCATTCACACAGATTCTCAGGACAAATACAAGAGGCTCAGGCGAGATTAGCATGCAAGCACCAGAAGCCTCGGTATTCACCCTCACTTGCTGACAGTGCACAGGTTGCATCGACAACATACAGCGAGTCACACTAGCAGACATGCAGTTCAGCCTTACCGTCTCTCTGCGAAGTTATAACGTTCAAATGTGTGCGTTACGGGTAGCTGTATAGCTTTTCCTTCATTTATGCACGGGAAGTGTGCGTCTCTGCCCCGCCCACCACATCACCTCCTCTATCTGATTGGCTGGAGTGAAGGCTCCACCCTGCTGACGGCGTTTTCTACTTGCGCACAGTGCCTGCATCTTATTTCAACCCAGAATGCACCATTTTCACTACCCCCCCCCCCCCCCCCACACACACACACACACACACACCACCACACCACACCACACCACACCACCACCACCACCCCTCCACCTCAGTGGGCGTGATTGATCCAGGTGATTGGGTTGATCGATAGTATTGATCAGCATCACTTACAAAACATTAAACGCTAGATTGGACACAAACAGAGGAGGCAAGGCACATCTCAAATATGCAGGAGTGTAAAGAGTATTGATCCCATGCTGGTTGGAAAACAGAGAGTATCACGATCACGATAAAAAATGTTAAAATGAAAAAGATTATATCTCATAAAGGGTTTTCAGCGATTTTTCCACATTAGAAGCCAAGAGCTACTTCATTAACCATTTTAGAAAAAGGCATTCTAGTCCACAACAAATCATGTTCAGACAGTTATACAGCTCACAGTTGTCCTAAATGACCTTATACTGAAACATTTCTCTACATCCTTCAATGCAGCATGATGACATAATGGACTTTTAGCTCTGACTTCCTGTGGGCTTTGACCAGCAAGATAACTGGGATAAACCTGAGGGGGAAATATCTCTGTATTGCTGAGACTGGTTTATAACCCGAGGTTACAGAAGTCTTCTTCTTCAGATTACTTCTGGGATCAATTTGGCTGCTCTTTTTAAAGTCCCCCTCTGTTCAAAAATGGGGTATGCTTATTGTTGGTTAAATATTTGAGCTTCTCTGTGCAGAATGATGTACATGCAGAGGTTGAAGCTGAAAGGGTTGTTTTTTTTTGACTCATCTGCTGAAGGGAGAAAGTTTCTCTGTGCTCACCTTAAATCTGAGTTTAAAATGTGTATGATCAGCACTTGGTGCAATCATGGTCCAGTCTGAGTGGAGTTTACAGTGAAGAAGGTGACATTGTGTGTCTAGTAGGGAAACCTTTGAAATTAAAAACATTTGCATATTCATAGATCCTGGATGTTTCAACGAGACAGGAGGCGTATATTTATTTTCAAAAGGATAATTGAACTTTTTTGTGGAAAAAAACATATGAAACATTTAATACATGTCTTATGTTGTCTTTTTCTTTAAGTGATTACCTGGGGATCGAGGATTGAGTATACAGCCATGGTTTAGTGAAAAAATAAGCATCAGTTTAAAAAAAAAAAGAAAAAAAAAAGTGTTACTGTTGTTATTGTTTCCTGTGTTGGATGGTCTTCTTATTAATGCGAGCAACAGTACTTCTCTGGGTGTTAGTATTCTTGATGGGAGATAAAAAATATTTCCTTTTACAAAACTAATTACCCTGCCACTACAGAAGTGGCATCCTGCTTTCCATTAACATTTGTGTCCCTTCATGTACAGATGCACACAACAGCCACTGACAACCAGTTCTCAGTATAAATTAATTGGTATAAATGAAATTAACGAAGCCTTAAACACCCTTCAGTCTAGTCTAGTCACATAATGCAAGTCTAAAGCTATTTTATCTTTTCAGCTTGTCAGTAGTTTTGTGTTTCCTTCAGTTCACCAAAATCTTTTCAATGGGCAGTGAATATTTAGAATTTTCCTTCTACTATATACTACTATAAAAAAAGAGAGACATAGTAATATGAAACTATAAATTCAGCTTTTATTGAAGAGAAAAACACAAGATAGTGAAGATTATACCTAGCAAAATTAAAAGTAATCTTCTACAGCAGAAGACTCATTTAAGAGAAAACATATTAAGGTAACATTCCCCTACACACCCCTTCCCTCTTCCCTCCCTTTTCCCTCCCTCCTCCACTGTTAATGGTTGCCCACTATTTACTATTCTCCTTACGTGCATGGATCCATCCTGCACCTCCCAGCCCTCCTCCTGGATTTGATCCAAGCTTTGCTCCACTTAATAAAAAAATGTTTTTATCAAAAAACACTCATCACTCATCAAGATGTCATCAGTGATTGTGTCTCTGAGGCCCCACATGAAAAAAAAATATGGTCACGTGGACAGAGCCAGGGGTCGGGATCCTCTCCCAGTAAAATGCTCCCATGCTCCTGCTCCATGTATCCATCCTGAAGCCTAATCCTAATCCTGATCTGATCCTGAATCCTGATCCGGCTCCGGAATGGAGAGACAATGAGCCCAGTCCAAACCTTCAGAATACCAGCAGAACCAAAGAGAAGGAGGCAAGTTAGAATCACACCTTCACAAATGATTTGAAAATGTCAATAAATACACTTATGAGGAAGTTTACATTGAGGAAAACAAGGGACGTCGTATATGATAAATCCAAAAAAATACTTACTTTACATACTAACAAATGAGCAAAAGCAGAAACAACAGTGACTACTGGATCTCTAAACACACTGTAGTGTTTGGTATATGAAGATGATATACAATTAAGTGATACTGTCTTGACCCAACCCAGGAAAGACTGCAGGACCAGTGTGAGGAAACACTGGACTTTAAGGGCTACTGACAGAAGGCAAGTAACTTTGCTGGTACTCATAACATAACGGGAGCATGCACAACTACAGCAACTATAGCATAACAAAACAAAACTTGTAATAGAAACATTTGGTAATGGTACTCAGCTATTTTCAAGCATATATTCAGGGTTAAAAAAATGAAATAAGCCTTATTTTATGCAGATTTCAGAGTTGTGAGAGGCCACAGCCATCATACCATTGGTGCCATATTTGATTCCTCCTCCTGTTTATCTTAATATAAACTGTGTTTCCTTTTCCTCTGTTTCCATCCTATCCTGCTCCTCTGAACTCTACAGAGAAACACACGAGAGGGTCAAATGCAAGACTTAGAAAAATATTTAACTATACCACCTGCAAAATAACAACTACAACATAAGACATACAATGATGTATTCCCCTAAAAGGTACCCTTCCTTACACAAAGCACACAAAAGGGGGAGACAATGTTAGCAGAAAGAGGGATTTTGATCATTTTGGGGTGAAAAGGAAACACTGGGAAAATCGAAAAGGAGAATATAAATATAAGAGAGAGGGCAATGTACACAGACCAAGGTATTAACTGGTCAAACAAGAATCTGCCAAAATGTGAAATGAAATAAAAATCACAGCAGAAAACTGGGGAAACAGGAACATACAACAAGAGAAACAGCAAACAACTAACATATCAAATGGTCCATGGAGACTGTCAAGGATGTGTTCTGTGAAGTTTGTCTTCTCCGCTCATAGATGCATTGCTGGCTGGTGGTTTGATTAAGGTCATGTGTGCCTTAAGTGCGAGAGCGTGAGCGGGAATGCCGGGGTGAATAACGTGGAGTCCCTCTGCTGTGACGCGGGGAGAAGCTGCGTGAGCCAATGTTGCTGCTGTTTCGACTGCGGCTACGAGAGCGGGAACAACCCGTAGCTGGGGCTGCGAGGACCGTCCATCTCTCTCCCCGTCCGTCTCTCTCCCCGTCCGTCTCTCCCTGAAGACACAAACAAGTGAGCAGGAATGGGAAAAGAGCTGCTTACTCATAGTTATTATGGTTAAAAACAACATAAAAAAGGTTTTCCCTCTCACAAAGTGTCTCCACAAGTGCCTCACTCTTATAAAGTGTCTCCACATACAAATGATACATGACAGGCAGAGTAAGCACTCACCAGTGTTGAGCTTCATCAGAGCATCAGAGATAAGCTTTATCAATCCAGAACCTTGCAGTGGCAGGAATGACAGGTTTACACTGTATAATGACAAAGCAACAACATTGAGCATGAATATAAACTGACCTTTGCTGTCCAGTTGTCTTCACCCTAATGCCCATTTTCCCCACTTAACCTGCTCTATGTTTCACTTCAAGACTTACCTTAAACAAACAGTTTCAATGCCAAAATCTAATCCTAGAGCGATTCCTTACTGTAACCCTAACCTACTTCATGAGAGCGAAACTTGGTGTTATCCAATTTACGGACAGCGTCGGTCATGTCTCCTTTGCGTACAAACTCCACTACGCCGGTGCCATCACAGTACACATCAGCATAACATACATCACCTGCCTCTCGCATGTGATCCTTCAGGTCCTGCCAGCTTCCACTGGGGGAAGACCTGACAGGAAGAAAGGAAGGCGATAAGAATCTCAACAGTTCCTCCATGCAAGGTAACAAGATAATGTTAGGGCTATATCACCAACCTGAGACAATAACTCTGTACTCGGAGCGCCATGACGGAGGACCGTATCTTCCTCTTGTGGTTCCTAAAGCTCCACCACCACCATCACCACCACCTCGTCCACTTCGAGGGAACTCAATACGCAGACGGTAGCCATCATAGTCGTAACCATCACGTCCATAAACCGCATCTTCTGCATCCCTGAAGGGTGACAGTGAGAGTCACTCACTTTTCCCTAAATGATAGAGTGTAGAAGATGAGTTACATATCAGTATTTAGTTTTTACCACATTTCCTACCACTGTTGGGATTTTTGGGTACACTACATGGTTCATAAATGTTACACTACAAGCTTGAATATTCATTAAATGGCATAGAGGAAATAGCACATGTGTTTTAGTCACACATGATCCATTCTGTGTTGAAGCATTCAAACCCATTCAGTAACAGTATCTCTGTCCATGGTGCTGAAAAAGTCAAACAGTCTCTCTTCAATCAGATTCATTTAAAACAAACATACAGTGTCTTAACTTTTACACTGTAACATTATGTATTGGTGGGCCTGTTATTAAAGTCCCTCAAAGGTATTTTTGACATTTATTTACTGACATGCCACCACATCTGCTGGCACTAGTATATACTGTAGGTTATAAACTATTATCGGCCGATATACTTATTGGTCGAACCAACCAGCAACCGACCAACACACTCTTAACAACCACCTAGCAGGAGACTTGCAACTGCCCAGAACAATATAAACCCCATATAAAAATCACTCTACACACCAAACCACCTCATGACAAACACCTGGAACAGCACAGCAACTGCCTCACAACAACCTTAACAAACCCCAGAACACCCAGATTTCTGACATGTCGATTCATCTAAAAGGGCATTGATACAAGTGCTACAATAACTAGTAAATTAGAAGAAGAGTGTTTCTCCAATCTCCACAGTGTCAAAGAACTGCAATGTTTATGAACAAAGGTTTGAAGTGGCACAATTGGCATGTTTCAGATTAAGATTCAGATTAAGTAAACTGCATCTTTACAACTCTGACGATTCAATCCAGGTAACAGGTCTAAAACTATTACCTGGATAAATAGAAGGTTTCAAGTTTTAAAGGTGTGTGATAGTGCTGAGAACAGCTTTAGCTCTGAAATAAGGGAAATGTGGTTCAAATGTGGCACCGCAGTTTACCTCGGGTCCTCGAAATCCACGAAAGCAAATGGCGGTCCTCCTCTCCGGTTCTTCAGATCAATATCTCGAATGATTCCGTATTTATAGAAGACGTCCTCCACGTTTTTGTTGCGGATATCAGGGGGGAGGTTTCCCACGTATATATGACAGTCGTAACTTCCTGCGGGTCCGCGAATGACACCTCCGACGGACATGTTTAACAGTGGCTCAACAAAGTTGATAGCTACCGAACTGTTCAGGCTACCAATTGTTTGACCTCCAACAAGAAATTGTAGAAATATATATTTATGGCTGTTGTCGCTTAACTAATTACAAGCATAATGTTTACGGGAACGTTGGTGGAGGCCCTTCATAACAGTCCAGTCGGTATCCCTGCGGTGGGCGAGCTCTATTAACCAATAGCAGAAATCATAGCCATGTCGTCATTATGTACTGCTGTAGCGACATAAAATTTAAATCTAAATCTATTTTATGTACTTTTTGCACATTTGATATTACCTGATGTCTGAAATTTGTATTGTACAATGTTCAATAATTAAATAATAATTAGATATAAAAACTTATATTGTATATTATTATAGATATACATTTATAAATCTGTTGAAATGCCATTTTGAATTGGCTAGCTACAGAAATCAGGATCTTTGATTTCTGAAAACGGAATACACATTAAAAGCCACAAATATAAGGAAAAACATGATACACTTTTTACTTTTAACAGTAGAAGAAAAATCACTCCACATGGAAGATTTGTGTGGAACTGATTTTTCAGATGCAAATACTCAGAGGTTATCCCCAACAAATGGAGAAGTATGATTCAAAATTGTTCATAATATATATCCCACAAACTACACTTCAAGATTTGGAGATACCATCAGCAGACCTGTTTGTAAAGAGAAAATAAAACATGTATTTTAAGAATGCCCATTCACAAAAAGAATCTGGATAAACATATAGGAATATTCTACCAATATCCAAACTTAGTTATCTTGGAAGTCATATAATTTCAATATAACCAAAACAAGAAACAAAAATAAAAGCTATTAATTTTATTAGGTAAATTTCATATTCAAAGCCCACATTTTCTAAATCTATTGAACTATTTACTATTGAGCCTGTTTAATTTATTAATAAAACCACACATATCTTGTCCGCTTCAGGAGTTATGAGATTTTAATATAAAAAGCCTGTTTACTTTCATTCTTTTTTTTTTTCTTACTTTTATCATCAATGTCAATATTAGTACATTTACTAAAATACTGTACTGTAATACTGTAAGCAAAATTTTGGAGTAATTTAACTTTGAATGTTTCTATATGTTTTGCATGTTTTGGTGCACAACCCTTTGCGGTATTAAAATTACTGAGCAAGAAGAACACAGACATTTTCTAATGTTATTGAAAGTTTTATTAAAAGAGAATAAAGCTTTGAGATACTGAAGATTATACTTAAGAAAATCAGAAATCATTCTCCTCTGGAAAAGACTCACTTAAGAGAAAAAAGATACAAACCACATTAAGGTCACATTCCCTTGTCGCTTCCCAGTCCTCCCTCTTCCCTCCCTCCTCCACTGTTAATGGTTGCCCACTATTTACCACTCTCCTTACGTGTGTGGATCCATCCTGCACCTCCCAGCCCTCCTCCTGGTTGTGATCCAAGCTTTGCTCTTCTCATTTATAATAATAAAAAAAAAAATATATGAAAAATAAATTGCTCGTCACGTTGCCGCCAGTAACTGTCTCTGAGGTCCAACAGAAATTGGAAAAATTAATTTGGATTATTTGAAAGCCAATTTAGTTTGAAACTTTCACTACAATGTCTCTGGTTTGATGGGGTTATGTGGACAGGGCCAGGGGTCGGGATCCTCTCCCAGTAAAATGCTCCCATGCTCCATGTATCCATCCTGAAGCCTAATCCTAATCCTGATCTGATCCTGAATCCTGATCCGGCTCCGGAATGGGGAGACAATGAGCCCAGTCCAAACCTTCAGAATACCAGCAGAACCAAAGAGAAGGAGGCAAGTTAGAATCACACCTTCACAAATGACTTGAAAATGTCAATAAATGCATCTACGAGGAAGTTTACGTTGAGATAAACAAGGGACTCCGTCTATGATCAATCCAAAAAAAAAAAAAAACTAAGATTTACTTTGAATAATACAAAAAGAGCACAAGCAAAAAACACGAGCTTTGGGCCTCGAAATACAAAATGTTGTACAGAACTTGTTAGTACTGCAAAACAATCCATAACACTCTATTGTCAAGTATATGGGGAAAAAAAAAAAAAAAAAAAAAGCCGAACAGGCTTATAATGCAGATTTCACAGTTGACAAGGCACAGCCATCGTACCATTGGTGCCATATTTGACTCCTCCTCCTCCTGTTTATCCTAATATGAACTGTTTCCTCTGTTTCCATCCTATCCTGTTCCTCTGAACTCTACAGAGAGACACACAAGAAGGTCAAAGGACAGCAGTATATGCTTAGAAGAAGCAAAATCTTTACAAACGAAACAAAACAAAGCACACGAGGACAATCAGAAGAAAAAGAATAGAAAAGAGAAAAAGATGGTTAGCAGAAACGCAATGTTTGTGAAAATGGAAAAGGGGAAGCACGGCAGATCAAGAGTGAAACGGGGCCATGTACACAGACCAGACATCTGGTTTGTGTACATCTGGTCTGCAGAACTGAGAAATACAAAGAAAACTGCAAAAAAAAAAAAAACTGCAAAAAAAAAAAAGAAAAAAAAAAGGGGGGTGGAAAGGGAACACACAATATGACAGTACAAACAGGTAACACAGGAGATGATCCATGGTCAGTGTACAGGATTGGATTTGATAAGTGATGTGAAAATTTCCTCTTCAGCTCTTAGGTACACCATTGCTTTAGTTAAGGTGAGATGCAAGATCTAGGTGCGGGAGCGGGAGCGGGATCGCCGGGGAGAGTAACGTGGAGACCCTCTGCTGCGTCGAGGAGAGTAGCTGCGAGACCCGCTCTTGCTCCGGCTTCGACTGCGGCTACGAGAGCGAGAGCGAGAGCGAGAACGACCATAGCTGGGGCTGCGAGGTCCGTCCGTCTTCACACGAATGTAGGCCGTCTCTCCCTGAACACACAAAAAAAAATGAGCAGGAATGGGAGTGCCAACCACGACTAAGCATTCGTTTATGTAATGACTAAGTTGCAACATGAGACTCAGGTAGACAGAAGGAAATACATGCGGTCACAAACAGCAAAATGAATGTCTTTGGGGACATTTGCTCAAAACTACACTGCCATGTTTAACGTGCTCATATGCTGCTGCAGAAGTAACCCAGAGCCCTAATTCAGATTTTCGAATATCTGTTTCTGTGTTTGCTGTTTGGTGACGTCAGATAAAAATCATCTAGTCACTGAAATTTAGGCTTAAAATGCCACTGTCACTGTCATGATCACTCAATGAATGACATGCATAGCCAGAATGACACAAAGAAACAATAACAATATCAATTCTTCAATTGAGAAAATGTTTACTAAAATTTCAATTTAGCCTGAGGCTTCAAGCCTTTACCTACCTCATGAGAGCGAAACTTGGTGTTGTCCAGTTTACGGACAGCGTAGGTCATGTCTTCCTTGCGCACAAACTCCACTACTCCGGTGCCATCACGGTACACATCAGCATAACATACATCACCTGCCTCTCGCATGTGATCCTTCAGGTCCTGCCAGCTTCCACTGGGGGGAAGACCTGACAGGAAAAGGTGGCATAAGACTTCAGTCTTATCTACATTTTGGGAAAAGTATAAAAACAAGCTAAGAGGAAGAAAACACGCACCTGACACAACAACCCTGTACTCAGAGCGTCGGGACGGGGGACCATACCTTCCCCTCGGGGGTCCCATTGCTCCACTACCACCACCACCACCTCCACCTCCTCCACCACCACCTCCTCCGCCTCCTCCTCCTCCTCCTCCTCCTCCCCTTCCACTTCTTGGAAACTCAACACGCAGTCGGTATCCATCGTAGTCATAACCATCACGGCCGTAAACAGCATCCTCAGCATCCCTGTGGAATCCAACAGTTAATAATCATCTAACTTCAATCAGGTAAATAAACACACACTGTTTAAGTCAAAGAAGCCAGATATCATTGAAGCCCACTGGTTTGTGGTTGTCGCAACATGTTATCTTACAATTGCAGTGATAAAACCTGGGAGAAAAATGCATGCATTTGTAAGTGGGAAAACATGTTTAATAATGTGATTGTTCTGAATAATTAATTATACTGGTTTATTTATGAAGAAAGGAGTGGAGCTGTTGAAAACAGAAAAGTGAGAGTGTTTGATATGATCAATATGTGCACAGGCTCATAATGGCATGAAGAATACAAAAAGGCATCAAATGGCAGCTATTCGCAACTGGAAGGCATTTCAAGCATGGCAGTGAAGAATGTTGGCAATTTTAAGCTTGAAACACATCGCGATCCAAAGTAGCTGCCAGTCCATGCCTTTGTGCCTATGTTTAGCATATTAAATTTGCTCAATTTTATTACTAAGAAACCATCTTGGAAGCCCTTTTCATCATTCTATTGTATATTCAAAGATTTAGCAATTAAACTATTGTGTTTTCATGTGTTTTATAAGACTAATCCTATTTAAGGTCTTGATTGACTATGAAATTTGTAGTGAGTTAGTTGTTTTAATACAATAGTCTTTGTGTGCGAAAAGGGTGTTTAATCATCTATCACTCATTCTTTGGCACCAGAATAAAAAAACTTGTGTGTTATAATTTCCCACTAAAATACAGCTAGTGGATTCAGTGAGTGTACAGTGCGACATAAAAGTAGACTTGGAATATCCACAATAGTACAGTAATGTTATAATGGATGCAACTAATGGTTAATCTGTGTTATTTACCTCATTACTTAAAGTGAAACAGTGTAAACAGTAAAAAATCAGCAAAATCGGATTTACTGCAGGTTACCAGATAAACTGTGTCTATGAGTGTGGTTGTGTGGATGTATCTTTTGTAAACAGCTTTGGGTGAAAAAAACTACAGGGGGAGATAACGTTGAAACGTGGTGGAGCAATGCAGCTCACCTCGGGTCCTCGAACTGCACAAAGGCAAACGGCGGTCCTCCTCTCCGGTTCTTCAGATCAATATCACGAATGGAGCCATATTTGTAAAACAAGTCTTCAACGTCCTTTGAGCGGATGTCTGGTGGGAGATTTCCCACGTATATACGACAGTCGTTAGTCCCAGCGGGTCCACGAACAACACCTCCTCCGGACATGCTAACACAAAGCTCAGTAACGTTAACCGCGAAGGAAGTTAGCAACCTGACTAGGAGATCTCCTCCTGACGAATAAACGATAAAATGACGCTTAGGTAGTCAGCCGAACATAAAAATTACACGTCAACTATTTAGTTATAGTCACGTCTTAATGGAAACTGAAATCCTTCCAGGTAGATGTCGAAACAATCAGATGAACAACAAGCTAGAAGTTGTAAGCTGCGGCTCAAGGAATTCGAAAACGGCTTCTTCTTCGGCGCTGTGACTGAGTGCATCAACTTGCTTTAACGGTGCGCACACTGCCACCTGCTGGAGAATCAGGTTACATCCTACAGGGATGCATGTGTACTGCATATTGAGCTTCAATCAGTCGACGATGGATACAGCAGTTGATAAAACAGTCTCAACTCGTTCTGGGGCTTTCGATCAATGATCTTCTTCAGTGGACAAAATTGTATAACAACTGGATAAACTTCATCTGCTACTGAAAATTATGTGGAAAACATAACTATCAAAATCATGTGATATGATCAAAATTGCAACTACACAGAGCTAACACAAAGATTTATATAGCACTTTTCTTCACATCGTTTCAAAGAGACAGTAATACAATCATAAGGTATAAAAAAAAAAAACACTCTCCAAAAAAGCAACATAGCTAAGAACTGTTTTCATGTAGCAACTTTAATGTAGACGCAAATGCATCCTGATTGCATTACATTAACTACATTACTACATTAGAATAGTAAGTACTTTAGTTTGTCCAGTGAGACAAACCAATTAAAAATCGCTGAATTGCTTGAGCCAAACAACACCAGACTAAGAGGGTAACTAACCCTAATATTATTTTGTCAAACTTTCCAAGATAAAAACTGAACATTAATGCTCAACTTGGACAAAATTGGTTTTACTTTGGACACTGCTCCCATATTTATGTAATATTTATTTAAAATCTGGTCTTATTTTGTGTGATCCAAAGAGGCCAGTCAGAAAGCAAAAAAAACAAAAACAAAAAAATAGTTACAACTTTGTCTTTATTTGTTAATAACTTAGGATAGAATAAAGTGGAATTCAAATATAAAACTTTTACACATTTACAACAATTCAAGCTTTCAACAGTACAGTGTCTGACAGCCACAGCATTCTTTCATTAAAATCTTATGCTAAACACAATTCCTCACACAAAACAATAAAAAAAATCATACATGACTGATTTGTAAACCCCACACTTGAATGCTGCAAATTAGCCTTTCCTCATACCACCTTTGTACCTAAATGTCAAGGCAAAACAGTCTGTTCATAATGTGTTGCTCATGACCTCTTCTTCTTCTTGAGTGTTTTTTCAGTCCGTCTTTGCGTGTTTCTCTCTGCGTTTCTGTCTCACCTCAGACACTATTTTGAGCAGTGACAGCAGAATGGGCACACACATAGGCAGGAAGAGCGGTATGTAGATAGCAAATTTCTGGTCATCGGGGAAGTACAGGAGGTGGAGGAGTGAAGGGTCGAAGAATGCTCTCTCTGACGCCAAGATGGCCTCTTTGCTGTACTGCAGAGCAAAGCCGAGGTTCCCGGCCTCCAACTCAGCCACTGCCAGCTGCAGAGATGTGACAGCACTGGACACCTGAGAGACAACGGCAACAATTACAGGTTAGATACAACTAATGCAACACAGAGTAGTAATTAATGTACTTTAATGTTCATTTAAATAACAAATTTAGGCAATGCAATTTGTATGATCCCTATAATTTTTTCATAGACAATGTTCAATTGAGTTGCCACTTTGTGTCACTGCATTCATTCCACATGGCATTGTGTTCCTAAATTTCTTGTTTAGAGAGGGAGTTATTATTTTCCTATCAAACAATAACATACATATCCTTCCCCTTGATGTCCTTTCAAGATAAGATGGAAGCTGCAGTAGCAGTCAACTTAATGTTTATCACACTGATTAAAGAAATATGCAGGGAATTAAGGCACTAACTGCAGTGTCACTCTAAAAAAAGCCATGATGTGCCCAAAAATAAAATAAAAATGTTGATTTTAGAGTTATTCTTTCTATAAATAGACTTACAGCAAATTCTAAAGCTATGTTAATCTCATCCATGCTTGTTACTGTTTTGTTGCTATTTTTTTGTGCTAGCTAGGTATGTAGCTAGCATGAGGTGCCTGAAGAAAGCAGTGTTTGTGTAGCAGCCTGGTAGTGTATCCATTACGCTCTGTTTGCCTGATGCCCCTGACAGCGCAGTCATGTATTCACTGAAGCGATTTTGTACAAAAAAAGTCTCCAAAATGTTTGTAGGTGGTTTGCACATTCATACATAAATCTTAGCTTTTCTGTAGGAAGTGGCGTATGCATCTTTCAAGCCCAGTTTTGTGTGTGTCCAGTGGTTATAACTGAGACCCCAGAACTATTTGAATCACTGAATAAATCTGAGGTATGGGTTCCAATTCAGAGGTCTGGAACCAGACAGGTCAAAGATTACTTTAGTCTGCGATGCCCCTACATTTAATTCTTTAATACATTATTTCTAGAAAGACTATATTTGGTTTGACAGTGTGCTTTCTTAAAATAAATAGGGGTGTGCTTTTGACTGGTAAATGGACTCATGGTGTGCAAATCCACACAATGACAAAAACCCCCAGATTAAAAATACACCAGAATATGTTCGACAGGGTTGTCCATAATCTTTTACAAGTCATACATTAATGCAGCTGCGTGTGCATCTTACCTGTTCAGCAATGTTGTCATTGATAACAATGTTGCCTATCTGATCCAGCAGCTGTGCCAGTGAGGTGATGGTGGTGGTTGCTGTTGCAACATTTTCCACACTCCGACTCCACATGAGGCGATCCAGCTCCCAGTCAGCTAGTCCTGCACTGCCACACGGTGCCATCAGGAAGCCAGGGGGAGGGGAAGACGACTGCACACCCAGCAGCAGTCTGACAGGAGACGGCACAGCAAAGTTATATTGTGTCTCCAGGAAAAGGAATACCTGTGTACTGTGGGGGTTCATTTACCGAAGCTGTGCAAGGAAGACTCCCATGACTTTAGCCATGTTGATGTTGATGTCAACAGGGAACACAGTCTCTGGTTCATAGAAACCATTAACATTATAAACCTACAAGCACATGGATAAAGATATTTTTGTTAAAGTTTGAATGCAAAATCTCATTCCTATACAGCCTATCAAATCATAATTCATACCACATGCCCATAACAATGAGCAATAACTATTCACAATATTTAGACTGTCATCTAATGTTGCCCATAACATTATCTCACCATAATTCCACCCCACCGAGGAGAGTGAAATGCATTAGAAGGCACTTCCTGTTTCTTGTGGTCATGGATGTAAAGGGGTGAATGGTGTGCATCTGGTACATACAGAAGAAAATTCAACACCGGGTTGGAAGATGCAGCATTAGAGCCTGAAAGAAAGATGCAAAAAAAAACAGTTACTACACATATCTATATATACATATCTATATCTATATATATATAGATATAGATATGTTTATAAATACACCAGAACAAACTACGTTATGTGTCTCCTTTTTGCAAACACTTTTACCAAGTCTAGCCTCCACAGGGTTGATGACATGTGCGAGGCTGTCAGCGTTGAGTGTGTAGTAGCTGCGGCTGCTGTCAAAGCGAGGGTTGACACCAAGCACGGCATAGTGTAAGGTCTGTAAGGGGAATAAGCGCATCAACACACAGTGGCTGAGCATTTTGTCATTGTGACGTGGGTGCTGCACATACACACACTTGCACACACTGTACCTGAGAGTCAATGCTAAAGTTGGCTACAGGGGACAGTTTTGTAAGCAAAGGTCGGATGTAGGTCTGCACGGCACCTTCTATGTCCCAGTGTAGCCGGTGAGACCTTGGGTCTGGGTTCAACAGACTGAACGTTATTTCATAACCTACAGAGAAGAAATAGCAGAGAACAGAAGGAAAGGGTTTACAGAGTTAAAGTGTATACTGACCACAGCAGAAATTAACGTGATCGACTTTATGGCTGTCCTGAAACAAATACCAACCCGGGCTGGATTTAAAGGCTCTCATACTGTCTGCGATGCTCTCCTTGTTGCCAGGGCTGAGACGGACTCTGTCGCTGAGTGCAGCAGTGATGTCAGTGTGGCTAAAAGACATCACCTGCAGCACCTGCTTAATCCGAGGCTCCAAGTGAGCCAGCAGTTGTTCCAGAGTCTTGCCCACTCTCATCTGCGGACCAATGCGCAGCAATGCTGTCCGTCTCTGACCGATATAAACGTCCACATCCTGAGAGGCATGAAGGTACAGGTAGGTATTTAGTGATGTATTATCCTCTACTTATCCAGAGTGACTCAAATGACTCATAATTCTGTTTGCAAGCTATAGAGAAGGTACTGTATTTAGAAATTAAGCAGTAATAACAATCTATATTCATCTTTTTTTTCAGTGGAAATGCTACTTGACTTCACAGATCCATGAATGTAGCTCACAAAAGCTAATTTAGCCATTCATCAAAGCATAAAACTACACACACATGGCTCATTAACCCTTTAACATTTAAACGTATACACACTGTTGAAAAACAAGGGAAATAAAAAGAATAGGATGGGTAACCAAACATGGCTCATTACAAAAATGTAGGAAAAAAATAAAATATAGAGTGTTTGAACCTGAGGCAGCAGTGAAGATGACTCTGGGATCACATACACAACCAAAGAACCACACGGACTCTCACTGAGTGTGTGCAGAGACAGATCTGCTTCTATAGACAGCAACAAGAGAGACCGACAGAAATTACTACATGTGGTCTCACTGAAATGACAAAATGTTTGGATGTGAAGAGCTGATCCGACAGGCAAACAGCATCTCACCTGCAGCAGTGGGCTGGTTCAGGGCGTCCTCCTCCATGACTGTAGCTGTGCGGTACCTTGTCTCATACCTGTACCTCAAAGCTGTATCCTCTGGAAACAAATTAATTTGAGACGAAAAAAATGAACTTGCAGTCGTCATATTATATCTTCATCTAAGATCACAGACAGCATTAATAAATCACCATCTACTCTGTGCTCCTCATCCTGTGTCTGTGTCAGCGGGACCTTCTTCTGCTGTTCTGGTGTCACAGTGCCACGAGCAAACACAACCTCCACATCAGCACTCAAATGTAGCTACAAAAAAAGAAGAAAAAGAAATAAAGAGACAGATGTTTCTGAAAGGGTACAGGAGTTTTACACATGGAAGATGATTGGCCACAAAATGAGGGATTAATTAATGGAGGGACAAACAAACCTGCAGCTTAGCTAACTCGTTTATCTGACTGACAGGCAACCATGCGCGGTATGTTTCAGTTGTTCGCCACCACAGAGGGACTCCCACAATGATGACCACCGCTGCTATGGACAGAGCAGCAAGCTGGCCTCGGCTACGCTCTGAGAGACACACAAATACAGGCAGAAAAATGAGAATAATATCAACAGGGTTGCATCTAATGATTATTGTCATTAGTGATTAATATAAACCTTCTTGATTAATCATTCAAACTTCCCAGAGCAGAGAGAGGTGCTATTCTGACAAACTGTTGGTTTTGTTCAGCTAACAGTCCAAAACCAAAACATATTTCATTTACTATCATACACTCACTGAGCACTTTATTAGGAACACCTATACACCAACTTTTTCATGTAATTGTCCAAGCAGCCAATCATATGGCAACAGTGCAATGATTAAAATCATGTAGATACAGGTCAGAAGCTTCGGTTAATGTTCACATAAACATCAGAACGGGGAAAAAATGTGATCTCTGTGACTTTGACTGCAGCATGATTGTTGGTGCCAGACACACTGGTTTGAGTATTTCTGAAGCTGCTGATCTCCTGGGATTTTCGAGCACAACAGTCTCTAGAGTTTAAAAAACTGAAAATATCCAGTGAGCAGCAGCTCTGTGAACCCACTGTTGATAAGAGAGGTCACAGGGGACTGGCCAGATTGGTTGGGGCTGACAGGTTTTTTGCAAATCAATGAGCAGGACTGTTTGATGGCAATAATGGATTTGTAAATGTTCATTGCAATAATGTCACAAATACCTTGATTTGTCACTAGATTAGGAAAGAACGTTATTTTACACACAGTCTGTAAAAGTTACTGAATCATCATCACATCTAGATAGATAGATGGATAGATACATACTTTATTTATATCCTAGGGGAAATTCATATATATATATCATATATTGATATCACAAATACATATGCCATGACATGATTTTATCCAAATTGTTTGCCCTCAATGAAACTTCAACGTACACGACTGTTTTAATGTTTAGCTCAATCTCTTTATTCCATGAGACTGAGCTGGATGCTGCACTTATTATAACACGTATGATACGAAAGACTTTTTTAAGTTTTACGATGTAAACATGTAAAGTCTTATATAGAAAACAATAATTGGTCAACGTACGGGAAATGGCTGCAAGACCTGGTTTAGTTTTAAACCTATAAAACACAGTATAAGGAGAAATAATGTGTTTCTCTCTGCCTTGGGGTAATTAATTAACTTTAATATTGTATTTAATTATGGAGTAAAACATAAATAATGAAAACAGAGCACATGAAGTGGCAAACACCTGCAGGTTTGCTTGCAGTGTCTTCAGGGGCAATAGGAGGGGCATCACTGCTGCAGCTGCTTGTGTGGCTAGTTAGCAGTTAGCTTCAGAGTGTCATAACATGGAGAAAACAGCCGCCACATACCAGGGTCGTTACGACTGTTGTATGTGTTTAATACGCTCCAACAAACTGCTGTGAGCTGGTGTAACTCCTGCCTCTTTGTAAAAAAGGAAACAATGTCCACAGAATTCAGTTATGAATCTACTCACCTACTTCCGTGGTAGCCATTTCAGTCAATGAACTGGATATGGTGCGTTTGTTAATGCAGCACAGCCAGTTGTATGTCACATGACCTACATTAAAAAAAACCACGTGACTGTTAAAACAAAAATAAGTCGTAATCCATATATGTGGCTACAATTAGACGAACATTATTATAAATCAGTCTGTCGGTCCCAAACCCGAGAAGACAAGACTGTATTCGTTGTTTTGAGACAATAACCTTTGGCTCACCCGGTGAGAATATTAAACGCACAAACACAATGTGAAGACATTCCCTCAACCAGCGCCCCTTGTGGTGGCCTCAGCCTCTGGTAAAATTAACATTATTTACATTAAGCTAAAGAGCTTTTAACGGAAAAAATATAAATGCACGAATAGAGTTTTAAAAAAGTAAATAGAAACACGCAAGCCAAAACTAACACAATGTCAGATTATCAAGACTACATACACGGGGTTTAGTGCTGATATTAGCCTGCATTATATAGAGCAGTGTTTCTATTCATTTGTCCACCTTGTTTGCATATGTGAAGGAGCAAAAACGTGACAAGCACCTTACAACACAGGGTGATTCAAGACAAAGCCACAAAATTCTGCCTCAAAAGGAAGGCTTGCTACTGAGTTGAATCAACATCAGGCCTTTATCACAGCAGACTTTTACACCTGTCATAGAAGGAAGAGCATGTGTTACTTAACTTTATTAATGGCTCTGTTCTATTCAATTGACGCAGTTGGACATGAAGTTGTGAAAGTGAGATTGTAAGATTTTGCTGGCTTGTATTAGCCTACTGCTTGTGAAGGCTTTTCGATTATTCACCACTTTAGCTTTACTTAAATAGCTTCACCACATTAGCTTTAGCTAAATAGCTTAAAAACTATAGCTATATATGTTGTAACCCAATGTATTTAAATCATTAAAGTAGCAGTACCACACTATAAAAATACTCCATAAGTAAAATTTCAATGCTTTCAAATTTATTTTTATTTAAGCAAAAGTATAGACATATTACCAGCATAATGTGCTGGCTACTCCTTATCCAGAATGGCCCCGGTCAGTGTTATATTAGTATGTTACTCTATTGTTATCATTGATGTATGTAAGTAGCTCAGTGAACTGGAAGCTCTACTCTGTTTCCAGGCAGCTCCTGAGCATCCAGGAAACCAGGGTGGCAAAGTGACAGCCCATTACAGCCCATTACAGCCCATTACACCCCATTACACCCCATTACAATTAAAAGCCCTGCATTTAAAATCCCACAGAAACACACAAGCAAAACTTGCAGTATCAAAGTACATGTTCGACAGAACATTGATACTTGTGGCTGATGTATAAGATTATATATGGCATTATCAAACTGTTAGTACTGATGCATCAATGCGTAAGTATTTCACTGTTGTAGTAGGTTGGGGTGGAGCTCATCTTAACTACTTCATTTACAGTTAAGCAATTTAGTCCAGTGGTTCCTAACCTGTGGGTCATAACCCTCCAAAGGATCACAAGATAAATCTGAGGGGTGAGATGATTAATGGGAGAGGAAAGAATATCCTAAATTCTCCCAAAAAATGTGGACTCATTTCTGGACTATTCTATAATCTTTGCTTTTATAAATAAAGAACAATTTTACATGTCTTGGTCTGAAACAGTTATTTTGGTCTTAAAGAGTTTTTTGAATGAAACCTTCACAGATTTTTCAGAACGAATGTGTCTCCTGGATAGAAGTGCTAACAGCTCACAGACATCTGAAACACAACAAGGGGCCCAAACAGACATTTTCTTTCTTTTTTTTCCGGTAAAGGGGTCAAATCAAAAAGGCTGGCAACCAGTCAATGCTTTAAAAATACACTGTATTTAAACATAGCTGAAATGTGGTGGAGGAGAAGATGTGAGTAGCATTAAAAAAGGAAATACTCCAATACTCGATTTATTACTTGAGTCAGTTACTTTCCACCACTGACTGAAACTGTAGCTGGGCTTACATCACTGTATAATATGGTCCCACTGCAGTTTAAAATTGCATCCAAAAGACACCATAATCGTAGGAGGTAGAACATCACACAAAGAGATCACTGCTACTTTTTTTAAAGTTTATTTTAGTTTATTTTTCTCCACTATTTGACACACCAAGTGATTCAAGAACAATATTAACATCACAAACGTCACAGTATTCCAACACAGCAGTGACTGTTTCCCCCCGCCGCTAACCCCACGAATTGGTCCACTTTTTGGGTACGTCAATGGAAATCATCTTGTCTTCCCGTGGGGCAGGCTGGGGGAATCAGGAGTGGCCATGACACACAAGCATCACATAATATCGACACCTTCACACAACTGAATTCATTAATTACTGTATGTAATTTAAAGCTAATGTTATACTTAGAATAGACAAGATGACAAGACGAGACGTTCCTCTGATTAGTGGTGATTAGAAGCGTGAGAACAGAAAGGTTAGGATGAATGATTAGGATGAGTCCTGGTGTGTAATGGTGTTAAAGTGTGCCTCTCTGCTGGAGCTACAGCTGTCTGAAAGTACAACCAGCACTCCACACTTGTGGACAGTCGCTCGAAAGATCAACTCGGTCTGAAAAGTCTTCACACGGTTTGTCTTTTCGTCTTGTCCCATGTACTGATGCCACTAATAATCAGTTGGTCCCACTGTCAGGGAGGGTGTTTTTAGGATGAGCCAACACTTTGCTCTGACAGAAGCGAAACACAGATACACACAAGCTGATCTGCCCTGCTTGGGAGTGGCTAAAGATTTGCCATGTGGGGGATAAATGGAGAAAGTACCGAGTGTGGAGACAGGTGCGGTTAAGGTGAGGCATGAATTGAATACTGACTGATTATCTTGATCTAGCTCATCTCTGAGCTCAATAACTGTTACAAACAGACAGCTTGACATGGAATAGAAGAGATGTCCACTTCCATAAATTGTTTCAAAAGTGTTTGATCAATTAGATAAAAAAAAATCCAAGACTGTTCCCTTTAGTATTTCGTGTTATGTTTTTAAATACACATATCTAATTATGTTATTTTAAATAACTAGATAACTCTAAAGTACAGTAGACAGCGCAGGCCTGTGATTGATGGATGCGTGAGGGGGAATAGCAGAGCAGATATAAGACTATAACTAGGCCACAACAGTATGTGGTGGTTTGATGTTTAGTAGGCGTGATTAGCCACGTAGAGAGATTTTCCTGCGGCGCCAGCAGTTCCAGAAGACTCGTACTTGCCGAGTGCAGCCTGGCTGTTTGCCTGAAGAAGACAAAAGCAGAAAAAAAAGAGTAATTAGGAATATTGCACGAAGGAAGTTTCAGTTTCAGACTCCTTTTACTCTGCGAGGATTTGATCTGATGTCCGTTGACGGTTTTTGTCTGACCTCAGCACGTTTGATGAACTCCTCGGTTGCGGCCTTCTCGTTGTTCAGCTCTCCTCTCCACGCGTTCAGGGCAGAGGCCTGCAGGGCGCGGCCGTAGGAGAAAGTCAGGGCCCAGGGCCTGGCGAGTGAACAGTTGTTCATGGCGTTGAGGTTCACACTGGCCTCCTCTTCGGACTGGCCGCCTGACAAGAAGGTCACTCCTGAGAAAAGACAGAAAAAAGACAGAAAACTGCTCAAACCAGATTTCAGTAAAACAGTGTTTCAACTCTCTCTATCAGTGTGAACTGATGTGGCGGTATATTGCAATACATATATTATTGGAATACATGTATATGTGGTAATGCTGCATTTTATGGGTAATTTTCCAGAAAATAACTGTAATTTGGCACTATTTATAGGTAAACTAGAGGCAGCATTCAATTGTTACACTTTGAATTAATTAACTTCAAATAAATGCTGAGCTAACACAGTTTACAAGTCCTTTAGTCAGAGCACAGCATGTCAGCTTATCATGCAAAAACAACATTCTCAAAACTTTGTCTCTAATTCACCTAAAATCAGCATAACAGTCCACAAATATCACCATTAAATACATTATTAATACTATAGCATTATGTATTTTAAATAGTGATTTAGTAGTTTTCAGGCAATATTGTTCCTTGTATCAAAATGTATTACCACAGACTGGAGATTTGGCTTAATATATGACATCTGTACACTTACATGGCATACAAGTAGATGATGTGTAAAAATTCTCAGACTTTTGAGAATCAATAGAAATTATTACACACTTTAATCCTAGTTGTCTATAAATTTGGTAAATCTTGAAAACTTTGCTATTTCACATATCACTGCCTCTGACCTGGGACAGCAGGAGGCACAGTGCGGCGCAGAGCAGTGACAGTAGCCATGGCGATTTCCTCGCCGCTGTACTTGGTGGGGCAGGAGTGTCCGGCTGTTACCATGTTGGGTTTCAGCAGTGTCCCTTCCAGGTACACATGGTGGTCTGACAGAGCCTTGTAACATGCAGCTAGGACCTAGCAGCAGAAGAAAAACATATATACCGAAAGTCAAAAGACAGTGACAGCATGTATGTAGCAAATTAAACACTCTACAGGAACATATACAGTGGTTTGTGTTATATATATTTATATATATTCCTCAGTAAATTACCTTCTCGGTGACATACTGGCAACGTTTCAGGTCATGGTCTCCATCAGGAAGGATCTCGGGCTCCACGATAGGAACAATACCATTCTAGGAAACATTACAAAGTATAAGTTTAAAGCAACTTAAAGGGGATCACTTTAAAAAAAACTGAGCTAATATATCTTTAACCAAACTAAATGACATGGTATGTAATCTCACACCAACCTGCTGGCAGATGCTAGCATATCGTGCCAGCACATTAGCATTCTCAAAGATGGCCAGCTCAGACGGCGTGGTGTCGCTGATCTTCAGCACACAGCGCCACTTGGCGAAGTCTGCACCGTCCTTCTTGTACTGCGCACAGCGCTCAGACAGCCCGTCCAGACCTACGGTCCCACACGTGACACAGAACCGTCAATCAGAAACACAGCTGCAGGTGGGGGGGGGGTTGTAATGTGTGAGGTTTTGAGAATATGTTCCTAATGCTTCCTACCCTGAGTGGTGGTCTCTCCGTTCGTTCCAGCGAGGGGCACGACACCTTTGTCCACCTGTAGACACAGAAACAGAAATTGTAAGTAATGTTGTCAATGTGATACAAAATCCAATTAAATTTGACTCTTACGACTCAATACAACTTTCCTGAACACAGCACCTGAAAGCTCTTTCACCCAGTTTGTCCTCACAACCTGATCTGCTGTTGTGTATCTAAACATGCTGACAGTGAGTCTGTGTTTTCATATACAGTGTAGGAGCCTTTCCAGTTTTTACAGATGAGCACTGTCCTTTTTGCCCACTGAACTGAAAATACTTGGCTGTAGTATAATATCAACACTGTGGATGTGGGGACATTGAGAGCCAAAGCAAACAGCTACCAAATAAGGCAGAGAATCCCAGACTCAAGTTTTTATGTTTAAGGAGACTGAGGTCGAGAACGACACACCATGTAAAAAAAAAAAAACAGCCAATTGCTGGTTGATGAGATGGAAGGTTTTTGTCTTCAGTAAGATGAAGACGCTTATCTAAACAGACTACAAGACTGGAAACCCACTATTTCTCAACTGAGGAGGTCTACTCTTTAGCTGCAACTTGAAGAATTGTTTACCTTGATGCCAACGACAATGCCGCGGTCTTTGATGAGCTTGGAGAAGGAAGTGCCATCGTCTGTGTTCTGGTAGAGGGTTTCATGGAAGAAGATGACCCCTCCAATACAGCTGTCGATGCGCTGGTCGGCTGTGAAGAGCAGCTGGCGGTAGCGGCGCCTGTTCTCCTCCGTGTTCTCAACCCCGATGGGGTTCAAGCGCTTTGCCATGCTGCCTGCAAACAGCACGGGCGCATAATTAATTCATACATGCTCAAATGAAGACAGACCTCATTCACGTGTACATAACTGCACAGTTAATTCATCAGGCTTTGACACATCTTCCATTTTTTTTAGAATAAAAAGGCTATTTATTCAGGTGTAAATGTTTTTCAGTGTGTAATGCATGAGACCATAAAATACAATTTAAATGTCCAGGTTTTGTTCAGGTCAAAAACCTATACAAGTATGAAATCAATGAGTCAACTGAAGTGGATGGTACATGAAATGGATTTTCAAATTAATTCAGTCGAATCTACTCCCAGTTTTATTGTGATTCTGTGAGACCAATATTTAATTAAGCCTGTATGTATGCAACAGGGTAGTTTTCCTAAATCCTGACATATCTTGTGCTAGTGCTATGTAGAAGGTTTGGTACAATGGGATCATAAAGATTATAATGATTCGCCAGGTTTCAAAATGATTAACATGACAGATAATCCTGTATTGATAATCCAGTATTGGGATCCTGCTGTATCTGACAGCAGTGCAGATTCTACCATCTATCATTTTGATTCTCCAGTATGTGCAACTTCTTTTTGCAACCACACACACATATACACACACTCACACGCATGCACATACCAGTGGACTCATCGGCTGCAAGGATGCCTTTGCCTGGAGCTACTATCCTCTGGGCGATGTCCTGCAGCTCCTTCTTCTGCTCGGGAGTCAGTGCGGGATACTGGTGAGTCATGTTGGCTGAAAGAGAAAGAGAGAGAGGCATGGAGAGGTCAGATTGTTTTCTGTTGCTTCGCCCTGGACGACTGCCCAGCACGGGGCCTCATTTAATGTCCCTCTATTGTCTACAGCATGGCTACCTCACTGCAGAACGGAGTTCCTCTCAGTGAGCGCAGGAAGATGGGTGAAAATGACAAAACTGTGTGTGTGAAATGTGATAAAACCAACGACCGTGAGCAGAAGAAAAAAAAAAAAGAAAGAAAAGAGGCAGATAGATGTATCTGCTATGTAGACTCCAAATAAATCTTCCTCATTGGCATTTGAGGTTGAATACGACTGTGTTAAAAAAAACAAACCAAATGTCTCTTTTATATGCTGTATGTTCTCAGTCACACAGAAACTGTTTAGTGGCAGCACACAAACACGCTACAGACCAGATTATGTTGTCCCCTATTCCCTTCTTCACTCTGCCGTAAATAAGCAGTTACATAAACCCTCCCCTCCCCTCCCCCCTCCGAAGCGCAGCATACAGAGAGGGAGCGATTATGTAACCATGCTCCTGTATATTCTGCTGCCAGTCCTCATTATAGCTGCAGGACTGGATGCAGCACGGCTTGTTTCTCTCTCCTCAGCAACACTCTGCCTTCTCCTGGTTTCCGCTAATGTCATTATATCCCTCTTTGTGCAATGCACGTACAACTGCCCTTTATTTCTTTGCCTTGATTAATACATGACTTGCTTCCGGGTTTTTAGCATCCCATTTAGTTTCCTTCAACCCTGCTGTGCTGCTGCCTGATGTCTGCTGCCTATGAATGATACACACTAGATGCATATAAGATGAACACATATGGGATTTGTAAAGTCCCATTTTCCCGACATCCCTAAAATGCATTACTCCCACTAATACAGACTGTGCCAGGGAACAAGCTGTGACTTCTCTTTCCTGTCGACTACATCAGTTGCCAAGCCGCCCCCAGCTCACAGCGACACTGTTATAGCTTTGTTCGACATCACATGTTCTCCGGCACATGCCACAGTATTGGATCAGCTATAGACGACCCTGTTTGATGGATGGAGGCTACCCCTTTAGTGACAAATGCAGAGGTTAGCTCCAGTCAGCTGTGTATGGAGGTGTTCGATGCACTGAGATTTGCTGCCCGAAATGAAAGAGAACCGGACACAAACAGCTATAGTTCACATGAATGTTCAACCACAGTGAATGCAGACAACTAATTTAGTCTAGACTAAGACTAAACTACCATTTTAGGCTGAAAAGCTTTGTCTGGTTTATTGCTTGCAAAGAAGAAATCTTAGTACAAGGCTAAAAAGAATTGTTAACACAACCCACATCAACTTTCATCTGAACCATGCAAAAGAAAATGGTTTATTAGATAACAAGTGGCTATAGAGTATGGGCCATGAGTGTTAACCTATTCAGATACTAATTTACATTCTTTTACATAATAAACTCATGTGACCGCTTAATTCCCAACTGAGGCTAGTTTGTTGTAGGAGGACACTGCCTGACATACCCTATATCCTGTATGTTAATCCTCAGCTTAAAGCTATGAGATAACAACCTTTAGAGCGCACGCACACACACAGAGGCCTCTCCGTGAAAACAGTGTGTAGTTACTACAACACAAATGTCAAACACAGCTCACTGCTGAAAGTTAAATTCTACATGCAGGTGAAATTAAAGAGGTCAGGCCCGCAGGGTACAAAACCTCCCCTGAGGGGGAAAAGTTAGACCAGGGGTATAATCTGTGTGCAGACCTCTCCAGTGAATAAAACAAAGTATTTACACTTGATAGAGGCCAGACCAAGGGTGCCAGTATTATGTGTGGGACTTGAGCATGTTTGCATGTGCACAGCCCTGCTCCACTGTTAGCCAGACAAAGCTCATGCTCAGCAAATATCTGTTATCTTTTGTGAAGCACCTGCGTGCTTCATCAATACAATTTCACTGACTTTAGGCCCAGTCGGTTTCTGTTGGCAAAACATTGCAAAATAATTTGCAAGGCAATGCAAAGTTTAAATTCAATGCAATATTGAGTCAAACAACTGGATATCGAGCTGAACAACCCAATGAAGCCATAAATAGTTTATTTTTTTTTAAAATCATCTGCAGGTATGAAAAGAGGACATTGAAGGACAAAGTGTGCGCATGTGACCTGCCTCTGACATATGATCAGCCCAGAGCCGGTTTGGTGGCAACACACTGTTGAGCAGGTACGCTGTGAAAAACAAACACATTTAGGCAATGCACCTTTATACCTCTGAAGTATTCTGTCATTTAGTAGGTGTGTGATAAACAGCCAAACAAGATGACGGAACCAAAACTGTGATGTCGCGGCAGCTATTACGGACAGCTTTTTAAAACACCAATGATCACACGAGATCAAATCCACCACAGAAGAAGAAGCATCACCTCTGTCAATCCAGACAATAAGCCTCAACACTTTGCCCTTTGCAGGTAGAAGAGATGTCGTATTTGTCACTACTAGTGATGTACGTTTTTTGCTGCTGTTTGACCAAAATGCAGGTAAAACCGGTCAATAGGACAAGTCTGGTTCTCTTACTGCGAACATAATATGTTTTTGTATACACAGAATAACAGTTCTGTATGTCTATGCTACAAATTTAAAGGTTTCTGATCTGAAACTCTGTCAGGTGTATACACTGTCTGGCCTGACTCATATCCCTACTTGGTCTCAGCTATTAGAGGGTGTAAAAAAGACTACAACCTGATTATTATATTTTCAAACAAATGTACAAGAGGACATCTCAGAGTTGCTGAATGTCAGACTTTCTGGTCACGAGCTATCCACAAACCCAGGAGACAGTAACATTAGTGTTTTCTATTTTAGTGTCTGCTCCTTATTATGTCTCCAGGAGAAGCTTTTCCTCCATGGGGACCTTAAGAACAAAAACAACATGAAACTCCAGGTTATGCCACACACTCAATAATTATCACCTGCTTCATGCCCTAGCACCACAGATGTGACAAACTAGAAATAAGGGAGTCGTTTGTTAGTGTGAACAATATGGAAGATTTAAATCAAGCGAGATTGAGAAAGATACTGTCTGGCCAGCTGCTGTCTTCAATAATGAATTGGTTCATGTGTGTATTCTGCACTACACTTCATTTCCTCAATTTATCTACAAAGAGGAGAAGCTTCTGGTTGCCCTGGTTTGATGTGTGGAAAACATAAAATTAACCATCATTTATCAAAAGGCCACACCAGGCTGTGGACAGCTTTGAGAGGCCTGCTGGGAACCATGAAACTGTCTGGTCACGAACTTTCATTCGTTTGACTGAATAAATGTACAGACCGATGGAAAACAGCACTGACACGTTCACCCAGTCTGATCACAGAGTTTGATTTCCCTCCTGTCTGGTTCAGGAGGACGATCAGCTGATCTATTCAAAGTCCTGATGAAAGGCGTCAATGAAGCAGACCCTCTGACCCTCTGACACATCCTCAAAGACCAATGTTATTTACAGCTTTCCCAATACAAAAGTCTGAATAAAAGCAAAAATGCTACAAACTGCAACTGACTGTGTTTGAGTTAAGTCATTTCAGTTATTTAGATAATATTATGTCCACAAATTAAAAAAAAGAAAAAGAAAAATCACACTGGATTTATAATTTGAGCTTCAAAAGTTCAGTTGTTTTTATAGATGAATATTGTGAATGCTAACCCTAACCTGGATGAAGCTCTGCTAATGTCAAAGGAATCTATTTTTAGGAAATATAATATTAGGTTTAATTACTTTCGGGGAAATCGAACAGTGGCGTAGCAAAGGCCACATATTTGATGAGTGAGGTGACTGTTTAAACCATCATGTGGCAACTACATTGATAAAGAGATGAGATGCTCCAGCAGTGTTTACCACCTCTGCTCACCAACTATCTGTGGGGGAAACCCCGAAGTCAAGTTGATTTCATGTTCTGGTATGTTATATAATTCAGTGCAAGTTAGGTTGGTAAAAACAGTTAAAAATATTGATTAAATGTTGCTTTGGTTAAATCATTATTTTTTGAATGAACGAATGTACATCCTATAATTACTGTTAACAGACTGAAATGCGCTTAGGTGAAATAAACAGGCGTCATTACTGGCAGATCCTGGAAATCAATTATTATCCTATACTATAGTAGGCTAATGTGATATACAATGGAAGTTACACAACCTTTAACCCTGTTCTGGTAGCCCATTGTCTTGTTATCTATGAGGGAATTTGTGTTTCTGCTTTCTCCAGGGAAAAAAAAAAATCTTCCTTATCCACAAAAATGCCCTCTGGTGCAAAAATGTCACACACACACACACACAACACTCACACCACTGCTGGCGACAAAGTGTACTGGGGTTACCTTGTGCTTTGAAAAGCACTCCATGATGACAGGCATTATATTTTAAGGGTGGTCATTAAAAAAATGTAAAAAAAATCAATAAATTAATATAATCATTTCCATGAAAATCAGGATGTTTTAACAAGATGACATCTGAGATTTGTAAAAGCTATGATAGAGAGACAGCTGAGATTATTGTTTAGCCATCTTAAGCTTCTCTCCCTCATCTCTGTGATTTTCATTCCAGCCTGTTGCACAGTGGTCGACCTCAACAAGACAAATACCATTTCTGCACTGCGACATCAAGATGCAACGGCCAACTCCCTACTGTGGCGTCACGCAGAACGACCTAAGACTGTGATCACTGTGAACTGTCATTAAACATCAGTCTTATGCAGCCAGCAGTAATCGTACTGCAGACCAGACTCACAGACATGCATTCAGGGGGATAAAATGACAATGAATTCACATTTAAATTCCCATTTTCACCATCCACAGACACAAGTATGATACAACAATTTAACTTAAGTTTAATTAGACCCTAGTTAAGACAAATCAGAGGAATTAATACGCATGTATTCCCGGTCTGAAACTAATTTTCAGCTCAGCCACCATGTATCTGATGCTTCTGTCTACTTTAAGCTTTCACCTTAGAAAGGACAGGGTCAGACCAGACCAGACTGCTGCTGCTCGGGCTCACTTACCTGCCCAGGATGCAGTTAAGAAATCACAAATACATAAACATCAGACTCAGTCCAGAGTGGACATCTACTGTGCATTTCTAGCAATCGTGCTGCAGCTGGTCTTTTTTGAAGCATCGGTGCAAGCATTAAACTACAAGACGTTTGAAGCTTGCAAACTATACTGCGTAGTATTTATACAGCTGCAGGCAGGGACTCAGTGGGGGTTAACTGAGTATATCTACCTAAACTCAGGCTGGCATTGCACTTATAACAATTACTGATAGTTAATATAATATAGTATAGTAGGCATGTAAGGAGAGGATAGGGGATCGTCTGTATCATCACCTCCACCTAAAAAGTTACCCACCTTGTTATTTTCTCTACATTGCAAGCTGCATGAGCTTTAAGGAGGTGAAATGGCTCCTTGGGGGGCGGGGGGGGCAGCACTATTCAAAAGTAAAAAGCCTGCTTGCTGTGCTGCGTTTTGTTACCAGACGGGCTGCTGGCCTTGGCAATGATGCACGTCCCTGTGTTTGGGCTGTTTCTATCTTCAGGCCTTGATCCAGCAGCGCTAGCAGGAGCACTGTTTCCCATGCAGCTCTCTGATACAAGAGCCGATGGCAGACGTCACAGCTGTGTGCATTGCAGTTCAGAGAGAGGTTGATACTGGTGGTGAGAATGTGCAGATTACACGAAGTGACGTTTCTCTCTCAAACACCGCTAAACTAAACTCTATTTTTTCAGTTTTGTATTTGAATACACTTTTCATTTCCATGGAGAGAAAACAGATGATAAATGTTAAAGATACAACAAAGACGAAGATGTAATTACGACACAATCTGTTGAGAACTAACTGAAAACTATCCGCAATTAACATTATGCTAAATCAAAATATGTTCTGTACCCTACGTTCCAGTGTTGTGCTACTGAGCTTTACACCAAGTCTGACTGTGTTGTATTTGTGTTGTGTGTACAAATAGCTAATACACAAATAGGTGTATATGACGCCCCATATATATTATTGATATACACTACACATATGTACATATACTCTAGAGCTGAAACAGGAAGTCAATTAATCAATTAGATGATCGACAGAAAAATTTATAGAAATTGATATCCAGTTGATCTTTTAAAGATGTGAATATTTTCTGTGTTTCTTTGGGATTTGGACTTTTTTTACTTCTTTTCTGACATTTTGCATCCAAAAAACAATTCATCAAGAAGATTAATGTCAGTGATAATAATAGTTTGTTGCAGCTCTCATATATACTCTTATTTTTTAGGTCTGGAACTAACTATAATCTCCATTATTGATTATTATGCAAATATTTTTCTAGATTCGTTTATTAACTGTTTAATCTATAAAATGTCAGAAAACATCAGTCGAAGCTGAGGAACTTCAATTGCTTATTTTTCTGATATTTAGTTAACACTAATAGAAGACTAAAAAACCGAGCAAATATTGACACGAGAAGCTGAAACCAAAGAATTTGTTTTTGTTTGTTTGTTTTTTTTTGCTTACAAATGATTTAAAAATGACGGGATGAATCAGAATCGTTGCTCATTGATTAATGGACTAATCATTTCAGCTCTACAGTGAAAACTAAACTTAATCAAATATCTTTAAATGCTTGTATAAATATGTGCTGCAGCTCTATATATATTTCTTTGAATGAATTACACATACACTATGGTTCAGAAGTCCTTGACCACGAATGTGAATTATGTACATCCTCCTCCCATCACAGCAGGTCTACGTGCTCTGGCACAGATACACACTGACAGGCCACCTCCTCACCGCCGCCCTCCCTCCTCACCCACCACTGCTGCCCTCTGGATTAAAAACCACGATTTATTTTACAGTTA
Source organism: Seriola aureovittata (assembly GCF_021018895.1). Lineage (NCBI taxonomy): Eukaryota > Metazoa > Chordata > Actinopteri > Carangiformes > Carangidae > Seriola > Seriola aureovittata. The sequence goes on along the minus strand of NC_079378.1, from coordinate 14,485,642 downwards.
AAACATATAAAACAGGAGGGTTTGTCGTGTGTGTTTAAGAGAGAGAGAGAGAGAGAGAGAGCAGACGCAACAGGCTCTTCTTTGAAGGTCATTTTTTCAACGCTCTTCCTGTTGCGTATTTCGATGATGTGCTGAAATGCGCAACACTAAAACAAGATATGAAGAGTTGTAATAATTTTCTGTCAAAGGAGACGACGCCATTTAGTGGCACACGGACTAAGTATAGCTATTAATTCACGAGTAACAAGCGAGGAAGATGAAGTTAGGTTTAGGTGGTGCAGAACATCATCATCATCATCATCATCATCATCATCATCATTATTAACAACATCTGCCCAAAATCCGTAACAGATGGAGATTGTGTGCAGCTGTCGTGTTGATCAGATGAGTGTTGTTCTTACCTGCTGATGGGTGTCTGAGCGCAGAGAGCAGGTGAACCGTGTGCGGAGGATGCGGAACAGTCTCCTGTGTCACTGCTGCAGCGCAACGTGACCCTTTACAAGAGCCTGGAGACTGGGCGGAGCTCACGCCACTGCGTCACGTGACGCGACGACGCTGAAGTTCTAATGCACATGCGCCGGACAACGTCACAGCCGTTAGAAAAGAGCACGAGTACTGCATGATGCTGCAACTTTTCAGGCATTTTATGGTGGAAGAAGGACCCTACATTGACCACCTGCATTTCTTTTGAAGGGCATCAATATAAAACAAAGTAAAACAGAATTACTCTGAGAGACAAAGTTTTGTATTCTTAATAAAGTAAATATATGTGGATGTAGCTAAGTCTTGTTCTTTTTGAGGTTATGGTGAAGCATCTATCCATTTATTTTTTCACTGCTAGTGTTACTCATTGTTACAGATGTTATTTGTTGCTACAGCAATGTTGTTAACTTTTTATGTTTTGTTTGCAAAGTTCTTTATACATAAATGGAAGTTTTTAGGTTCCCAACCATCTTTCCCCGTTTTCCCCTTGATTTTAAATGAATTACTTTTACCCTCCATTCCTTTAAGATTTTGTATTTATTTATTTATTCTTAACTTTTAACTCATATCACATGCATTTGGTCTCTCATTTCATAGATAAGTTTGTGGAAAACCCTTGTTTTCTCAACCTGAAGCTTAATGAATAAAACCCCCCAAAAACCTGATAGATTATCATGGCCACACCTCAAACTAGACAGCCTCAAAACTATGTGGTAATGGATTTTTATATGACAGATTTGCTGTTTTTTTCTGAGAGAGATCAGAGGCCCCAGGCAAAAGAAATAATCACCCAGATATTTATAGATGCTTGATCCCTTTTGGAAGTGCATGGGCCAAATAATGTATGATGATACTGAGTTTTTCTGTTGATGTTTTACTCTCTCTTCTTTGGAGAAAAGCTTATAAGTGTAAGACTGATAAATACTGCCTGATAATGTTAAGTACAATACAAACTTAACTAAATGTGAAGTCAAGTAATGATGATACTAATGACTGATTTTCAACATATCACTGACGTGTTGAAACTAGTTCAGAATTCCTTCTCTCTGTCGCTCTTTCTACAAGCAGTCAAATGCAGACAAAATCAGCAGATCACTGTAAGAGTTTAATATTCCATCTGTGCTACATGTAAATTACAAAAATACATCATAACATAACATATAACATCAAATAGCATTCAAAATATTCATATAAACTTTGTAAAGAGGAATTTATAAATATTTTTCTGACAAAAAAAAGCAAGCTCAGGATCACATGTGTGAGGCATTCTGGGTACACATCAGGGCTTTACAAAATCATAATATAATCTGATGATCAGGAAAGTGCTTGAAGGTGTGATTACTGGCTAGGGTTACGGCAGCCTTGGACAATAGAAAAAGCCCTGTATCTATCAAAATGTTAACTGGGGATAAACAACACTGTTGTTCAATCAACCCTCACAGTCCCAGCTCACACCTGTACAGCTGTCCTGGAATCAAAATCAAGGCTGACTTGGGAAAACCAGTGATTGCTCCCCCTGAGTCGCAGGTTATAAATGATAAAGTAGACGTTGAAGGTGTACACATCTTGATCTGATGTTGTGATGCTTGCATGATTTTTACATAGTGCAGGAGGAGAGGTGTTTCTGCTGCAGCAGAATTTAGGCAGTTTGGGAAAGGTCGTATCAGAGCATGAAAAAAGGTAGAGAATGTATTTTTAAATAAAGATCATAGCATAATCTTATTGCCTGCTTCAACAGCATGAGGAAATTAGTTTCTTCTGTCTACTTTGTTGCATGGTTTTCATAATCATGTAACATGAAAACAAAGGCAGAAGCTCAAAAATACACTCACTTTGTGGTTTTGGTTGGATGTCTACTTAACTACATACAACTTCTTGAGAAAAAAAAGGAATTTGGTGCATTGTCTTCAACCAGCATGACTTTTCCATGTGGTGTGAGTTTGATAGCAGTCGTACATTATGTACTAACAGGGCAACCATGACCAGTCACTGGAAAACTGTAGTAGATGGACAATAGTGAAATCTTTCTTGCACAACTGTTGAGCAAATACAGTAGGCTTGAAAAGGTGCTCATTGGAGCAAGGCAAACAAGTAAAAATAAGAAAAAAATAGCGCTCAGCACATCACAAAAAAAGAAAGATAAAACTTGCCAATAAGTGGAGAAGTGGTGTTTTTTACTCAACTAAATAATTCCCTTCTAAACTATAGATCCAATAAAATCATAATCAGCTATTTTGGCTTTTTCTAAATAAGACGTTTTACAAGGCGCACCACACCTGTGTGTAAGGGTGAATAAGTGTGAGAAGTACATTTATTTAGGCCTTTACCTTTAGCGTGTTAGTAATCATACTGTAAACTCAAAGTCCGTCACACAAACACTTCTCTGCGTGGACCTTTTTCCTGAGCAGGCTGCAGTAGGTGCGCCGGGCCTGGCAGCGGTGCAACTGTGTGTGTTTGTGTGTCGACATCCAACTGTGTGTCTGGCGTGGCCGGAGGGCTGAGCAGTGAGTCATAGTCGAAGCCTTTTAGAGGCTGCAGAGACAAAGTGAGTCCTCGTCGAGCTTTGGCGGCTCGGTCCGGTCTCTCTCTCAGCTCCAGAATCACCTGGACGGTGACGATGAGGAAAAAAAAGAGAAAGAAATCCCTTCACTTTGCTTGCATATTGAACATTTCTTTTACAACAATCTCGCTCATGTTTGAAATGACTACATCCAGACATTCATCAGTTACCTCCACAGGCTGACGCTGCAGCAGAGTGAGGTCAAAAGTTGTTCCATAGAAGAAGGTTTGGCGTTTGAAACGATCGAGGGTCCGCAGGCGGCGGGAGGGAGTCTTGCATAAAAGCTGGGCAGACAAAGAGATGTAGGTTGTCATATGACATCAAACAAGACAAACCTAGATCCTGGTGTATGTAGTCAAAAAGTTAGTATTTTGGAGCAAAATGAATTCACTTAGTGTAATTACCTCAGTTATTAGCAAGGCAAATGGGGGGCTGAAGCTAAGGGGCATTTCGTAGGGAAACCCCCTCACTTTCCTCAGCATGCAGCAGTGGTCTGGTTCTGGAGGCACAGGGAACTGAGAAGAGTTTGGGGGCACATGAATAAGAATATTCTGGGGTGTTTCCATTTTTATAAATTTGACATTTTTTACATGACAAAACATAACAATAGAAAACCCATCTGAGCCCTTTAAATTTAGAGAATTACATTTAAAATGATGTTGTTTTTTCAGAACCTACTCATGCACTGGAAAACATACATCAAAAAATGTGTAAAATGACCTCATGAAACAAGCATCAAATGCATTTTACACTGTCTTCATTTTACAGCAAAATTCAAGCTCAGCCATGTCACTGGAAGAGTAATCGTGAGTAATATCATCAGCTTATCATGCAAGACGTACTGAGCCTGCTGGCAACAAGAGCTCACCTTCCCAGTAACCAATGAGAAAAGCAGAATTCCCAGTGACCACCAATCAGCTGCGTGGTTATAGGGTCCCCCACTCAGCACCTCTGGGGCTGCAGAGCAGACAGAGCATGTTCACAGCACTGGATGTATTATACATTTGTACATTTACATATTCACTTCTTAGTATAATATATCAAAAATGCAAGTCTCTTAATGTGTCCCAGCATCTGCAGCTCTGGCAGGAGTTAGCTACAGAGGTGGATTCACCATAGTTCTCACCCATATATTGGATTGTTCCACAGATAGTAAAGGCTCGTCCTCCTCTCTCCAGGCGACGGGACAAACCAAAGTCAGCTAAGCGGAGGTGTCCTAGAACAGACCATTTTTTTCCGACATCATTATGAGCATGTGACACAAGGCCCTGAATTCAGATCCTTCTTATTGATACAGTTACAACTGTTATGAAATATTTACATATTCCCGTCATAATCTGATCTCCTTAGTGTATGTAATTGGATACACAGGCTGTTCCCTCTCAGTGCTAACAGATGTTCTGTTTGCATTAATGTGCATTGACTGACAGCTGTGCACAGTCAGGATGTTCTCTGGAAGGTTCTGTGCTTCTCTTGCACACCAGAGCTCTGCTGCTCTCTGCTGGGGACAAGCTTTTACTCACCGTTGTCTGTCAGCAGGATATTCTCCATCTACACAAAAGTGCCAAAAACACTGAATTAGACACCCATCCATATTCACCACTCAATGAACTCTATAATCTTTATTAAGAAAAAGAATCTTGTAGCTGATTTTCCCAAGCCTTGGATTTCGTATTCTTATTATTAAATTTGAACAGTTTAACAAATGAGAAAAGTCAAAAAGAATCATCTGTAGCTTATAAGAGCAAACTTTAAGACCAACAACTGCAAATAGCTAATTGGGAAAAACATGTTATGTGCTGTACTTTAACTGTGCTGATACATTTCAATAGAATTCTACTTCAACAAAATATAAATGTAGCAAAGATTTTTTAAATGGGAATTAAAACAGGAATTAACAATGTTAATGAATAGACCTACTCTGAAGTGGTTCAAAAATCACAACCTTAAGATCATTGTTTAAAATCTATAAATTATAAAGCATTCACTCTGCGAGGGTTTTTACTGGGAATTGTGCACAATATTGTTTAGTCAGATAAAAACAGAAATACATTTTTTAAAACATGGTGTGCTGCACAAAGACTGCTGAGTCTGCTGTCCACATGTGGAACATGTAAGTAGGGCAGTTACAGAGAAAACCTGGGAGATGAGGAAAAAAGCCAGTTATCAGGATAAACATCAGGCTTGTAGCATTTTCTTTTCTTTCTTCTGCTATTTGGTGCAAAATATATTTGATATTTTGCACATAAACATGTTACCTGAAACTATGCAGATGTGTATACGTAATGTTACATCATTGATGTTTTGTCTCTGTCTTAATGAGTTGATGTTAAATTTTTTATGTTTGATACAGAACTGTGTCTTATAATCTCACGCTGGATGGCCCAGTTTGACACGAAACAAAAAAATACTAACTGATGTTATCTATAATCTTTATTAAATAGAAAGACATTTGTTTGAATTTTTATTCAAAATTGAATACTTTCTGCATTTTGGTCCCAAACTTGTGAATTCCCTCCATGTCTTACCTTCACATCTCTATGGATGATTCCAAAGTCATGCAGAAAGCCTGTGAAAAGAAGACCAATAACATAAAAGTCCGTAAACAAGTTTCAAATCTATCACTCTGTCTTCCTACTGGCACATTAAAAACCCTGGCACTGTGTTGTTGCTGTGGGAGATCCTTTGAGAGCTCATCTCATTTTAATTAGGCATCCTTTTATAATTACTTATAATTAAATCATGGAAACTTTCATGTAGACAAGTCTGATCTAATTCTGATTGGAGGAGAAAGGTGAGGTGTGTAATACAGTGGCAAGTAGAAGTATCTGAACTCTTTGGAATTACTTGGTTTGCTGCATTAAATGTGATCTGATCTTCATCTAAGTCATAAGCAAATATCATACAAGTAATTATAATTGCTTTTGTGTTTATTGAACACAGCCATGAAACATTCACAGTGCTGGTGGAAAAAGTAAGTGAACCCTTGGATTTAATACCTGGTTGAACCTCCTATGGCACCAATAACCTGAAACCAGCTCTTCCAGTAGCTGCTGGTCAGAGTTGAGTTCAGGAGGAATTCTGGCTCATTCTTCCAACAGAGCTGCTTCAGCTCAGCTTCATCTCAGGATGTTTGTTGTGAATGACTCTCTTCAGGTCATTCCACAGCATCTCTATTGGGTTACAGCCTGGGCTCTGACAGGTGGATTTTCTTTGTCTGAATTCATTCTGTGGTGAATTTACTTTGATGTTTGGGGTCATTGTCACTGTCACATTGGGGTCACCCACCTCTTAGTGAGTTTCAGCAGGTGGACAGCCACCCTGACATTATCCTTGATACCTTGATAAACCTGGGAATTAATTTTCCTCTCGATGATGTGGAGCTGTCCAGACCCAGAGGTAGCAAAGCCCCAAATCATGTTGGTATACAGTTCCCATTTTACACTATACATAGTGCTGCATGTTCTTCCCAAACAATTCAACCTGAGTTTCATCAAAGTGTGATGGTGCTTCTTTGGTAAACTTCAAGTGCGTAGCCATGTTTTTTGAAGAGCAATGGCATGATTTGATTATTTTACTTTATGCCTTTGGAGTCATCTTAGCTGGACGTCCACTTCTAGGGAGAGTAGCCACAGTCTTCTGAGATCTTTCTTGTGAATAGCAAACCCAAAATGTTTGAATGTTTTTTATAAGTAAAAGGAGCTCTCACCCACATTTCCAAGACTGTTTCATTGATCGGACTACAGGTTTGTTAATGTCTGACTCAAATAGCTTTTGTTAATGTCACTAGCCGAGTAGCTCACATACTTGCGTACTCACCGAGCGCACATCCCAACTCCGCTGCAAACACTCGTATGGTGTCCTCTGTGAACTGACCGATCATCTGCCAGTAGGTGTACAGGTCTCCTGTGCTGCAGTAGTCGCACACTGCAGGAGTAGAAACAGCATTAAAACATGCCTCTGTCATGTGATGTGAGGTGCAGAGGGGTAGTGAAGGTCAGCGGGATGTGGAACACACACTGGTGAAAGAAATTAGGAAAAAGGAGTTTAATCTGGAAGTCAGGACAGTGTAAAACTATTTTCCTCTACAAACCAAACAAGCAATTTACTGTAGTGTGGTTTTAGCCGGTCTACCAAGCACACAGTTTTGAAAAGATATAAGGTAGGCTGGGGGTTGCAGAAATGTATAGGGGGGTGTGTCTTGAAAAATGGATTGCCTTTCTCTAATTGGGGATAATATTTTTTGATCGCTGTTACACATGAGAAGAAAGGAAAATGTTAAGCAATGCTTATGCTCCATATTCACATTTATGACTTAAAAGATGTGATTCAGTGGTGATTCACTGTTTAAGCGGGCGTCCTTTCTTTTAAAAGTGACACATGTATTCTTGTTGAACTGCAGCAGCGTTCAACATCTGGTCCCCAGGCTAACACACTAACAGGGGGTGGGGAAGCAAACAAACTGGGTCACACTTTCTGAGTCAGTGACTGATCTGGAAAAAAGGGTAAATGCTCTGGAGGAGAGGAAAACGGGGCAAAACAGCTAGAGGACGCACAGGCAGTGGTAGTTCAGGGTTGCGGGGTGGTAGGGATTTTGTTTGTGTTTCTAGGTGCTGTGCAAACAAAACACAGAGAATTAAAGGACTTAATAGGAGGGCTCTTTGTATTTTGTTAATTGCATTCTAGGTGTTGGCTTGAGGATTGTGGGTAGATCCTGGACAAGACTAGCAGTGTTAAGGTGAAAAAAAGTGGAGCGAGGGGATTTGGGTAGTGGATCTGGGACTGGGTCACTGGTCTCTGGCTGACTCACTAATGTAGAGGTGGCGCTGTGTCTGCCAGCAGTCCTCGAGGTCATGGACAAAAGGGTGACGTACCTGACGCTGCGGGCAAAGGTCAAAGGTCAACCCGGAAAATCTCAATTCTGGCCATCGATCAAAGAGAAGTTTTTTCTTCCTTGGGTCCAACTGAGATATGTCTCTCTCACAAATTTAGTAACATTTGGTCTCGAAATCTGACATAAAACTGCTTCAAATGAGACATTACAGATGAAATCATATTTGAGAAAAGGGCGAATGAAAATCATTTCCTCAGACTAAATAAGTTGGTTCCACAACATATCTGACAAAGTGTGACTCTATTCACAGCATAAGCTTTAGTCTTATTCACATTTAATTTATACTGTAGCTGAATACATTCCATCAAGGTTTAGGCAATTAATTAATCAGAGATGTAAAATAATACATCATCTGCATAAAGACATATTTTATATTCTTTTTACCTATTTTTATACCTTGCATATTTGAATTATGTTGTTCAATTTTGACTGCAATAGAATGGCAGTTGAAGGGCAGCCTTTATGTACTTTTTCCTCATACTACTGCTACTGCTAGTACTACTACTAATAATAATAATTAATTTAATTTTAAGCAGCTTTCACATAACCCAAGGACAAACAAAAAAAAAAAGGAAAAACGAATGAAAAAGAGTAGCTAAAAAGATGGGTTATAAGTCTAGATTTAAAGACGCAATTACTAAAAAGCAGTGATAAATATCCCTTTACCTTGAGTCTTGTGTGAATGGTTGAGTATTAAGTCTCATTGCTTTTACATTTGACAGCTTAGAAAGCTTTATTAATTCTGTTTTTCTTAGAAGGGAATATTGATGAATTTGAGCGCTGTATTCACTATTTCCAAAATCAAGTCTTTTCAAAGGCATATATTAATGTCTAAAAACTTTCAAGACTTAATTCTTTCTGAAATCTACACACTCGCCATGATTTTCAAGGTCTTCTCTTGGTACTTACCTGGACAATAACTTCTTCTTTCGACTGCTCCAAGACCCCGAGCCTCAGAATCTCTGATTTAGGTATAACCTGTTGACCAAGAGAAATACTGACCTGAAATAACACTACACAGGACTCACACAGGACTCTAATGATTTCACACGCACCAAAATATTTATTACACAATTGTAGTTAACTACAACAAGTGTTTATGCTAAAGGCCTCACTGACTACAGTTAAAATGGGTCCTGACTTGAAGGCAATTTTGACCATTAACAAGAAATTTCTGGTTAGTTTTAAGGACATCAGTCTTTTAAAGTGTTTTGACAGCACAAAACAGTATGCATATAAGTTTATGTTCTACAGGTCTACAAAAAGTCAATTTGTATATTACTGTATTGGCACTAGTCACTTTCATGAATTTAAAGAATAGCTGTTCACGGCTTTGATCACTCAAACACATTTAAAATGTGAGATTCAGGCAGAAGACTCACTTTGACAGCATATGTTTTCTGTTTGGCCTTGTCCTTCACCTTCAGAATGGGTCCAAAGGAACCTTTGGCGATGTAACCCAACACCTGGTGGAGTGACAAACACAAGTAATGTGTTATCCAACCATATCAAGCCTTACACACATTATTGGTGTCTACGTTCGGATTGAGGTCTACCTGAAAGTGCTCATGCCCAGGCACAGTTCTGTGGGGAAATTCGGGCAGGAACATGATAATAAACCCTGGCAGACTCCATTCTGCTCTTAGCTTGTCTGGTCCAACTCCTGCCAACCTCAGGACGTGTTCTGGGATGTCAGGGGACTTGCCTTGGAGCATTCGACGCTGGCCCAGACGCAGGGCAGTTGGGGCCAAGCGACAGAGGCCTGCTGGGATAGACAGACCCATGCTCGAGAGGAAGCCACGCCATCCAGATGGGAAGTGCTCATCCTCCTGCCCTTCGGTGGGCCTCTGTTGGGGGAGGGGAAGGGGGAAGAACGCACCAAGAAAAAAAGTAGCTTATAGCACTGTGGACTTATTACCCTGACAAATCATGGATCATGTCAGTGCTCTCTGGGAAGATATTTGAAAAAGAATACTTTCATGTGACCAAGATTTTAAAAGGCCAACTCCTAGAGTCTCAAACTGACAGACTGTGTTAATCCTGGGACTGTTCATTTGACAATGTTGGGTTTCTATTATGCAAGGACCAGCACTTATCAAAGCTGGCGTGCAATGCTAAAAGCAATGTTTTTTTTACTTGACCTTTTGGGAGTTCATAGAACATAAACTCATAAGCCAACAGACGTGGTATAATCTGTGTCACAGAGAAGTTTTTTAGAAATATGTTTATTTTTCACTATTTAACCAGGGAAAGTTTCCTTAGCATTGCTTCATATTCACACACTGGGGAGCTGCTGAGTGCAAACACAGCTCCTCTGCTGCTGGACTAACTCTGTAGCTCTACTTACACAATTAGACATATACAGTACCGCAAGGTTCATCCAGGGGCCATTTTTCCCCGCATTGGTCAATAGGGGAATAACATAGTTTTATAGAAAGTGGAGATACAGCCCTATATGTTGTCAGTGTTTTGTTTTTCATTAAGTATTTTTGATTATTTTCAGAGTGTTATGAATGAAACATTTATAAAACTTGTTGTTTTAGGGTTGTAACCAGAGGCAGATGTGATTTTTCCCATTAGCTAGTGAGTGCTAATAGAGTTACAGCAGCTTATGTTACCATAAAACTCTTTTGGCATAAAGAAAAGACTCAAAGGCACAAATGTAAAGCAGCTATTATATCTATTAGACTGTCACCAATTTGTGTTTGAGACACAAAACATGTTTATTTTTGTTACAGGATCATGTTTAAATTAGGATTTCCATAAGCCTGTTAATGACATTGTAACCTGCAGTAGATTTGTGAAAAATTATGCAAAATGTTTAATGCAAACGATTACAGGGAAAACACTGCATCATCGGTGCTCAGTGGTGAACAGATAAGTTTCATTTAACCATTGTTCTCATTTGTGATTGTAACAAGAGAAAAAAATATGCATGGTGTACATCCAGTCTGCAGTCACTCAGTCACACAAACCCTATTCCTCCTGGGGCCTTGTGCTGCACAACACATCTGATGCTCTGTGAAGCAAGATGTGTGTAATCAACCATGCAGGATGTTATTATCAAAATTAAGGGACACATGGACACATCTATAGTCACTCAACTGCAATAACTAACATCAATGGGACACTGCCTGACATCTGACCAGAAGATGGCCAGTGATATGCTTTAATTCAGTTTGTTAAAAGATTTTTAGATTTCAATACCGGAAGCGTGGCGACCTTGTCTTCAAAATAAGAGCGTAAAAATCTCAAAATATTTCGTGAAACTAACAGAAAAGACCTTTAATGTGTAATATTAACTACGAATTTATCAATGAATATGCAATTTTCTTATAATTTTGTTCAATGTGCTGCTGAAAAATAGTAAAAATCAGTTAAAACAGTCAGGATTGGCATCGTCTATCTGCCTAGTGATTTCGCTCACCAAATCATCGCCATGGAAACAAGGAACCCCCCTACGTGCGTCACACCTTAGCAACCAGGAATTTCACTCAACTCACCTTCCTGTTTTTACTGCCGTCGGCCCCCATCAGTGTGACAGGACATCGACACTAACCTCAGTGCGACGTCTGCTCCTCATCCAGCCGCTCACATTGCACCGCGCGCCCTCACGGCAGCCCAGTCCGCAGTCACATGCACAACACACAGACTAATTTCAGACTTGTAGAAAGCTAACAAACACTCTTTATCAACGATCTGCAGGTGATCGGGGCATCCTGAACAACATGTGATAGATATGGCGACATAAAAACAAGTTAATCCCGAGTATGGGCAACGTCAGCGCAAATCCGCCCACATCTTTGCCATCCAATGAGACTGCAACCTGGTGGAGTTCAGCTCCCCCTGCTGTAACCAGAGCTGTAGACCTATAGTATCCAAGAGTAAGTGGCATTTTATTTCTATTATCTTTTGTACTATTTTTTTTTTGGGAGGGGGGCATAGTTTGCAGAGAACAGACAAATACAGGCAGCAATAATGCTATGAGTGCATTGTGTGGTGCAAGATGATACATCTTCCATCGACATCTCAATTCAATTTTTCAGTTCACTTGGTCTAAAAATAAACCAGTGCATACATAATTTCTGCTGCCTTAACATGTGAAACCCCACAGAGCAACATCAAATACAAATTCATGCATGTTTGTGGTATTAGCAGTTAATTTTGGGACATAATGACTCTGGCCTCATCCTAATTTTACTCATTTAAATCACTAGAAAACCCCAAGCAGGATCAGATTAAAATTCAAATTTAAAACTCAAATTTTAATGAATATGCAAATTACCGTTTCAAGGTTCCAACACAAAGCACTGCACTTACAGAACGTGGCCGAGTGACACAATAAAGTAAAAACACAATGCAAACTAAGACGTGACAGCGCAAGTGCCTTTTATTTGGGACTAAGAACATAAAAAGCAAACAGTGCCATCTGAACATTTTACTTTCACATATGACTGTGTTTACCACCTTATGGCAATTTCTACAAAATAAACCGAACTGTTGAGCTTTAAATAAACAAGTAGAAAAGGGTTTTGTGAATCCATGTGGGAGCGTTCAGGGTAAAAGTCGGATCAACTGGACAACATCACATTCAGTCATCCTCGTCGAAGTCCTTCCTGCCCTGGGGAGCTTTGGGTCCCCCTGCTGGTTTGGCCATGATGATCTGGAAGGAGACAAGACAGTAGTCATTTAATCCTTCCTGGCTAAGCTCTGAGATCCAAGCAGCAAGCTGTGGGCTCTGAGGCAGGGTGCGAGGTTACAAATTTGTTATACAGTAGTTAGCATCAGAGGGGGAAAACATCTGAATGAACACTTTTTAAGACCAAAAAAAAAAAAAAGAATATTAGATTAAATGGCCTTCCCAAAGACAGATCAAATACCTGTCTATTTTCAGTGCTGGAATAACTGCAGCACTTCAGGCACATTTCACAAAATCTATCCAAATTGAGATGCCGAGGACAAAGTTACAAATGTTAAGATAATCTTGGTAAAAAGTAAGTAATAACACTCATCTGGGAAGATGAAGGTGGTTTTTAATAATCTCCTACTGGTAACTGTGGAAGAGGGCTGAGATCTGAAGAGCGCAGTTTTTTTGATGAAGTAGAATAGCTTCATAGTGATCAGAGTACATCTTACTAGGAAAATGCCCTTGAGACAACAAAGCCACTTCAGCCTCCAGAGCCCTGTGTCTCATCTCATTTACATGCTCCCTTCATATTACATTATGTTACATGCAACCTGAGAACGCCGACTGCAAGGAAAAGAGTTCATGAGTGCATGCAGCATGCTAACACACCACACCGTATCCTTTCAGTGCAAGTTTAGTCCGCTGTCAGTGACACACCTGCTGTTATTAAAAACACACGTGAAGTGGCTGAATCTAAATCAGCTATCCAACATATCTCTGCATCGAGCTCTGTATCACACCCAGTGTTAGCAGTGACAGGCAAAACAACAAACATTTTTCAGTGGCCTGTGAGTGATTGAGCACATCCGTGTGAGTTTTCTGAGTCAAAAAACACACACACATTCCAGGACCTACTGACAGAGGGTGTGTGTATGTGTGTGCCCTCTAATGATGTGTATCAAAATGATCAGGCTCTTCATCCCAACCGTCCTTGTCCCAATGGCCTCTCTGCTTGGGAGCCTTGGGTCCCCCTGCAGCCTTAGCCATGATGATCTGGATTGTACACATGTCCACACACACACTAACATTAACTACCTGGAGCTATTAATTCAATCAAGAACATGTCACCTGCTGAATTAAAGAACATTAGCTTAATATAAAATCATACACAAAAATAAAACTGAACATAAACAATTTATGTGACAGAAATCATCAAATGTTGAAGCCAGGAGGCCTGTATCGCAAAGTGAGTTCAACTTAGCCCAGCTCTCTTTGGTTTAACTAGTTTCACCGAGCCTGACTCTGGCTGTCCTGGATAAACCTGTCTCACAAAGCTGGTTATCAACAGGCTCTAAGTAGAGTGGTTAATGACAAGTGACACTGCCATAACCACGAATAAAGGGCTTGACATGATACCAGATGAAACTGTGAGATAACCACGTGAAAATTCTGTTATAGCGACAGCCAAAAAGTGAAATGTTAAGAATATAATCACATAACTTGGAAAGAATAAGTATCCATAGAAACACTTGTGGCTGCTTTTGATTATGTTATGATTATTATGTGTGTCATGAGTATTTGTGTACACACCTGATCAACTCTAAGTACTGTGATGGCAGCATTGGTGGCCAGTTTGATGCCCCAGTGTTTGACCAGGTAAGGCTCCATAATGCCACCTTCAAGCATGTCCTTCAAGGCGGGGCCCTCTCCCTAAAAGACAACATCACATCAAAGCCATCAGTCATCACATCCAAAACACACAAACATGCAGTTTCAACAGTCTTAAACAAATCCAATGGGTTGCTCTGCATTCAGGAAAACAGAGTCTGAAATGTTCTACTTGGTCTGATTTTCCACTAATTGGCTGTCAATATTAACAGATACAAAATGTACAGTCAAGCATAAATATCGTCTACATATCTGAATGTTACATGCCGCTGTGGATACTTAACCTTGCCATATAACAAATACCTTAGTAACAGGATTTGATTTTAAATGCATTATATTAAGGATTTTCTAAGTGTAATGTGGCAAAATCAGACACGTCCACACATCATAAACTATGTAACTGTTGTCGCAATTTTTTTTTCTCCCCGAAATCAGCACCATAGGGAAATATCTTCACAGAGCTTTTGTGTGACTTTCACAATTGGGCTGTATATAGGGAGAAATTAGTTGTGTGTTAGTGATTATTATTAATACTGTATTCAAACATTTGTTTGTTTTTCCGAAGGGATCAACCTGAAGCTAAGGCTTCAAGAAGGAAAATCTGAAATTTATATTCAATTGATAAGAAGGGCTAATATGTGCTGGATTTTCTAGACAATATAACTGTTAAATAAATCATAATCAAGTCATACAAGTATTCTTCTGTTCACAAACACACCTCAATGTCAAAGCCCATGTTTTTGTTTCCCTCGTGATGTGCAGAGTACAGTTTAGAGATGAGCTCGCTCCCCTTCACACCAGAGTTCTCAGCCAGTGCACGTGGCAACGCCTCGAAAGCCTCAGCAAACTTTTTAATGGAATACTGCTCCAGACCAGGGCAGGACTACAGGGAGGTGAAAAAAACAAACAAACAGAGGTCATATTACTGCCAGGTATCATCTGGTGATAGACTAAAGACATACAGGGCACAAA
Organism: Seriola aureovittata; assembly: GCF_021018895.1. Lineage (NCBI taxonomy): Eukaryota > Metazoa > Chordata > Actinopteri > Carangiformes > Carangidae > Seriola > Seriola aureovittata. The sequence continues at coordinate 14,470,438 of NC_079378.1, read as the reverse complement.
GAACAGGAGAGGCACTGGTCCGTTTCAGCTAATGCACTTAAATCTGCATACCTCTCCATATGAGGTGATCTGTTTGGCCAGCTCAATCTCAGTGGCTCCTGCTCCAGGAACCAGGCGCTTGTCCTAGAGACAGTGAATGACACAAACTGAAGCTGCTGTGCAGGACAAATGGTAAATGAAAGAGTTCAGCATAAACTCATTAAAAAATGTAATTAATAATCAACTTTGTCTTTTCAACATCAACAAATCACACTAGAAAGTGTTTGTAATACTTTCAAGATGTAGTCATGCTAGAATTGTTCATGGCCCAGGAAACAAAGCCAAGGCCAGCATGCTGGTAACTGTGGAAGGTGACTGCCTCTGTATTAACAGACCCACTTAAGGTATAGACCATATATTTGCACTGACAGTGCTAGTCTAAACAGAGATGGGGGAGGGAAGGTGTATGTACATTGTACAATGTTCTACTGAGTTAAAATAACAAAAAAAAAAAAAGTATCAAGAAATCACAACAGTCAAACAACTCCAAATATTCCTTGAGAGAATGAAAGAAACTTATCAATGTAGCACATTTATCTTTTCTGCAAACAACTTTAATATTTACGACTTATTATCAGAGTTATTAGAAAGATACTACAGTGGTTGATTGCGCTGACTTACCCTGACCAGAACCTTGAAGGTGTTGACTCCATCATCTACAGCCCTCTCAATGTCATCCAACAGGTTGTCAGTGGAACCTCTGACCACCACCGTTGAGATGGCACAGTCCTCTTTCTCTGTTTGAAACAATCAAGACCAAACAACATGTTAAGCCTAAAAGAACATATCTGGAGCGAAAAAAAAAAAAGGTTTAAAATGAAGGCTCACAAGACTGGAGCAAAAAGTAATTTACCATGTTTGAAGACCACCACCTGAGTGTCCCCCACCTCTGTCAGGTACACACTGTCACAGTGACCCATCTCCTCAGGAGTTGGAGCCGTCTAAGAAAGCACAAAAGCGTAATTATACATGATATAATGGTCAGTTTCATTATGGTTCAAAGATCGGACCTGAATGAAAAATAACTAGACTCACCATCCTGGGCAGTGCTACAGCTCCTACAGTCTTACATAACCTCCTGAGGTCCCACTTGGAGTTAAGCCTGGTAGGGAAAATGGAGAATTTAAGGCTCAGAAGTACCCTGTGATAAAAGACTTTACAATACCACTAAAATAATAATACAGTCATCAGTTATGTGGATTTTTTTTTTCAGTAATCATAAAATTACAGATTGATGTAAAAAAAATGTCTGATGTCATGATAATGACAATATTTGACATTATATAACTAGGGCAGACAAGTAAAGACTTGAATCATGCTTCAGATGAAAAGTATAAAGTTATACTATGTCATTCAAGAAAAAAGACATTTTTGTAGCATTAGCCTAAAGAAGACTTTCAAGTATGTTGCATACTGAAATCTCTCTCTCATCTTGTCCTGAAGTCAGGTAACATAGGGTGGAGGTGCACATTTAGGTCACTTTCCAACAACACTGCCAACACCACTGGCATCCCTCTCCTGACCATTTAATTCAAACTATGTGCTTTTGGTAGAAGATCATTTTGATGAAATGTGTAATGTTTAATGAGAAAACTCTTCAGAACCCCTAGCTCTGATGACTCTGTAATTTACACTGACTAGGATTATCGGAGGTCTTCTTGGTCTTACCTCACCACCATGAGCTTGTACTTGTTGGCATAGTGTAGCGCCATGTCAGCCACTTTCCCCCCAGTAACCACCACGTTGGCACCAGTCTCCTTGATGGCCTTCACCTGGGCCTCCATCATATCCTCCTCTCCCTTGCTGAAGTCCATGAGCTCCTGTGCATTGTTTATCAGCACTGTGCCCTATGTGACAGAGAAGTCCACTGTGAGTACCATTAGCAATTTCACAACAGCCCAAAATCATATTTTCTTCTCTTTTTTGTCTAAACCCTGAAAAGTAGCTCAAACCAGTTCTTGGTTGTATGATGTTTTAATAATATTTCGCAATCAAGTTTATGAAAAAATACCACTCATGTCTCCACTCTTTGGGGAGGTTAAACAGATTCAGATCATGTGGCCAACATTTTAGCCCAAATGTGAAACTGACCAAAATGGATAGTGAAATACAGTGAGTTAGAGCCAAAAAAAATCATTAATTTTTAATTGTTGTCAGTAAGATTTCTTTAAAGAATCAAAGAGACTTAATCATTACAGTATTCATTACCTTGGTCTCTGTCACCATGCAGTCAAAGGGGCAGGAGAAGATTGCAATCTTTGCATCTTTAACAGATGTGATGTCACCCTCTGCCTCCTTCTTAAAAACCATGCCATGTAGCATGGAGGATGCCGTCACCCCACAACCCTGAAAAACACCAGGGACGTTAATTTAGAGGAAAACAACACACACAAAGAAAAATATATTCAATGGATGAGGCTGCTTACCAAAATCTTGCATACTCTGACGCTATCAACATTGAAATTGCCGGACTCTGGCAAGATGGAGACTGTAGCACAAACCAGTAAAGAAAAGAAAGTCAAAGAAATACAAAGTTAATACTGTCATCAAGTGACTTTTGTCAAGTGACAATTATCTCTGAGAGCTGACGGTCCCAGTTTGGTTTAGCTAGTCTGAATTGCTGACTCACCACAGGCCTGTGCAATGAGGCTGGCAAGGAAATCTTCATTGCCATACTGTTTACTCATGACTGCTGTACGGATCAGAGATGTAGCCTCTTTAACATCATGGAGGTTCTTGGCTGAGGAACATACGCAGTCTGGCAGGATCTCCAGAGTCTTCCTACATGCCATCTCATAGCCTTCAATCACCTGTGCAAAGACACATTTACATTTAGGCAGATTGCTACCAGCTACAAAAGCATGACTGAATCCTAATATTTACTACCAACACTCAAGTCTTTGCTGTTATATCATCACATAATCTACACAGCACAAAGAGAATGAAGATGACCAGTGACTACATCTATTTACCTCTGACACGGACAGGCCCATCCTGAGCAGCTCTTCGGCCAGCTCCAGCAGAGCTCCGGCAAACACCAGGACAAAGTTTGTACCGTCTCCGACCTCCTGCTCTTGCATGTGGGATGCCATCACAATCATTTTGGCTGCTGGATGCTGCACCTATAAAACAAAAGACATTCAAGAAAAAAATTTAAATTACCTCTTGTATAAATCATTCCAGTATGCAGTATGTGGCACAAAAATGTTAGTTTCTCTTACCTCAAGCTCTCTGAGAATTGTTGCAGCATCATTGGTGACAAACAGCTTCTCCAAGTGGTTGATGACCATTTTGTTCATACCTGTAAGACAATGTTTCAGTTTAGCCATCACTGATTTTGCCGTCGACCCAAAATAAGTTTTATCAGGTCAAAACACAAAGATTTCATACAAATCTATTTCATATTGCTGGAGGAGGGTGCTTACCGTTTGGACCATAGGCGGTGCGTGTGGTCTGAGAAAGCTCCTTACAGGCTCTGATGTTACGAAAGACTGCCTCCTCAAGTCCAGAATAGTGCTGCATCATACAACAAAATAATATCTCACATTACATTTCAATAGTGTCCAAGTCTGAGAAAAAGTTATTGGTATTCTGCTTAATAACTTATGAATATGTGTGGATAATAAGCTAGGCAAGCAATCTGCAGGGGCAAATGTAAGATGTGTTGAAGCCTAAGATGACCCAAAACAGGAAGCATCATCTATGAGCTGAGGTGACAATCAAAGCCTCATTTCTGACAGTCTTTTAACGCTAACTGGGTGTGACTGCTGTTTTGACAGTCACTTTTCACTGCTTTACATATTCAACATGTTAAAGTGCTTGAGGGGACTGTTGCAGACGCAGAAGGCTGCCTTCAGTTCATGCTAACATCCTCGGGTCCAGCATCTCCGAGCGGCCTGCCTGCTTTCTAGAACTCTCCCCACATGATTGCGAATGAACGTGCTAACTCAGGGGCTAACGCTAGCTAGCATGCTAGCTCAGAATAATTCACACAAAGCTGACCAACTACTCCAACACGCTGATTTATCCTCACCTTGGCACCATCCTTCAACATTTGGGCAAAGCCCGGAGCTTTGGGAACGTGAAGGGCCATTTTCCGATATTTAGCAGCCCAGCGATCCTGGACAAGGTAGCCGCGGCGTGGGTTCAGCTCTGGGTACAAAGCCGGAGAGACTGAGGAGGGGCCACTTGAGCGAGGCGTGGGGCTGATGATAGGAAACAACAAAGGACAAACTGAGCGACTCGCGTTTCGCCTGCAGTGACCATGACACACCACTGGGGCGCACTGTTGTTCTAATGGCTCGTACCCCTTTTCTATATCCCATCTTCTATAGATATCCAGGTCATTTACATACAAATCAATGCAGTAACATTCCCATTATTCAGTTAGATTATATATTAAATCACTGGATGATTGTTGAGACTAAGGCTGGATTACCAACTTGGCAGTGGGCAAACTGCCCAGGGCCCCAGGTTCACTCCATATCTTTTGGGTCCACATAACTGGTTTAGTTGCAGATTTGTTAGAAATTTGCACCACTGAAGCACATATGTCAACTATGTCAGGTCCTTCATTTAATCCTGTGGCCCTGGTTTTGTCAAACTGTGTTGATCAAAATCTAGTGTGAAACATTAATTATTTTAGTTTATATAATGGTCATTTGTTGTAAAGTGGTGTTTTATGAAATTGCTTCATTTTGTCTATGTGAATAAACACAAACACACAGAAAACCACAGGCAAAGCAGTATTGTTCCTTCACAGGAGAACTGTGAGGGTGCAACCAGCGATTATTTTCTTTACCAACCAGTGATTATTTTCTCTAAGAATTGACTTGTTTAGTCTATAAAATGTCAGAAGACAGTGGAAAAACATGATATTTTAGTTCAATATCATAGAAAACTGAGAAACTAGCAAATATTCACAGCTAAGAAGCTGGTATCAGTTGATTTTTGGCATTTCTGCTAAAATAACTTTCAAATTAATTGTCTAAATTAAAATAAGATGTACATTTATTGAAATGATAAAAAGGTAAGAAATATTGACAATTAATTTTCTGTCAATTGATCAATCAATTAATCAACTACTCATTTCAGCTCTAGAGAACTGGTTGGTTTCTGGGTGCCAGAGAGAAAATAATGAAACTTCTATAGTGGCAGACAAACCTACAATTTATTGCCCCAGGGCCTCCAAAGAGATTAGTCCAGCCATGACTGGGAGTAAGCAGTGTAAAATTATAAACTATTAATGTGCTTTTAAAAAGTAAAACAATACTAATGTCTATTTCATCATGTAGAGATTTTAGTAAGTGACTCCAGCAATTATGTGGATAGGAAGTTCTTATTTTTTGTCACAAACGGCCCAGATTACTTGTGTTGCAATCATAAAAATAAAGACTTTTGGATTGATGAAGCTTATACATTTTATTGTGTGGAGTTTTTTTTTCACATTTGGACACAATGTCTCGCTTTGGCAGAAGAGAGACATTTTGCTTCATTTGAGGCCGTTTGCTTGACATTCACTACACGAATAACCTGGTGGGTATGGCTTTATAGCATCATCAGGTAATGAGCCATTACATCTTTCCCATCACATTATCAGATGATTTATGTATACAGTATTGGTGCATGAAACATCCACAGGCCATCAAAAGTGCTGACCTATCAAATCCCATTCAAATACTATATTTAAAAAAAAAAAAACCCCTTTCATAGAAAATACACTTTACAATTTGGCATAATCAAATGACATTTAAAAAAGGCATAACAAATGTTAGTGACATCATTGCATACATATAAAGTAGAGGAAAATGCATCTCCCCCCTGTCAGTAAATTTAGTGTTAGTTCTGCAGATACAATTTTGGTCTCATGCAGCATTTCTTTTAAAGTAGATTTCAGACACTAGCAGAAAGTTTCTAGGCAGAGAGAGTGAATACAAACGACAATATTAGTATTTTGAAAATGTAACTAATACATTTGGTTGTAGCAGCTATGACAGGTACATACACAATACAGAAATCCCTTTGATAGCTACAATGAGGATATTTTACCCACAACTAGCTAACCTGAGACAAGTAAACATGATATACATACTGCTGCTAATTACACACAGCATAGGTAGAAAAAAAAAAAAGCTGCCACGTAACAGTCTCCCAATATCATGACAATACTACATGTAAATACCTCAATAATGATAAATGTGAAACATAGCTAAGGTCCTGTGTTTTACATACACACATGCCTGTAGTTCAGTTGGGTTTGCTAATAGTGTTCACAGCTGTTTGGGCCCAACCTCCAAGTGTGTTCGAGAAGTTCGTGGCTCGACGTGTGAGGTTTGAGCGACTCAGTTTACCGCTGGGATCCAACTTTCTCATCATTGCTCCTCCAGAACGCCCCCCTGTACTGGGTCTACAGAGAGGGAGAACAACGGTTACAGCAGAAAGCATGCACAGATAATAATGGAGACTGGTTTTTAAAACTGCTTGACTACCAATGAGAAATGGAAAATAGGACAAAAGTAATCATTCATCAGTACACTTCTCTCCTCTTGTTATATGTAAAAGTTATAAATAAGTTATTAAAGAATTTGAGCTGAATTTTGTGTATCACAAGTTGCCATACAAATTCTTTTTTTCTGATTGATATGATCATCTTTAAAAATGACAAGATTAAAGCAAATGTTAATGTATGAGGGCACAACATTTCTTTCACCTAGAAACAAGTTTCCAAATTTCTGAAACAATGTGACATTTATCAGTATCAGAGTCTATATATGACCTGGACTTTGGATAACATAATATCAATTTCTTAAGGCTATTCCAAGACTTGTAGACATACTGGTAAGTAGCAGAAAGTATTTAAGAACCGATAAGGCGACAGAGAACGAGCCGATATGTAAAGCAAAGAGTAGTAAAGGAAGGAAGTGCGAGTCTGATAGAGAAGATGAGAATCCTTTACTTGGATAACGCCAGTTATTCATCAGCCACAAAAGAGCAGCTTTTCACTGTGACAGGTCAGAAACTAAAACAATTTCATACACAGCTCATGCATCGAAATACAGGCACCAGGCTAACTCTGCCATGCGCTTTCATGTCACAATATTAGTTATACTCAGAGCATATTTTTACATAACTCATCTGGTTTTAGTAGCATACGTTTGAATTTACCTTCTTCCCTACTCCACAATAAGGGAATAGTCGAACTGCCTGTTGTAAGAGGAAAACAAACTTGTGTTTAAATTCCCACAAGACGACCTGTACATACAGCAAGGAAAGCGTTTGGCTGCACATAATTCACACTGATAAACAGACGTGGTCACTGTCCATGAGCCTTTCCGCTTTTCACAATGTATCTAATTCTTTCTGGATGCTCTAACATTTTGAAAGTCAACACAGGAAGTGATGCAAGTATACTCCAGGCTCTCTCAAGCACATTTTTGTCATTTCATCTGGCTCAAGTTCCCACACCCATTCCCTCTCCTCCTGCTGTTCCCCTCCCCTCACTCCCTCCTTGTCCGAATACCAGAAACACAGACCCAGTTTCAAACTGAAGCGGGAAGAATGTGGGTGGGGGGAGGGGAAGGAGGTTTGGGGACCTACAAGCTGTGCTGTGGACAGGGATTCTTTGGGTGGGAGGGTGAGGAAGCAGAGGGAGGCCGTGTGATTCTGCTATCTCCTTTATGCAGAATATGTACAAATAAGAGGAAATGGACAACTGGTTTCCTCAAATACAGACAACACATACATACAGAAATAGCTGTAGTATCTAAACTGCCTTTAACCTACCATGTATTACCTACAACTACAAAAACTAATACAAACACTTATGATTATTAGTAAAATTAAAGAACAGTGATATTTCAATTTACCACATGCCTTGTTATAAACACATTTAACTCAAAATAAAGATGATTTACCTGTCGTCTCTGCCAATTATGTCATCAAAGGCCTTGGACAGATATTTGAGCCTCTTGAGTCCACTGGACACAGACTCCAAATCTCGGTCAAACTTTCTGTTACAGTAGAGGAAAACACTCAAAATAATCCGAAATGAAACCAACAAACAAGGAATAAAATCTGAATCTGTATAATGGATGAATGCAAGTTGCAGCTGGTAAATAATAAAAGACTCACATCCTCTGGTTCTGTGTGTTGGGTGAGGCAAAGGGACTTCGTAATGCAGCCATGCGGACCAGCTGTCTCCTGCCTCCTCTTGTTTTCACCCCCCGTACACCAGCCTCAGGAGTTCTTCTTCCTCTAGAGCCTGGAGTATGCCCAGGTTTGGCTGCTGATCTGGGGGTGCGTCTCGGTGTTGCAGCTCGACCAGGCGTACGCTTTGGGGTATGAGAAGTTGATGCACCAGCGTCTTCCCCATCACATGTCCGTCCTGGGGTGGCTACCAAACACTCCTCACGTGAAAACTGTCTGGTCCTCTGCAGCCTCTGGGTGAAAGAGAAAGAAGAAGAAAAGATGATTAAGAGATGGGGACAAATGACTAATAGCTGTTGTTGGTGTTGATAGCATCAAAAATTTAAAGAAAGATAGACACTTCACTCCCATGAATTTTCACACACAAAATCTCTTTGGCATTGACCAGCACCTCCAAATCCAGCCAACTTAAAACCATGCCAATCAATCTACCTGGCACACTCCGCTGATGGAGTTCCGAGCATTGCGAGTAAGTTTGCGGACCGTGCTGGGTTTTGGTTGCTCCTTCAGGGTTTCCCAAGTTGGATTTTCAGGGAGGGAGTTGGTCTGGACAGAACGTAGAGGGAGCCGCTTGCGCAAAGACATTCGCAGAGAGTTAAGTGAAGACGAGGAGCGGAGCTTGCGGAAACGGTCTGGGGCTTCAGGGGAGCTCTCTGCCCCGTCAGACTCATCCAGGACTGTGTGTGCCCGCCAGACTCCCACCACAGCTTTCCCAACTCCATCCATCATTGAAGATGCCATGCTGACTAGACTGAAATAAGATAACAAAACAGCAGAATATGTTTTACAATAATTATATTTCAAGTGGTTTATAAATATTTTAGGAAAATAAAAATAGTGCTGAAACAATACATTGATTTCCCAGTTTACTTAGTAGTAGTTACAGCAATTACAATAATTCAGTCATTTGGAAATCATGATCAGAAAAAAATTAATTTCCAGCATTTTATGAAACTAGAGATCATCAGTGATGACAATTATTGTTAGTTGCAGCTGTAAAAAAGTAAACTTTTGCCCATGATGTTTCTTTCTAGTTATTTAAGTTTGTGAAAGTGTATAAAACTTGAAGAAAGTAAGTTATGCAACACGTCACACTAAGTAGTACAGAAGTAAATAAGAAAGAAATATCCATGTATTACGATGGAGACAAACAAGCAAAACAATCTCTTTACAATTATAGTAATGTAAGTTTATCTTATCTTAAGAATTTACTCCACAGCATTCAGTTACTGAAGAAATACAATGAAAAATGAAGGAGCAAATGACCCTTAACAATCCATATAATCAAGGAGCAGTCAATTGTTAGCAAAAGGCCGAGGCTTTTGTTTGGTAAGGATCTCTTGCAGGGAAGACTGCACTGCCCTTTCTAACTTAACCAAGGATGGCTTCATCCAAAACGCTACCAGAGGAGAAAAATAACAGTGATTTAACGTTAACACTTAGGCCACAAATGGCAACGTTGATGATTTTTTTTTACATTATCAATAACAGGCCTGTGATTATCACTCATTGACAAAAAGAGCTGTTCTGCCTGAGAAGATGTTAGCTTATCTGCTCTAACAGCGTTAGCTCGTTAATGTTAAAGCTAAAATAAATATTCGTTAAATACCTGATTTAAGAGAACACACAAAAGAAAAACAGCTTCCAACCGTCTCCTGTACCGCTAGGTTACCTGAAAGCTGTGAGTCGTGTGTCCTGTGTACTTCAGTTGCCTGCTGCTTCTGTTTCTTTCTTTCTCTGTTTGAATTTGGCGGTGGACCGCGGAACGCACACACAACACACATTCATCCCCACGCCCTTCACGCAAAGCATCCTCAATGACGTAATACGTTACGTCTCCACGTGTACGTCACCATAAAGTGCTATGAAATTAATTTGGAGCTTTAATACAGACCAAAATGGCCTAACCAGGTCAGATAAGTCTGTTTTAACATCATACAAACTAATGTGACACTATTATGAATTTATATATGTATAGTTTATATTTGACACTTTTTTTTGGATTGATGCTGAACATGCTGTGTGGAAGAATAATTTACAGAAAAGAACTGTGTGTTTATATTTTTCAATGAGCAAATGAAACATAAATGTAAATGATCACAAAAAAATGGTTCAAGGCTGAGACAAATTATTTTAAGGCACTACATGGAGAAAAAAAATAGACATGATGATATGGTCATCTACAATGCACTGAAAACCGGTTGTTTGTTTCAAGCCAATTATTTTCATTTTAATTATGGATTTCATTTTTACAGAAATACTGTATGTGAAATTAATATCGATTGTTCATGAAATTGTAGCCTCAGACTCCTTACAAGTTAATCATATTGTCATATCAACTGTTCTCCTCTATGCTCTTTTGACTGTTAAAAAATTGAGATTCCTCTTAATAAGCAGATTCACTGTATACATTTCACAATCATCATCATACCACTTACCCCTCTGATATATTCTTTAAGCACAGTTTGATACAGTACTGAATATTCTATTCGGACAATGAGCAGAATACAGGCTATGTACCGTGAGTTGCAGTTTTTCAGCTCCAGCCTATAATACAATCCAATGCAACAGTCCAGTAATAAAGCTTATCTTTGTGAGGTTTATGATGTTCCATTTTTATTGACTTGGCATGAGATAGATGTTGGTTCAACTTGGCAAGTTTTGAGGCCAGTTAGAAGTGTCATTGGATTGTTGTATATTGAGAAATGATTCTAATATTTTGTCTGTCCCATTTATAACGAAGACAGAATTTAGCAAAGATAATGTGGGGATTGTCTGAATTCTTTGTCCTGTTAGGTCATCACAACACTTTCTTTAAGAACAAAAACTTTTCATGTGAAAAAGTACCATTAGTTATACCCAAATGCCACCACATTATATTAACATAATGTCAAGAATAAGTTAATATTTCATTGTGTCTATACTGTCCAACCATATCTTACTATCTCATCATGGCACTCACTATAAAAGCATTAAAAAGGCTTGTATTAATGCATTTGATGTTCAAAGAGTTTGTTATAATTTTTTCTTTTAGCTAAGATTCAAACAAGCTCATGTGGAGAGTTTTGTTTGTTGTTTAATTAACAATCTTAACTTTTACCTTGATGCTTTTATTCTCCTTTGAAATACAGATTCTAAATCCCAGTGGAAATAGATGCTTAAAGATTAGATTAAATACCTTTCTATGATAAATACACGACTGTCCTGTGGATTATGCAGTCTGTCGACACCAACAGATCAGGGACAACTGTTCATTAAGTACTGTTAACGCGCGTTCTTTGTCACACCCAGTGAAGATTGTCATTTTCTCACATTAATTCCATTCTGTCTCTTTGCACATTGACATAAAAGTGCAATTACCATAGATAGGAGAGGATTTGAAGTGTCCAGCAGATGTCACTATAGACCAGCATGTAAAATGCTTACAGGCACCAGTGCTCTGAAATCTTTTTGTTTTAGTCAAAGGTGATTTAATAAAGGCATTAACAAACCTGTCTTTCCACTTTTCATTAACTTTTCATGTTCTTGTTATTTTGTTTCATAAAACAATTTGTGATGAACCTGTGTTTTGCAAAAACAATTTAGGACAAATATATCTAGACAAAATGGGCTTCCCAGCATGACAGCACAGCAACGTGACACAAAGCGAAGATCAGACTATTGTTTAGGGCCAGTCAGAAGATACAGAAGGGCAGTTTCCCCATGTCTGCACAGTCAATGAGGAGACATCAGAAAGCTTCTTTTGTCTCAATGTAAAATAGACAGACTTTTTTTTTTGCATATGTTGAGTGTGGTCATAAACCTAAATAAAAAAATCATTCACATCCTCATTTTTACATATTAGACCATTACAATTGAGCGACATCTGTCTACTCAGTACCCTTTTCAAACAATTGTTAGGTAGCTGTGAATTTCCCATTAGGGATCAATTAGACATTTACATTATTAATAATTACTGACTTTTGGACACACTTGTAGCTAACTGAAAAGCCTGACACAGAAGAGGTCAATTCTTGAGTGGCGATTCAAAGCTCCAGGCACAACCCAGCAGCTTCTTTTACAATAAAAGCCATGACTCATACAGTAAGCTTGTCTTTATATTGTATATTTGATCACCTCTTGAAGCTGATATCAAACCTGTGCATTCCTGACAAACGTGCTCTCGTTTGGTATTGCATTGTTTTATGTCAACATGTTAAGTGTTTCTTTATTGGTAAGAACACAAAACTCTAGACCTTGACCCCTCATGACATGGCAAGTCCCTGTCCTTTTGTCTCATTAAGAGTAAATGTATAACATGATTTTAACAAGCCTCGATTGTACTGTTGAGTCAGGAGTTAAAGTTCAGTCCAAATGTGAAAACTAGACACCAGGATTTCGACTCTCAGTCAGTTCTTGGATGAACATTTATTAGACACACCTGTTTATTCTGTTGTTGTTTGACAGATATGTCTCTGAAACCTACACCAACCTTTACATCAGGAGGGCTAAAAGCATCAACATGGGGATTATAAAAGTTCTTATTATTTAAAAATAATTATTGCTTTTCTTTCATTTTATAACATGAGTTTAATCCATCTAGCTTTATATGTATATGTGTATCTGGCCAGTTAAAAATTTATGTATTGAATAATCATATAATTTATGACTTGACCACTGCAGAGCCACAACATGTGGACAACAATGAGCAAAATGGGCTACTTGGGTAACTGGACATATTATATGCATTTTTCATACAATAGAAGTGTTAAATATATCTGTCAATCTGCCAATATATGATATGTAAAAACTGTATTAAACACTATATTTTATGCAAATTCCTGCCATGTGTTGGAAATAGGAGCTCCACTGATGACATTAATTCACTGCCCCCAAATTCTATCCTCAAACCAAAACTGTCAAATAGGCAACTGGACTTGTGGTTTACATTGTGGCACTTTTATTCCAAAGATATCAACAAGAAAAGAGGTGATGGAGACTTAAAACCCACTTTTGCATCACAGGGTCAGGGCGCATCACACGATTAAATAACAGGTTTAAGGATCATCTCAAGGTATTGTAGCAAACTTCACAGATCCTGCTGCCATAATCAATGGTCAAATAAATGAACAACAGCTAGTACAGTAGACAGTAGATTTTAAAAGACATGTTAGGAAAAATGCTTATTTGCTTTATTGTCGAGAGTCATATTGCTAACACTCCTACGACTCTATGGTAAATACGAAGCTACTCCCTGCAGCTCTTTAGCTTAGCATAGCACAAACACTGGAAACAGGAGAAATAGGTCTAGCTATTCTGATTCTAGAGTTAAGTAAAATTCACCTTCCAGCACTTATAAAGCTCATTAATTAACACATTAACTTTTGTTTATAAACCACCCACTCTAGTTTTATAAGGGGTTACCTCTGACCAGAGCGAGGCTAGCTGTTTCCCTTTGATTCCAGTCTTTATGCTAAGCCAAGCTAACCAGCCGCTGTGCTGTAGCTTCACGTTTCACAGACAGATGTGGGATTTGTCTTCAAAATCTCAGCAAGAAAGCGAAGAGATGCATTTCCTAAAATGCTGAACCTTTCTTTTTAAATATCATATAAAATTAAAAACGGGGCTACATAAATGGGCGATCACAGTCTCTTGCACTCAGTCGAGAGGGGTGGTATCTTCATGGCCTCATTTGGTGAAGCAGAGACCAACTGACACAACTTACTTGCAGCACTGTCAAAAGAGACATAAAGCATTAGTGGGTTTGGTTTGCAATGATTCAGAGTCAGTCCCTGAGCCATATGTGTGTATGTTTTGTACGTTACCTTTGTGATTTTGCTCCACCGTGAAACCACAGCAAGAAGTGCAGTAAAGATCACCACCACCAGCCCCGCTATCATGGGCATCAGTGGGAACTTCATGGTCTTTTCTACAGGTGAGGAAGAAGGTGATCAGCCCACTTTTTCTTACTTCACATTCACTAAGTGGCTCATCATTTCATGTGCTGATTAATATCAAATAAGCATATTCAACCTTGAGATGTGGCTTCAGCAAAATTGTGTCATACTGATTGTGTGAACTGACCTGTTACTGTGACTTGAAAGCGCTTGCTGTGTTCTCCATAGACGGGAGAGTTAGCTGTGCACTGATACGTGCCTTCATGCACGCTTTTCTCCACGCTGCTGGCAGTCAGCTGGCTTGTAAAGCCGTCATTGGTCACCGTGAAACCACCTGCAAATAGATCCACTGCGCTTCCATTTAGTGTCCACAACACAGATGAGACCGGTGGATTGGCCCAGATATCACACCGCAGGACTAGCGCTGACTCATCTTCTACTGCAACCTCCTCTGACCCAGAGAGCTGTGGGTGATCTGAAGAGGAACATCAGAGATAAAGTATTGATGCTGCTGAAGTATTTGACACAAATATGATAATATGATTTGTTTTTTTCAGATAGATGCACACATTTCATTTACAGAATAGATTCGGTCGAACCTACTGTATGCTAGCATTGCTCTATGGATGGCAATGTCATTTGGTATCTCAGTTGGTCCAGACTGAAATATCTCAGATTACCATGAAATTTTGACATTTGACATTAATGTTTGTACACCATTTCATTGCAATCCATCTAATAGTTATTGAGATATTTCACCCAAAATCACCAATACAATCCAAACTGGCTCAACAATAAGTAAACCAAAAAACTGTATGTCAGTTTTATAACTTCCAACATTTATTTATTTGAAGAGACTCACATGTGACATTCAGGGTGACTGAGGCCCTAATTGTGGCATTTCTGCTCAGGTGGCAGGTGAAAGTGGCACCGTTATCTTCATGGATGACGGGTGTAACACACACGCTGCTGCGACCCTTCTTGTTTTCTTCCCTCAGAATGACCACAGCGCCATTCCTCAGCCACACCAGCTCTTCGTCAGCCTGAGTCTCAGAGCCGCCGTCAGGCAGGCAGAGAAGAGTCACTGTTCTCTGCAGCTCTGTCTGTATGACACCCTCACCGCTGACTTCTGGTTCAGACTGGATCTTGACACCTTGGGAAAGTTGAAACTTTAAGGGATCACTCAGTGAAGCAGTGAAAACTAAAGTGATTACGCTAAAGGTGTGAGAAAATGTATCCTATTGGAATAATTTAAGCCAAGGTCAGATATGTGACCAACAACACATGCTTACCCAGTGTCTGGGTTGCACAGTAGAAGAGCAGATGGAAAAGAGAGGGTCTGAACATCATCTTCTCTTCCTTGGGTGAACCTGGAAGGAAGGGAAAGATCCTCAGAGAGATCACTCATGCAGTGCTTATTTAAAATTCTCATGAGATCTGAATTGACCAAAAGTTCAGCACTTTTCAACAGAAAAAACTTTTAGTCACTTCCAGTGATAAAATTTGTTTGAATTAGTGCTCTCAGTTGCTGTTAGGGCAATCATGTCACAACAGACATTTTTGGTAAAACACTAGAAAAACTTGCCATCTGATATTTGTAGAACAGAGCTAGAGATAATTTACATGCATATCACTCTCAGGCGTTTTGGTGCAGTTCTAGTCATTAAGTGTGTATATCAGATCCCATTTAGAATATCTGGGATATTATGAGATATTTAAGCATTAAAAGTCATTGTTTACTACAGTTGTAATTTTCAGTTTGTACTTGCTAGCACTGATTACTTGAAGATAACAAAAAAAAAAAAGTGATTGCAGTTTACATACAAGAAATCATTAGAATTACAGCTACCAGCCAAGTTATGTGGAAGTTACTAGTCGCACGGTGCGAATGCTCTCTCGGTTCTTATGCATAAAATAAACTGTAACATTATTTCAACATATAAAATTTATGATAGCTCATACCTTTGTGTACTGACGCGTAAAGGTTTTGTATCAGAGGTACTTACCTGGCAATAATTATTTCCTCCTATTTCTTGTCCGTTTTATTTCTGATGTTCCCTGTGTGTGAGTATGAGGATGTGAAGGACTGTTTGAATCTTCAGTAGCTCTTATATGCGGCTTCTCATGCAGATGAGGACACTTTTTATAACCTCACTCGCGTGTTTCTGACTGGCTTTCTCATCATTCCACTTGTCTGTTCCTGTCAATCTTCCCACCCATCTCTCTCTCTCTCTTTTATTGTTGTGCACTTATGTGTAAACACAGGAAAAGTTTTTATTGGCTATAGTCTTTACAGTGGCACTAAAATGTGTTGGGTGTGGACCTAAGGATTAAAATACGTTCTCTTCATGTGCTTTTCATAGTTAAAGGTTTTTAAAGCCCATAATCTATTGATTATTCAATCTAATATATTTGACACAATAGGCCTATACGTGTTGATGAAGCAAGTCACTGTGGAAACCAACAATTAGATTTAAAACTTATAAAAGTCACAACACTAAGTCATGTAACTCTTTGCTTGCCAGTTGTCTTTGTATATATAAAAAAATATATACAAATATTTAAAATATTATAAATTATCTTTATTTGGTTTTATTTTTAAATCAAATTCACATTATCCATATTTCCTGATGTTCTAACAGGAGAGGAAAACAGTGTCAAGCTATTCTGGTGCTCCTGAATAAAAAGATATGGGTGTGACTCTGAATCAGTCTGATGAGTGACAGTAAGCTGAGATGCAATATGTGCATTGTTGTGAAAACAGGTAATAAACCACAGCTTTGCTGCAAGCTGATGACAAAGCTGCTAGAGACCCAGTATAGCCTTTACAAGTGCTTTTACATTTGCACTTTATACTTATATTTTATCGTTTAATGTAAAAATTATGATTCTACAAAGCCAAAAATCTGATTTTTTAAAATTTGTTTTATAAAAACATAAACATTGTGTTCCCACTTGGGTCCCCCTTGCTTGTTGTAACCCTTCCAAATCAAACTTCATTTTTTAAAATGGTTTTTCACCCACCGAATCTAACAACACACATTTCAAACTATTCAAAATGAATATTGCTCAATTGCAAATTTATTTCATTTATTACAAGGTTTCTAAGTGGAAAACAGTTGCTTTTTCCTCAGTCCTGTTACCAAAATGTTCGTCATTTAAAAAGCATGTTTAAAAGCAAATCAACAGATTCGTCAGTTTTCCCCTAAAGTGTTTATTTTACAGAAATCATTGGTTACATGTTCAAATAATCAACGTGTGACTGAAAATCAGTATCGTTGCACACAAGTTGTATTTTTCAAAAAAATGCTGAGCCAAACCTTAAATTATTCATCTTTTTATCATGTAATTTATTTCACAATTGGATAAATGATGGACCAAACATGACTGAAAAGATAGTGCTTTATCTAAATAAAACAAAACAAAAACAGGAATATGTGTCTGTATGTGAGTACGTGCCTAACAGTGTATATGCGTGTATCTTTTAGTGTATCTGTGTATTTTTTTTTGTGTGTTTATGTAAGTGTGCACGTTGTGTGTGGGTTGTCTGTGTTGAAGGGATGTGCTATGTGCTTGTACTTCTTTACAGCAAAGGAGGTGGAGAGAGAAAGAGGGAGCGAGAGAGGAAGGGGGAGACAGATAGAGAGGGTGGAGGGGTGTCCCGCTCCTTCCCTGCAGCATGTCATGGGTGGGTGTTTCTGGCTCCTGCACGGTATGGGTCCTCTCCATATTCTACAAAAGGTAACAAAGACAGCAAAGATAAAAAGCTGAAGATATCACACAAGTCCTCAGATCTGTGCTTTGAGAATTAGTCCTAAAATCAACTTTAGGACAACTCTACATCCGATAGTGTTTTAGCTAAAATTGCAATAAATTCATGAAAACAAACTTGCCTTACTTTTTCTAAGACGCCTTCTCTAGTTTGGCCCAGACTTCTTTCTCAATCTCCATGTGGCGACCTGTGACTTGCCTTGGGGGTGGGATGGTACACACAACATCTTCAAACAGGCACCAAAGGATATGTTCGCAGGCTGGCCATAAAAACCTGTTGACCCCAATCTTCTCCATACAACGGACTTCAACATGTGTTGAACTTGTGTCTATGATGATGCCGGGGTACAGGTGACCGTCGTACTTCAGAACACACCATTTGCCAACAGCATCAGGACTTTGCCACTGAACCTCTGTGGCTGCGGGAGTCGTCTGTTGATGACTGACTGTGCAACACTTCGCGTCAAAACACTCACAGTTCACATTTTGTGTCACCACGCAGTCGTCATCATGCATCCTCAAGGAGGATGGAACTGGTGGCACATCATTGGGCAGCTCTAAAACTGCTTTCTCTACTGGTTCCTCCTTGACATTAAACAACTCAATTGTTGTTCCTGTCTTTTCCAAGATAGCAAACAGCTCCGCAGCTTCTTTCCTGTTCTTGATCCTATGGTAAGTCTCCCTCCATTTTCTGCGGCATTTGTGCTTTTTTCTCTCACTGAGGCCATCAATGGGTTTCTTCCTGCCTGACTCTAGGTCCTTCCTGTATCTATCACGTTGCGTCTCTAAATATTTCTCCCTCTTCCATGGGTCAGCATCACGTCGAGCGCGATAGCGCCGCTGCTTTTCTGCAGCACTTAGTGGTGGATTGGCTCCCTGTAGGTATAATAATCAGATTGTAAAACTGATCTTAAATGTCAACAATTTGAGTAATGTCAACTGTAAAACTTAAAAATCTGGTGAGTAGCATAATATTGGCATAATATTCACATTAATAAACAGAGATGGATAGCAACAAAGTACATTTACTTGAGAGTACAAAGTACATTTTTCAAGCTGTATGTAATTTTTTTTTGTCAACTTGGAGACTTTTACTCCACTACACTTATACACACATACACAAATATTGTACTTTTGACTCCACAACATTCCTATAAAGTAGGCCTATTCGTTACTTTGAAGCAGAGCTTGAAGTAGGCAAAATCCATTTTTTTATTTTCAAAAATGCATAGACCATACGCTTTGTTCGTCACAGGAGAAAAACCTACCACTGCATTTTTGAATAGCTCAATGTGAACTTCGCGGTGGCCTAATGATGGCTATGTTAGAAGACAGTGTGATTGAAATTCTTGTGAGCTGAAGAAAATACGATGACCAGGAGTTCAGATGTCTCAGGCAGAAGTATTGATTTAAAGCTAACACGCTGCAGAGAAAGTGATGAGCAGTACAATGACAGCAAGTAACCATAGTAGTGCCAAACCAATTTCTGAAGGTTTCTTGTATGACCATGGGTATATAACCCCAGGTATCACATGGCAGCAACATTCATTCACCTTACTCCATATAAGGTTAAACTTTATCCTAAACATTCATGTGTGAAGATGCTATTGGACACCAAAGTCCACAATTGTCATATGTTCTTACCCACTTAATATTACATGTGTCTCGTTCTTGTCACCCTTGACAATAATTAGATTTGGGGAAATTCTTATGTTTTCCTCCTACCTCCTTATCTATAAGCCCCTTAGTTACCCTAGCAACGGAGGAGAGAAGTGTCTCCGGCTGTCCACTATCAGTCATAAGGGTGTCCAAAAAGTAAACCATTGTATACAGAGTGAAGGTCATTATGGCCTGTACCCTGGGAACTTAGGTAAGGTTTAGGAAAACTAGATGAACATTGGAGTGATACACAAACAAGATTAATGGGGTCATCCGTTTTCTACCGGCATTAAACTGTAGAGCCAGCGGCATATACTGTTTTATACCAGTGATGGCATTTACAGTAAATCACTATATCAGGTGTATCAATACATTCATAGTCATTTCAGACTATCGGAAGATAGATCATCGTCACGAAATACCCTGAGGTGTATGGTAATCATGTCTGGAGGTAGAGAACGGCTTACATTACATAGCAACCAGTTACTCATTCAAGGTACTTATGGTGAATAATAAACTTATTAACATAACTTTGAACGTCTTAAGGCGTTTGAATTTGGTTGCTACCACTTCATCAATTTCTGAGGGGAAACCCTACACAGGTCTTATCATTTCAAGAGAAGAAACAATTCCCCATTCAACCTATGAATTGAGGTTAGGAATATTGACATTATGAATAAAAATAATGTAATATAAATAATATTGACATTATTTATATCTGCATTTCATAGGCTAGTATTTGAAAAATTTAAGTTCAGAATCATAATTGACATTCATTTGATGTGGTGTGTTTGTCTAGGTGCCCACTGAATGGCAGTATTAGAGCACAAAATGGCAACCTGTTGAATTTTGAGCAGAGGGGGAGGAAAGAAAGAATTTGGGTTCAGTAAGCCTTTGATTCATGTGTAAACTGTTTAAAATCCTTTCTGATTAGTGGCGAGAGTGTTTTCCTGTTGAATGAAAAACATACATATGGTCTGTTGTTCACCTTCTGAGCAGGAACGAGAACCTGTAGTGGCCGTAGAGAGCGAGCAGGTGAGGGGGCGGAGCTGTAGTGGAGCAGGGAGCAGAGAGGAGCACACCTGAACAACTAACATATACTTTAAACAAACGGATACTTGAACTTAAATAAATGTCACTTAAACCCGCTCACGATGTTGAATTGTCCAAGCTTGTCTTTCACAATTTTCAGCGGTTTAGTCAGGAGTTTTAACAAATTCTTGCTCCCCCTCCACACAAATGGACTGTCCCAAATACTGATTCACAGCTGTATAAGACCATATGACACGATACGTACGTAGCCCAAACCTCCCCATTCTCAAGAGTTTACGTGACCACAAGATAGATAGATATGTTGAGCCAACCTATACAATAGAAATATTGATGTTGTAAACGTCTTAAGACGTTTAAAAGTGGCGTGTTAACACGGCCTTTTCTGTCTTTAGACCTTTTTATATACAGTCTATGCTTTAGACGTAATTGGCGGTATTTTCCGTCGTCTTGTGTCGTACTAATTAGCCACGTTACCGCGGACATCAAAATAGAGGTTTTTTGTATATATAAAAGGATCTTTGGATGTATTGTAAGACCACCATGGTGCCATAGCAGCAGTTAACGACGTCAACGACGTCAGCGACGTCAGCCGCAACGCTCACGCAACGCGGGCAGTGTGTTCCCTGCAGTTACTCAAATATAGTGACGGGTCGGGTACATACTGCTTGTCTATCATTATTCACATGTATGGTACACGCCCTAACTATTAACCATCAGGTTTATGCTTTGGTCCACTTCTGCTAATAAATCAATTAACTGCTACTCACGTCTGTTACTGTTACTCAGTCCAATTATTCTTTATGAGCACATGAAAGTAACAGGACTGAGTTTTAGCGTAGAGTTAGCAAACACATAAAATGTAGCCAAATGGCGATCATGCTAATAACATGAGCATAACAAGATGAACAAATAACCTCTATGAAATCATTTCAATAACAGGACAGTATGTTGAGATTGACCTTTTCAGTCACAGTTACATATCATCAAATACACAGAAAAGAAAGTGCAAAAACTTACTTTTGGTCTTCCTCTTCCCATTGTCTTCTGAAGATGCAGTTTCCTGTTGAGCATGTGACCTGTGGAATGTTCCACATTTTTAGAGGGGGTGTTAGGGTCACAGGACTGAGTGAAAACCTCATGGGTTTGGGATATGACAAAAAAGTTAAATGTGTATTTTAGGTACAATTTCATGGATTTCATATGACAAGGAAAAACATTTAAAGCATAAATGGGATATGGAGTCACACTGCTTTTTCGCTTAAAACAGTGGGCGAAAATGACGCTATGAGAGCCGTGAGAACAGGAGGTAAAATTGGGCCCTAGCCCACAGGAGCTGTGTTCCACCCCCTGACATCCAAATTTCACCTGTCAGATCAAAGTGCTGTTACCTCTAACACTTTGGGCTTGAAAAGCTGCCAGACACTGCTCACGCTGACCAAACAAATGCATGCTCGTCTTAGAATTTATTAAATAGCTGTCACCATCACATTACAGCAGGATCAATACATGTTAACTCCAAACTGAGAGAAGGGCTCTGTGCACTTTACTCATATGGCACAGCAGTGTTATCTTCATAAAGTATTTGAATCTTCCGACATGACATTGTGATCTTACATGGCCTTATTCACGTAAATGCTTTTCTGCACAGCGAACAGGTGAGCTGCTTCACACGGATTCCACAATTATAGATTAGTTTATAGAGTGAACTCATCATTGGTGTGTGTGTGTGTGTGTGTGTGTGTGTGTGTCCAACCTTTTAAACATGAGCTTCATGCTTGAGAACTTCAGTGTATTTTAGTATAAGTAGTACAAATGTATCAATAGCATTACTAACCTTAATATCAGACCATAATGTGCTTATGATAATATCATTGTGGTGGAGTGTCTGTTAATAGTCTAATTTGCAGTTGATAATGTTGATTTTTATAGGCTTCACAATGATCATTAGATGTCAACCACGTTGTAACCCTGCATTAGAATAAAGATAAGAATTTGAATTTGTATACATCACACCTTCTTATCATTGTTGCTGTTAATACTTTCATTCAATCAGATTTTGATTTCCTTCTGTCCTGTCTCAACAAGAGCTCACATTTAAGCTTCTTAAAATGTTAGGCCTGTATCTGCTCAACCTGCTTTCAGTCTTTGACAGCTTCTTATACTTGCTCTCAAAAATAATCCCTTATGTGCTTTTGACTGGGCATAGAAAGTGCCAGTTGTATTAGTCATGCCTCCTTCAAACTTCCCCTCTTCTTTGGTCATGTATTTGCATTGGATGAAGTGAATTTTAATGCATTACAAGCATTAAAATTCACTTAATCAGTGAATAATATTCAATCTTTGACAGCCTCTTATACCTGCTCTTTAAAAAAGCAAGTGCATGGTCAATCAGATCAAAGAGCAAAGGTTAGCAGCAATTGCAGCATGCGTAATTGCGGAGGAATAATGTGCTCTTTATTTCATGTTGCACAATTGACTAGCTTGTAACCTAATTACTAGATAGACACACGCAGGAATCTCTTTTTTCCCACCACACATGCACACACACACACACACACACACACACACACACACACACACACACACACACACACACACACACACACACACACACACACACACACACACTTGAAGCGTCTTCATCGTTACTGTGTAAGCTGATTGTTGTGCTTATGACTTCTCTCATACTAAAGGTCAATCTGTGTTTGATCATGTAGACTTTGAGACAGAAATTGACTGAAGGTGAATTTGGCCTTGCTGCTGCTAAATGACACATATTAACTGTGCACGTCCTGGTTCTTTCCTGGCTCTGTCTACTTTGAAAAGTACTGTATCTTGAAGACTAGATGCCAGTTGAATAAATATTGAAGTTACAGAGCTCTGTCAGGAAAAAAAAAAAGATGAGTGCAGGTTAGTAAGCACATGTGACTGTTTGTTTATGTGTCAAACACATAAGGAGGGCGACCCCAGGGATAAAGGCATTGTTCAAAGTCCACTCCAAGGCAGATAAGATCAGCGCCTAATACATATGCACACAAACAAACACAAACATGTACCTGTAAAACACGCAAGTAATTAATCAAAGCCTGCAGCGTTTATGCCATCAGAACTCCGAGTGTACACTTTGCAAATAGGCATTCCACATCAGATTACTACTGAGCTTTGCAAGACCACACACACACACACACACACACACACACACACACACACACACACACACACACACACAGTAAAATACGTAGACACAGTGTATTTCCTCCCTATCAAGAAACATTCAGCAGCCTTGCTTTGACCCTTTCAACAATGGCCCCTCCCTCTGTTTTCTTTTCCTTCTGCATTCATTCTCTCATCTCCCCCCTTCCAAACCACATAATTTAATCAATAACTTTGAAGTAGTGCATGTTTCTAAACCCAAATAGACTGACTGCCCCTCTTACCCCTTGCACTCTCTCTCCACACTCCCTCCCTCCTTCCCTCCCTCCCTCTCTCCCTCCCTCCCCTGTCCCATAGCTTTTCTCCCTTCTCGCTCCCATCTCTCTTCTTTTACTGTTTGAATGGAGAAGCTGGGTTCCGCGGAACCTGCACAACCCTCGCTGGGTGCAGAACCCATTGCTGGGGTTTCTGTTGCCAAGACGGCAGTGGCTGAGGGAGATGAGGTGGTGGCAGTAGTCAGCTCCAAACTGTTTCGGTGTGCGTGTGTGAGACGCTGGCTACCATTGGCCTACAGAGAGGAACTCTACCATGTCTTGCGGCTCACGGGCCCATTGGTGAGTAGGGGAAAGTTGAAGTGTTGTTTGGGGGGGGGGGGATTGGTATGTAATTCTTAAAGAGCTGCAACTGTAATAGATTCGGTAACTGTATTCGTTTATTGCAGAGTTTCTGTTGAATGCACACTGTTACAGAATATAATCAAACAGTGCAATCCCTTACTAGTTCTGAAATGTATATACAATATGCAAAAGGTGAAATAAAATGGTGTCTACACTTCATGCTAGTGCAAACCAGTTTGTGCTTGGTGATTTCACAACACTGCTCTCTAACTTCAAACTACTTCTCTGAGTACAGATAAGCTGTCTGAGCTTAGTTAATAACAATTATTTGCTGCATCAGCTTCACCTGATCAATGATGAGGCTGTTTGGAAATTAGTCAAATCTTTCTGTTTGTTTCTACAGCTGCTGTCTCGGATTCTGAACTTCCTCATGCCGTTTGTTATCACCATATTCTGTGGTCACATTGGCAATGCAGAACTGGCTGGATACGCACTGGCCTCAGCGGTACTATCTATTCTCCCTTGTGGCATATTGACCAATTATAATGATTTAATAATTTTTACTATTAGTTGTGTTGGCACTGGTGGTTTGCCACAGTGTGTTGGTGTCTGTATTACATCTGAGAGAGCCCAGGTCTTCAGTAACTGGTGTGACGTGGTTTCTGTTGTGGATGAACACTCTGATATCCATGTCACCGCTAAAATGGTAAAGAGCAGTAACTTTAACTGTGTAACTGTCCAAACAGAAGAAAAAAATACATGCAGGATTGTATAGACTGTCAAAACACTAATGAGAAGCAAAGTGAAGTGATTCTTTAAAAGTTAATTAATGTAGCACAAACTTTTCTAAATGAAACCTGTTATTATAGAATTGAAATACTTTCCCAAACCTCTCCACAGAGGATACAAATCCTTGGCTAACTTGTTGGCAAACATTTGCTGACTTACACACGTCCTGCAAACAAACAACCGCAAAGCTCTTTTTCCTCAAACGTTGACACACATTTTAAATTTTTGTTTTTAATGGGTTATTCTATTGAGATTGAAGTCTCTTTTGATTGAGATGAGACTAGCAGCAGAAAGATGTTGAGCAAAAGGACATAACAAGAATGTAAGTTAGTCACATGATTGATGCACATAGACACCATCAGCCCCAGTTTGGCCGGCCATCTTGGTCTACAAAACTATCTGGCTCTCTTTGGCAAGCTACATGTTGAACTCTTTTCACCAGACACTCGTTTACTTTGGCTCGCTGCCATTTGGCTTTAGGCAGATAGCATTAAGTTTGCATGTTGTGTGTTGGGAGAAACCATAGTATATGGACCTGGAAAACAAATCAGTGAGTTGAAATTTGCTGCAACAAGCTGCAGTCTGGAACGCTGACGCTCAGTGGGATCGAGAGTAGCAATCCTTACACATTACAGGTGCAAATTTAATTCAGTGTTAATGTCAAGAACTTGACAGAGTTTAAAGCTTCTCACAACCCTGGTCTACCATCTAGTTCTGACCGAGAAGGCCTGGAGAAAAGATTTCCACACATCCTGTCAATTAAACCTGATTAACAGACAGGGTGGCAACCAAAGTGCTTCTTTACAGAGGTGTTGTATACAATCTCCTGGGCAAGGTACTGGTGATGAAAACAATATACAGCATATACGAGTTAGCCTTTGCTTACACTGAAGCTTACCAACCACCCAGTCTCCACAGAACAAACAAACCCTGTGTGGCTAGCTGTGAGTTTATCACACCACAAGCCATCATATTCAATGGAGTAAAAATTTTATAATCTTTCCTCTTTGTGTATGTGTCCAACTGAACCACTTTTGACTTATACTCAGGGGTATTTAATATAAAAGGCGATGTTAGAGAGCTGACATGAAAGGAGGAGAGAGGATGAGAGGAATGTGGAAATACAAGAAAGTTCCTTCATAGCTGGACTTGACTCTCGGATGTTGTAATTTATGGCACCATGGGACCCCAAAAGTTGTCTAATTATCATGTCCATGGCACCATTCATCTTCATAGCTGCAAATGGTGTACTGAGATGGAGTAGTGCACAACATCTGCAGACAAGCTTTAATGTACCAGACGGGACAATGTGCCTATCACTACGCTTGCCTGCATAAGTGGATTTGGATCTGATTTGCACTCTTACGCTGTCAAAACTATTGCCTCAACAGTGGTTTGACTGGTTTCTGATAGACATGCCCAAATGCTGCAAGATTTGAGCGAGTGAGTCCAGATTACAGCCCTTGCTGACATGGTGGAGTGCTGTTTACTTCCAGTCGACTGTAAACTCTCATGTGGTTTTAGGTGCTGGATAAATTGGAGTGAGTGAAAAATGGCAAACTCTCTGGATTCAGGCATGAATAGCTTAAAAGTCTTTTTAGACAATCTCAGGGGTATGTGATGTACAAAACAAAGTGTTCTGCACTCAGAGGACAAACAGACAATAAACAGTCTTCTTTAAACAATCATTAAAATCTGTCATGGTAAATCAGTCACCTGGCTGCACCACGCAGCTGTCCAGGGCGCACAGTTCTAGGATCAATCTCATCCCCAGTTCTCTTGGGTACAAGAGAATGAATGGAGTACAGCCCCTCTATCTGACACTGGAGTGAAGAAGCCAGTCAAAAGTCCCTGTGTGTCCAGTGCATTCACTGCTGTAAAGTTCTTTTTTGAGTCATGAAAATACCAAATATATTTACAGCCAAGAAGAAAACCTGTATGTGCACAACATAAATAACACTTTGCCTGAAAAACCTCTGTCATTTGCCATCATTAAAATGAAGCACATAACATCTCAAAATAGGTGAAAACATAATGGGCGGACAGAGTCCTTTCCTACTCATTGATTCAGCTTCAGGAAGAGATGGCAGCATATCATCATCAGGCACAGCTTTCACCCAGATGCTGCACCTGCCGTACAGGATAAATGTATGTGAACAGTGGTGCCTGGTGGACTGTTTAGCTGAGGTGTAGGGAAGCTGGGTGTCCAGAAATCACATTAAAGTATGTATTACTCAAAGTTATGAACATAAACAAAAAAGGGACTATGAGTAAAATACATTTTTTATAACTAATCTGCAGTTTTTGTTCTCTGATTTGTTTGTATTTTGTCTTCCACCCCTCAGACCATTAATTTGACCACAACTGCAACAGGCTATGGCCTAGCTGTGGCCTGTGACACACTGATTTCTCAGGTGAGCAAACCACATCATCTGCACCTGGTTGTTATTGTGCATTTGAACCTACAGTATGTAATCAGATTAAATTTTCATTTGTCTCATTTGTGTTTTGCAGACATTTGGCAGTAAGAACATGAAACGTGTGGGAGTGATTCTCCAGAGGAGTTCGCTGATCCTGCTGCTGTTCTGTCTGCCCTGTTGGGCCCTTCTCATCAACTCACAAAACTTACAACTCATCATGTACCAAGATGAAGAGGTGGCAAGGTACAACCATTGTTTATGAAACGTACACATTGTCTTCAAATTTTATTGAAGACAAACTGTTGGTTAAGTCTTTTAAGGAAAAAAAACAACACCTATACTTTTATCTTTAGTGCCGTGGCTGTTATTCTTATCAGCAGTAATACCGATGTCTATATTATCAGTGTATTGTGTGGTTCCATGTTAGTGTGTACAGAGATATTTTAAGTTAAGCTTTGTATATACATTTATATAGGTATTTGTAAAGACCCACAAATTGCATTTATGTGTAGTTTCCCTACACTTAAACATACAGTGTTATGTGAATATTATGTATGCAGCTTCCGACAGGATTATGTGAATCCACCTACACGCGGAATATTATAGTAAGATTCCTGTCATTTTATTTATTTCATTCAGAGGAACTAAGGCAACAAAGCAGAAAGTTAATGTTTTAATATAGCCTTGCAAAAATAGGTGCATGTCTGAGCAGAAAGTAAATTACTACCACTGTGTTTGCTTAACTAAATTAATATTACTCCGTTTTCCCTCAGAATTGCCCAACTCTACGGGATGGCATATCTACCAGCTGTTCCAGTAAGTGCACTGTCTGAAAAAATATTGTTATTCTCCCGGGGGGAATAAAGGCATTTCTTGAGCATTTACATTGAACCAAATTCAACATTAACCTAAATATAAAGGGCTTTTTGGATGTTGCATGAAGGATATGAGGTAGCCAGCATGGAATTCTCTTTAGAACTACAACATTAATGCAGAAATCCAAAATGTTGGCAGACAAATGGTGAAACATCTTTCTTTTTTTTTCAACTAATGCTAGCCACGCTACTGTCTGTAGGAAAAAAAAGCCCTGTTGAATTCAATTCTCACCATGACTTTTCTTGTGCATAAATTAAAAGCATTTGTGGAAAAGCACAAGAAGCTGCATCTTTGCAGTAAAGGGCATAAAAACAGCAGTAGGTGTTTCTAGACAAATGGAAGCATCAAGATAACAGTAAATGCCTGGAGTCTGGACATTTCCCATGCTTATAATCAAACTAAATTGTGTAAATGGCACAATGAGTCAAAAGCAACACAAGTAACCCATCTCTGCTCATCATGTTGTGCTAACCTCCTTCCTTTGACTGAGATAAATACCTAAACAACATCATCTCTCATCACAAATCAAAGTTATGTTTGAGAGTTCTGGCTGTTATCCGGGAGGTGTGCCAGTTCTATTGTGTAAAATATCCCCTTTGTCTCTCCCTGCTACAGGCCATGTTTCTGCACCAGCTGCAGGTTGCCTACCTACAAAACCAAGTAAGTTCATGAGAGGAAACAGGAGCACTTCTCCTGCATTGTTTCAGTGGGTGCCCTGTCTCAGTAAGTGTGTTTGTCTCCCCAAAACAAATTCAGACAATGGTGGCAGGAAAAAGGATCACCTCATGTCTTACTCAACTGTGTTTGCATCAGAGAGGGTACCACGCCAAAACAAAACGTTTTCCAGTCTATTAGTTGTAAATAAAATTTTTGATTAAGAGGTGATTGTACCATCAGGTCAAAATATAAATTAGTTCTATACTTTGGTATATGGCTAATTACCTGCAAATCCTATTAGCCTCAGCCGTTCTTGTATTTATTGCTAATTAGCAAATATTAGCATGCTAACACGCTATACTAAAATAGTGAACATGGCAAATATTAGGCTATACTTGCTAAACACATTCACTATCATGAGTATGTTAGCATGCTGATGCTAACACCATGGTGAGGCTGCAGCTACTGAGGCGCTTTGTGCTGAATGCTACCATGATTATGGGCTGTAGCCTCTTTGTGTTGTCCTTGTCCTGAATTTGCTTTGGGGGGAAATAAACAAAGTTTTACTTTGTAAATTGTTTGTAACTTGAACAAATCATATTCACGCTGTTTGAATATTAGCTCTACAGATTAGTCAATTGTGGCTGTCTTTTTTGTTTGGCAGGGGATTATTCTGCCTCAGATGTACACAGCAGCAGCGGCAAACATTTTTAACTTGGGGTTCAACTACGTCTTAATCTTCAGCCTCGAGTTGGGTGTCATGTAAGTGTGTCATGTTGCTTCTCTTTACCTTTTTTTTTTTTTACGGACTTTATGTCACGTGATAGGGTGTCTGGCCCCAAGTGCCATGACCAATAAGATATACTGCATAAGCCTCTATAGCATTTGAAGCATAGAAAATCTCTTTCTCTCCTCTGATTATTTCACCGTTGTCCAGATAGGAGAGGGCTGGGGGCTGATGAATAGCCAGGAGTCTAGAAGGGGGTGGGGTGGGGGGGGTGGGGTGGTGTCATTATGCATGTTAATCTATCTGAGAAGAATGATTTGTTTTTTTGTTAAAACAGAGTCAGCCGTACACTGATGTTTATTGTCTTTGTACTTTATTTAGAGAGCAAGGCAAAATAGGGTAAAGAAAGAAGGGAGAGCTCTGACAGGAGTTGATCCCAGTCCAGCTGGACAAACATTTGATACGACATGCAATCGACTTAACCAATCAGGCCTCTGTGGTCGGGTCAGATCTGTCCCTCCTCTCCCATATCAAGCATGGATTCCTGCTAGTTTTCCAGGGTCAGACCCTTAGATGTCAAGTGTGCTCAAACCACAATAACTGTCTTGATGCTGACCTGCTCTGACTTCTCAGTGTGAAGTCCTTCCCCCTGTCTTTGCCTAGAGACAGGGATGGAGTCACAGTTAAAGTAGATTGTCACCAGACATCTCTCCGATATACAAAGATGTTCCCTCGTGTGTGTTTACAGTGGGTCAGCAATTGCTAACAGCCTCTCTCAGATCACCATCTGCCTGCTGTTGTTTGGCTACATCAGATGGAAGAAGCTCTATCAGCAGACATGGGGAGGTGAGTTATACACACAAATGTGAATATCAAATACTAAATGACCACATCAGAAATTCTTCTACGCATCTAGGCCAAAAGGCAAATGACGCATGTAAGCAGTACTATCTTCAGTAATCTGTCGTCCTCTATAGGCCATATTGATTATGGTTGTCTGTGAAACTTTCTGCAGGCTGGTCCACTGACTGTTTGCAGGAATGGGGCCTGTATATGAAGCTGGCTATTCCCAGTACATTCATGGTCTGGTTTGAATGGTGGATCTGGGAGATCGGGGGTTTCCTTGCCGGTCAGTGTTAAGAGTGTTTTTTTTTTTTGTTTTTTGTTACACATTTGATGTTTTCCTTAAATTTCTTTCAACTCAAAAATTCTGGCCGTGGAGAAGCCCAGTAGATTGTATAAGCTTCATCAGGATAACTTTAAAGACACTCTGATCAAATTAAACTTAGACACATAGTGGCTTTAAGATTGACAGAGCAATTAGAAACATACTCCACTGATAATTAAAACAATTAAATCATACCTCTTTTCTACTTGTAATAGAAGTAGAGCTTTCTTTTTTAGCATAAATGAAAATGTGAGGCTGCAACACTGGGCATTCCCAATCTCCAGTAACTGTGACACCATAAAATCATTTTCATTTGCCAAAACCAAATTCTGTGTATGGATATGGATGCTTCTCCCTCAGTTTCCTTGAAGTGTTTCTTGATGCAGCCTTTAGGCATGGTGGGAAAATCTTTGTAAATTTCTGAATCTGACCTTTATCCTATCAGGTGTGCTTGGCGAGGTAGATCTTGCTGCCCAGCATGTGTTGTTGGAAGTAGGAGCCATAACATATATGGTATGTATCACCCATTTGTCCACTTGAGGATTTATGTACATATTATTGGGATTGGCATTTTGGGAAATGCATTTATTCACCTTAGATAAGAAGATAAAAACACCAATGTCTGTATATTAAGTAAGGACCTAGATCCAGGGGGCATTTAATTTAACTTAGCTTAAAACTCCTGGAGTGCCGGGCTGATTTACAGCACACAGCTCCTCCTAAAACCACAGATTGCTGTTCTTCCATTTCTGTTTGTGTACGGATATAACACACGAAACGACTTGCGAGTGTTAGAGGTGCTGGTAGATTTACTTTTGTGAGAAATCCCAGGCTAACTGTATCCCCCTGCTTCCAGTGTTTATACTAAGCTATTCTAACTGCCTCTGGGCTCCAGCTCCATATCTGACTAATCTTCAAATTCTTTGAAAGAAAAAGAATAAATGTATTTCCTCAAATGTTGACTGAATGTGTAACTGATACCAAAAAAGTAATATTGGGTCCTTGCAGTTCCCTCTAGGTGTCCATGCAGCTGCCTGTGTACGTGTTGGCAATGCTCTGGGGGCTGGAGACACTGCCAGGGCCATAGTCACCTGCAAAGTGGCCCTGGTTCTATCAGGTATGAAGACACACATATACACAAGCAAAGATGATGCATTGCATGCAATTCATACGACGGCCAGGTGTATTAATTTATAATTTTACAGTATAACAGACACTTCTGATGTGTTAAACTCTGGGTACAGAGAATGTGTGGATTGCGTAAGCACTAACAAAATACAGAAATGTAGAACAACGCAACTTTAATGTCTTCGCTATAGGAGTGCTTGCGGTGTTCCAGGGTATCGTCATTGCTGGCTGTAAGTCCGTTGTCGGCTACATATTTACCTCTGATGAGTGAGTTTCACACCAACAAACATACATTCCTGTGCTATGTAAAGGCAAATCTGTTTCTGATGATCTTCTTATACTGTCTGTAGAAACATTGTGGAGATTGTCTCAGAGAACCTCTCAGTCTACACATTTCTACAATTCTTTGATGCACTTCTGGTATGTTGTCACAGAGCAGATCAAATGATCTAGTCTGATTTTGCACTGAGCCCTCGTGTTGAACGGCACACACAGAGGTGTTTGCCTGTTTTGTTGAATAAATGTCTGTTTTCTTTGTTTCACTCTCTCTGTGTGTGTTTCCAGTGTGTCTGCTCAGGGATTCTTATAGGATCTGGGATGCAGAAAATTGCCGCCTTGTCCAACCTGGTGTGTTACTACTGCATCGGTCTGCCGGTGGGAATAGCTTTGATGTTTGCTGCCCAGCTCAGAATATTAGGTAATACTGTTCATCCCACTCTATCTCTGAATGTCTCTGCAAACAAGCTATACATCGAAATGAAATAAATACACTGAGCCTGTTATTCCCGTAATCTTACACCAACCTTTTTTTACCTCAGGATCACAATTTTACATCAGAAACTGTTTACAACTCCAGCTGTTTGAAATACAATTATTTGATATGCAATATTTGTTTAAATGATGAATTTTATTGAGTAAGTAAATTTTAGTCTACAATCTCCACGATATGGAGCCCAATATGTACTGTATACATCCATCCATCCATTTTCTTCCGCTTATCCTCTAGTAGGGTCGCAGTAGCATCTTTTTGGGCGAGAGGCGGGGTACACCCCGGACAGGTCGCCAGTCCATCGCAGGGCAAACACATAGAGACAGACAACCATTCACACTCACAGCCACACCTATGGTCAATTTAGAGTATCCCATTAGCCTAGTCCCCATTTGCATGTCTTTGGACTGTGGGAGGAAGTCGGAGTACCCGGAGAGAACCCACACAGGCACGGGGAGAACATGCAAACACAGAAAGATCCCACGGCCGAGCCGGGACTCGAACCCGGAACCTTCTTGCTGTGAGGCGACAGCGCTAACCACTGCAGCACCGTGCAGCCCGTACTGTATACAGTGATGTTTATTTGAACTCATTGTGTGTAGCGACGTGGTTCTGCTTGCACGCTACTGTATAGCCTAAAGTCAAGTTGTCAAGAGTGTACATGTGATCTCATGTGTGATCTAACCATGACTGCTACTTTGAGGTGACCTCATGTTAATGGAAAAAGCACGTATACCAAAGGTCAAACACTCATTTATGTTAACTTCAAGAGCATGGTGGGACCCTGACCTTGTAGACAGAGTGACCGCAAGGTGATTTTTTTCAGTTTCAGAACGTTTCATTATTTTCCTCATAAATTCAACAGCTGCCCGTGATCTGTGAGTTGTGTCCATTTGCTTGTATGACACCACAGACATACATATTTCTTGTGTTGTCCAATGAGCAGCGCCCAGCACCGAAGGTAGTGTGTCTATATTTAAATCCAGGTTCATTAGTTAAGCCTACGAACCCACTGCGTCCTGCTGCACCAGCCATTCCTTAATTTCCTTCC
Organism: Seriola aureovittata; assembly: GCF_021018895.1. Lineage (NCBI taxonomy): Eukaryota > Metazoa > Chordata > Actinopteri > Carangiformes > Carangidae > Seriola > Seriola aureovittata. The sequence continues at coordinate 14,436,480 of NC_079378.1, read as the reverse complement.
CTGCAGCCTGTCATTTACCCCCTGCCAGAGTGGCGCTCTTTGCTGTCCACTCAAAGTATTCACGTATTGATAAATGTGCATGCGTGCTCGCACACACACATTCACCCAATGTGCATCGAAGCTCTGACCTTGTGTGGTGTGTGTCTTTGTGCTTGCTCCATGAGGAACTTTGTGACGAGCAGCCTAATTGTGTAGCTGAAAATAGGTTTGATGTGGCTCTTTTTTTTCGATTGGATTGAATAAATCCAGTTTCTAATAGTAATAGTTGAATTATGGACTTGAGTGTAATAATAGTGTAAGTGCGGCTCTGATTTAACATTCAGATATGCAATATGAGATCAGAGTTAGTTGCTCAGTCCACCTCAGACTCAAATATCTCAGCAAGTACTATATGGATTTCCATGAAATTTAGTGCAGACTTTAATGTGCTGTTCAGGATTGATTGTAATCACTTTGGTGACCCCCGTACTTTTCATTCAGTGTCGTCATAGACAGACAAAATTTTAATCCTTCCAATACTTACACTTACGTAGGCACAAAACGAATGATATCCCCATCAACCTCAGCTGTACTTTGTGTTTAACGCTACTTAGCAACACGTCAGCATGCTAACACCTTAAACTAAACTAAAGTAAGAAGGTGAACATGGTAAATATTCCCTGCTAAATATCAGCATGTTAATGATGTCATTGTGAGCATGCCGATATCAGCGTGTAGCTCAATGCTCCTGTGCCTAAGTACAGCCTCATTGCTAGCTTTGACTTTTTAAAAACATTATGTACATCATTAGTTTTTATTGTTATCCAATTATTTTACTAGTGTGTATGAAGTGAATACGCTGTAGATCTTTCTTTAAAGTGTGTGCATTTGTGTCTCTCCCGTTAGGCTTCTGGCTGGGTCTCTTAATATCTGTTTCACTTGAGATGGGTTTCTTTCTTGTTCTAATCTTCAAACTCAATTGGAAGAAAGTCACACACAAGGTATGATCTTCTCAGCTTCCTGTAAAGCCAAGGTACTACAAGGACAGAAATGTAAATGGTTCTTATTATCAAATGAAACTTCTTATCGGGCAGATTTTCTGCTGTGATGGAGCGCCAATAGGCTGCAGTCCCGTCAGTAAATGCACTTTCCCCATACCAACTGAATTTAGTCATAATTCTAACTTTTTGTCTCGTTTCAGTTTTTCAGTATTTCCAGTCCATTTTTGCTCTGTCATGGTTCTTTTGTTTTTCTTTTGCTTCCACCCAAACATGCCACAAACGAATACAACTTAATAAAGGCTTTTAAGGCTTTTGCAAAGAAAAGTGGTTAGGGGTAAATAAATCTGAAATCTCATCCAGGCTTTTTTCCACATGAATGAAAATATACCTGTTTTAGTTTAATATTATGTATTTCATGAATCTCTATCTAATTTAGGTATCTAATGTGTTTTCAGGCTCAACTGCGAGCTGGAAAGAAAGTGGTAGTGATACCAAAACGTCCGGCTAGTACAATGCTGAATGAAGCGATGGTGCCTGACGTCTCTGACTGCCCTAACACAGTGAGTGCATATGGAGAGTATATGCTGTGTAGTTTAACAGACTGTTCTCACTTCATTACTTTGTTTGTGTTATTTTTTTTAATTTATTTTTTTTTATCATGCTTGAGCTACTCACACACTGATTAACAGCAGCATCTTTGCACCCTGAAGGCCCAGTCGGAGAGTGAAGAGGTTCCTAAAGCAGATGGCTACAGTCCAGTCAACACCCAGGACCTGCAGCTGAAAGCAAGTTATGAGGCTGAGGGCAACAACAATAATGCAGGAGGTGCTGAGGGGGATGCTGAGCAGAGCAAAAATAATGCAAGCACCAAACCGCAAGCGCTGCTTTCCGTCACTCAGCTGATATTGCGTCGGGGACTCACCTTCTTGGTTTCATTTCTTATTTTGGCCATAGGTGTTGTTTGCCATATTGCTTTTCCTGCCCCAGAGCCCTCTGCTCAGAGCAGGGCCAACTTTACCCTGAACTGGGCCAATGCCTCCACTCCTACGCCACCGGCTCCTCTGGACTTGACCCCAAACCTCTGAGCTACAGTATCTTTGACCTCTGAATGTTGACACCTAGTGGTTGAACACAGTTGTCATAAACGGACAATTTACTCCTGAAGAGAAAAGTGTTAAATTCCTTCTCATAAACCTGGATTGTTATTTTGTAAAACTACAGCCTGACATGGGCGACTGCCTCTATCTTGCATGAAGAAAAAAGATGTCTCAGCGCTGCACTGCTGAGCAAATCCGCAGAAGGCAGAAGCAATATCAAAAGAGACTGAGACTGGCAGGAACAAAGGTCTTGCGACAAAGATAATGTTTTAACCTGCTCAGCCTTTACACATTACAAATCCCTCACTAAGAGACCACATAGGCATTAAGGAACAGATGTTTTTCCACTGATAGCTTTTGATTTTTGAACCTATTCTTGATTTACATATTGCACTGTGACATATATCTTCTTTCTTACTGACCTCAAATCGTTTCCTGGTGTTTTAACTTTAAGTATTAGATTGACTGTAAATATTTGAGGTAAAATTTACATGTATACATGTAAATATGTAATGCGCTATATGAGTAGTCTTTATATTACTGTATTGTCTTCCTTTATCATTGTCCTGATATCTTCAGGACAGAGGTGATAAATAAATAAGATAGTATAGTAGTAAATAATAAGCTATGTATATGTATTGTCAATAATATCATGTACTGTGGTAGCAACCTAATCAATAAAAAATTACTTTAAACGTGTGTGACAATGAAAATAACCACGGGGATGATCAGGTATTTTGGAAAAAAAACAAAACATTATTCCCCCCAAGAAATTAACATTAAGTAATCTGAACTCTTATTGTCTATGCTCTTGTAAATATGCAGTCGAAGGGATCCAAATTATATTCCCAAAGATTAGAAATTAAAGGTCCTGCTGTTGACGTCATAGTGTCCAACAGCTGCTATGCTGATGGGCACAAAATGCGAAACATTGGTCCTGCTAGTATGTAGATGCATTAGTAGATGCTAAAGTAGCTACTCTCACACGAGATAGTCTTATCAAAGAACATTTCCTGTTTGCCAGACACACATTGTGTAAATAAAGCTGCACAAAGAGAAGTACCAAACCCATATTATTTAATTTCATCACATATCTCTAAATTAACATCTCTGGGATTTACAGATATCAGTAAATAAAAGCATGGCAGTGAGAGGACCACTGAAGTGATCACTGTTTTATTTAAATTTGGAGCCCACCAGTTCATACTATGCTGCAGTGATTGTGTTATATACACTATGACTTCTTACTACTGTTGTTTTAGGTCATAAATGAACTCAAAGGTTTAGTTACTAAATGTAATGGAAACTGGCGTCACTCAGTAACTGACCCATGATAACGGAATGATTTAGCCACTGTTGTTTATACACATATACAGCTTCTGCCTTTCAATATAGCACTTGATGTTAAATGCCGACGTCACAATCAGCTTTATTGTTTTCACCTACGAGAAGAGGCAATCTCTGATTTCTGTACAAAACATATACAGTAGTGTCCACACTAACACTAGTAGTAAGTACTAGTGCATGTTTGACACCAAGTTTAAGACCCACAAAAAAAGGCATTTCTGCATGATGGATTCAGGCAAATGCTGATAACTCATTTCTGCACTGATGAGAGCAACTCATTTCTCTCATTGCTCAGTATTATCCATTGTAACTTCCACTTCCACACTTCAGGCTGCAGAGGCATAAACATATTTGTATTTGTGTATATGTGGCAGCCAGTAGCTGTGGACTGTTAGTAATATGCAATATTATTAACTGCAGCCACGATTTAAGTTCCCAGTTATGTCATGGCAACACAACCAAGAAGTTAATATCAGATTCCTTAAGCTACTGTATCACAAGTTCTAGTTGAATGATACTGACAGCAAATCTTTACACAGTCACTCGTTAATGGTGCCACAGCATGTTACTGATTGCAATCTCTGGAGGTGAGCGGGCCAAGATTACAGTCTCTGTGAGGAGCCTGTGGCAATGTCTCCGCTGATGAGCAAGACCGAAGCGCAGACAACGATGTAACCACGTATGAATCAAGCCTGATTTGCATGTTGAGTAACGATAAATTAATATGCAAGCTTGTTATGTGTTTTTATGTGCGCAAACACCAGTGTGTTGCAATTCCAGCGCTGGTGTCGGTTTGCAGAGTGCAGTGGCTTGTGGGTACACTGGCTATGTACAGACCAGAGTGGAGCTCTTTTGAAGTTAGCCCCTACCGAAATGAATAAACCAGAATATGCCAAGCAAGAAAAAAAAAAAATCCCTTCAGGCCTGACTGAAAATATGACTGGACTAAATAATTATTCTACAGGATCTGTAGAAAAACACCGTCTATGTGAGTATTTCAGAAAATTATACATGGTTAATTGTCCGCTGTTAACCAGGGTGAAGTCTTTATTGATGAGCACGTTGTAACTGTGAAGCCTGGCCTAGCTAGTTATCTGCTCCTGCACAGAGCAGGTATATAGGTGGCTGATTTGCTCAGTTTGACATGTCTTCATCCAGCCAGCATGTTGCAGTGTGAGTGTACAGACCTTTCATTACCATCAAATTCGGCGACACAGATCAAAGGAAAGAAAAATAAACCAAAGAAAAAGAGCAGCTTTTCTGTCTTTGATGATGAAAGCAAACATCCACAGATGCGCTGTACCCTAAATATAGCATTTAATCATCCTATTTCTAATTGTGGCATCTATTCAGACTGATATATACTGTGGGATGAAAACATACATTTTTAGTGTCTTGACTGGAGCCGTTATTACGCAGCATGTTTCTATATAAAGGAGACATGCCTATACAGTATCTTTTTTAGTTCAGCCTGTCATTGGCTGCTTCATTTAAGCCCTGCTTCTTCTTAGATTTTCCAAAACATGACTAATTTAACAACTATAAAAGTGAATGGGTTTGAACTGTTGAATAGATTAAAGCAAGAAAGTGCCAGAAAACTGACACAAAATACCAAAACTGCTATCAGTAAAATCTAACTTCAAAGACAATCCCTGCAGTGCGAAGTAATAACAGGAAATAAAAGCATAATGAAAATGGATCTGAAAGAACTCACCTCATCAACTTTTCAAATTTTCAGAAATGAGCAATAACTCCACTTATTTAATGCAATTACAGAATATTTTTTTTACTTGTGTAACATGTATCACTCTAATGCAGCTGTTATGTTCTTTCTTTTTAAAATTATTTTGTAAAAGTGGGAGTATGGAGTGGAAATTTGTCATCACAAATTGCTTCCTGTGGTAAGATGGTAAGCTGTTAATACCCAAACCAAGGGGTATGATTGTGCTCTTGACTGTACTTAGTATTTTCCCCCTTTTAAAATGGTTTACTGCTAAACATGACACATCTGTACTCTGACTCACAGCTTCGTTTTCGTGCTGCATGTTTGTTGGTCTAACGACGGTCACTCGTCTATTTGGAGCAGCCTGACGAGCAGCTCACTCATGAACACTCCCGCGGCGAGGATGACGACCATGAACAGCAGAGTGAGGCCACGTCGTACCACCAGCTGCCTGACTGACAGAGCCACGTCCAGGGAAGCACCGAGCGCCTCCAGCTTCCCCTCTGCTGGACTCAAAGAACTGGGTCGACTGGTCTTTGTGTGGGTCTGGTTCTCGCCTGAGTCCAGGGCTGTGGGACAGAGATTTGATACAAGGGTTAACGTAGTAGTAATAGTTCCCAGAAAGATATGTAGATGTAAGTGGCTTCTGTTTACCCTTATTTTCTATCCCGAAGATGTCGTTCCTCTCTGTAATGTGGACTCCTGCTCTTACCAGCGCCTGTTCAGATATTTAAAACAACTAAGTTCTTTTGAGTATTTACGAAAAGAAAAAAACAGAAACAGAAAACCTGGCTGCAGTAGTAGGTATTGTCTACAATAGCGATATCATCAGCAATACTGTTGAATCAGTTCTATTTCTTCGAGTTACTCACCTCCTCAGTGGCTTTCTTCCAGTTTAGTTTGCACAGAAAAACAGTAAAGAACGTGGACTGTATCAAAACACAAATTAAAAACCCCGACCACAGCCCTGCAACAGAGATAAAAAGACAACAGTTCATCAACTTGAGTGAAAATTCAACTAAACTTATTTCATAAATGTTTGATCCGTCCTCACCTACTATGCCCATTTTGACAGGAAACATCAGAGACACTCCAATGGGGAACCCAATGAGGTAGTAACCCACCAAGTTACACACAGCACCAATCATTTGCTTCCCTGCGCCTCTGACAATACCTCCTGTCACACCCTGAGGAGGTAAAACAAAAAGAAATCTAAAATCTGTGCCAGAGTCAGGCTTGTTTTGCACAACAGTGGGATGAAGTGACTTGTACAGCGACGGTTCCCACCGCAAAGGCCTCAGCAACATGGATGAAACCATACATCTTCATGACATCAGCCACTCTTTGAATAATGTCTCTAAAAGCAAAATGCAAACATAGATATAAAAATGGACTTCCAAACAAACACAGGTGAGTGCAAAGCTGATTGAAATATATTTTTTGCTTGGATGCAGTAATGGTATCTACCATGTCTGAGGTAATGACGAAAAAATAAAAACACAAGCTCACTTTGCTGGTTAATACATGATGAATTACACATTACACAAGCCTGTTAGTTATTGTTTTTGAGCTAAGAATACACAAACCTACAAATGTTACACAGGTGTCAAAATCTGCACATACTTCTCTGTAGTGAAAATGTAACCGATCACATCCCTGGACACGCCAAGACAGGCTCCAATGACACACGAGACGATGGCTGGGTTAGGCGTCAGAAACACAGCACGTTATTCAAAAATGGCGGTGCAATATACGAAAGCATCAGCCAGGATATTTTAGTGACAGAGAAGACAGGAGACTCGGTGGAAAGATTTTCGGTGGCATAATCAAATCAGATCCAACGAGCTCTCCTCTGTAACGTAACTCCACACGGTGGTCACTGCCTCCTGTTTTGGGGACACTGTGGAGCAGATGTGTCAGGCTACATATTTGATTCATACATGCCAAGATGAGGGAGACCTTGCTGGACAGTTTGGCTTGCTCTGTGTTCCCAGCGCCGAGAGCGTTTCCAACCCGAACACTGGCAGCGACAGAGAAACCCATAGGAAACTGTGGTACAAGATGATGTAAGAAAACAACCACTCAACTCATAACTAAATATAGAACATTAATACGATTCTTGAGTAAAGTCCTAAAGGTCAATTCCAAACAAATCTTACTTTAACATACATCATGGCCAAGCCAGAACATAGCAGAACGCTCTCATAGAGTTATTTAGAATAAGAGAGAAATCCTTACTACAAGAAAAACAGTAATGTAAAGGAGTTACCATGTAAGCGATGGCAGCCAGTTCATAAACTATAGACTCAGCTCCTAACTCAACCTCACTGATGACGCCTGCCAGGAACCCTGCGATCTCATACAGCCACCACTCCAGACAGTGCATCAGCATGCTGGGGATGGCCAGGCGGAGGAAAGAGCCCCACTCCTGCAGACAGTCTCCTGACCAACCTGGGAGATTTCAGTGAAATGTATTTATGAGAAATGTTACGCTGCCATTTCAGTGACAGAGGACAGAAAATATTTCATTAGTGTCGAGGTTAAATTATGCCAATACGGTAAACGATTCTTATTAATTTTCTAGGAGGTTTCCTAGAAAGAGCTGTATCATTTGGCCGTCATTATAGATTAATAGAGATAGTTTTCTATCTGCACATGTCCAGTTAATTTCAATTAACTGCTGAGCTGGAGTAACCCAGAGTGCAGCTGAACACGAACGCATCATCTACAGCCGTACAGCTCAACACATATGGAGAATGAAAGTTCACAATAATAAATCAATTCTGAAGTCTAATGCAACAGTCCTGCAACAAATCTTGCATTAATGAAGGTTATAATTGTATTGAAATGGAACAGTTATTTAAAGGAAATAAGCTAACTAAGCTGACTTGTCTTTAAACTTTGTCTCTACTTTCCTGGTAATTAGCACCAAATGCTTTCCAGAAATCGTTCAAGAAATCATTAAGAAGTAATTGTCAAATAAAAAAGTTATCCCCACAATAATTGAATCCCCTAAATTTACCATCCCACGTAGCTTTGTGCAGGCCCCTGGCGCAGATGTACACATACAAGAACACGGCCAAGGAATACTGGGAGATGGCATTGGCAGCTGCAGATCCACTTTATTGGTGTCAAGAGATTTAAACAACAACAAAAGAAGCGGGGGAAAAAAAAGTCACTCATACAAAGAAGTCATCAGGTAAATCCTCCAGCTGACTGTCAAGATTGATAATCAACATTATAATCTAGCTTTGAAAGCATTGAAAATTAGACTCACCTGAAGAGTACATTATTATGAGTGTATACTCACGCAATCCCCAGGTCGAGGAGATTGAGGAAGATGTAGTTGATTATTGCATTTAAAACATTCCCCAAGGCTCCTGATATCACCTGTGGCCACATGATGCCCTGTGAACCAAAGCATGCCGTTTAAAAAAAAAACACACACACACACACACCAGTGCACCTGCTGTTTGTTCCCGTCTCACAGTACATGTTCCCTTTCTAAACACACCCACCAAATGATATCATTACCTACAAACTTTCAGTCGTTATTTGGTTTCACATCAGTGGTCTTACAGTCATTACATGCACCTGATTCTGAAGATACCTCCCCTGCAGCTGGTACATGAAGGCAGCCTGCAGAAGCCAACACAAGCCAATGAATGAGGTTAATTAGATCAATAATGCGACACAACAACCATTCAATACAGTGTGTAGGGGTGCAGATAGAAAAAGAAAAGAAAAATTTGTAAAACCACGGGGGGGGAAGCTGAACTCACTGGCAGAGCCGGCATAAAGATCTTCACATACAGCTGGGAGAGTCTTTATGGCAGACAGAAAAAAGGGAAAATTATGAATTATTGCAAAAACAACAACAAAAAAAAAATCATACTGAATAACTTAATTCATGAGTAAGTGTATTTTTAGCATCTGTCTTTTCTTTTGCAATTTTATGGCTGTGGATGGACTGATTCGTTCACCTGGCGACCTCCGCACTCTGCCTGACAGCCAGCAAAATGGGCTGAGTGTTAATGAGGACGGCCCAACAGGGGAAACAGGCTAAGAGCAGAATCAGAGCTCCCCGTTGGAGTATCACCCCTACACGCTTTAGGTTACCACTCCCATAAGTCTGCAAAGAAGGGGTCAGAAAGATGGGGAAATAAAATAACACTTGCTGATGTGCAAGAAAGAGGGCAAACCTGACACAGGAAAACAAATGTGAAACAGCATACTGTGAACACAGCAGCAGCTGGTCAGGACTGAACTGGTTATATAAATAATTAATAAATAATACCTGAGATATGAGAGTATCACATGCTGATGCCAAACCACAGCCAATGGAAATACCTGTGACATTTATTACCTGTATTGAAATTAAATAGAAACAAGAGCACAGAGAGAAAATAAAACCGATATAGCCTCAGATAGATGAATGTCTGAACAAAATAAATGGTCAAATTCGAAGGCAACGTTATGAAAGAGAATGAGCAGTGATCCTTGAGAGCAAAATGCCAATAAAAGCAGAAACAAAGCTCAAGCGAGAGAGCTCACCGCTATTGCTAACGCCACCCCTGCCAGCTCTGTTTTCCCCAGGTGACCGCAGAACACCATGCTGACGAAGCCGATCAGGAAGCTCATCAGCTGTGAAATGAACTGAAAAACAAAATCATGCTCCCTGCTCTTCAGAACGATAAAAACATAAATGAACAACAACAAACATGCAAAACAAGCAGTAGCTGATTCAGTTGTTATTCATAAAGAAAACCAAAAAAAAAAAACCCAATTGTTTCAAAAAGGCCTTGAGGTAAAAAAACAAACAAAAAAACAACAATTTTGTATTTGCTCTGGCAGCTGACATGTGTTATGCTTTGGTTTTGCTGCGCCTCCTTTGTATTTCTAAACGTCTTTACTACCTCTCTTTTCTTCTTTAGAAAATAGTTCCACTGATTGCTGGTGTAGGTTTTTTGACAGCCTTTGGCATCAAAAGGTTTGCACAAAAGGAAACTAAATGTCCTCATCTATCAAGCTCCGTGTTTGTGCAATGAAATGGAAGTCAGTGAAAAGTGGACACAGGTTGGGTTCTCCAAATTGCTTAACTATTTTTCTGCACCGTAAGTTTATGGAATATTGAAAATATTTTTGGAAAAATATCTTGGATATATGAATTCATAAGCAGGTCTATGAATTTGAGATTGTGGGAGAGAAACATTTATGTGTTTTAGGGGTTATCTTTAAGTAAGATTCCTTTAGGAGTTGATTTAATTAATTTTGATATAGATTAGGTTCGTTTTTTTTTATGTGGAACTTCTTCTAGATCATCTTCAAATGCTGATTAAGTATCACCAAGCTTTGCTATGACGGACTTCCAACATATCAAGCTGTATTTGTCTGACACTTGATCTATTGATGCCTCTAAGGCATTTATTATTGCTACATGTCATGGCCACACTTGAACCAATTATTTTTCTAATTAGTCCCACTGGTTTGGTCTGGTTATTAAACCGTTAATTACTGCTATCATAAAGCAGTTGCAAAGAAAAGTGAAAATAAATATTGGTGTAACACAATCCTCATGTTAAAAGTAAAGCAGCAACTTTTCAAATGAAAAGAAACTCAGAAATATTCACTTTTATTATGGTAATAAGTGGCATACATTGAATTTATGCCACTTAATCTAATTTATAGCTGGTTTCAAAAACATACAGTCCTAACAGCCTGTATTTAATGAGTCACACTCAATCATTCTGAACAATGCTGCAGACTTAGTACCTCTAGCTTTGAAAATGACTCTTATTAACTGGTTTATCTAAACACAATCTTACCACAGGTCCTGCCAGTTTCAAAAACTGAACTGTTTCATTCTTGTAGTCCACAGGTATCCAGAGCTTGATACTTTTCAGGCAGGATCCGCAGCATGAGTCAACACTGCGAGCAGCAGCAGCAGCAGCAGCAGCAGGTGATTCGTCTGCTGTGGACTGTCCATTTACTCCCTTACATGTGTTTTTTGTAGCTAAATCTTCCATACTGAAATTAGATTTGGTAGAAAACAGCACTCAGAACTGAATGATGTTCATACAGTACAATTCCCTTCAGACACAGACAAGAAGGCTGGGAGTAATCAATAACCAATTACCTGGACAATAATCTATAACCAAGGCAATGTCTGCCTACCTTGCTGTCTGTCCGTGAGAGTGGGCAGATACAGTACACCGGGGGTTTGCTACATGTCAGATCTCTCCACCCCTGACACATCAGTAAGCTGTGCACTGTAAACGGTGCCAAAATAAAGCTGGTTGCTTTTCCTCTCCGTTGCTCTGCAGAGTCACAGATCTTCACTCTTTCACCAAAGTTCCAAAGAATAAAATGTTTTTTGTATGAATTGTATGAATATGCACGCCTATAGTTAAAAATACTGCATGAGCAAGAATGCTTTCACCCTTTTTCACCCAGACCTTAATGGAGCATTGATGGGAGGTGGAAGTTATGACGGCAACAGTTTATTCCTGTAGAGAATAAAGTAGGAAAAGCTTCTTTGAGCTGTTAAAGTGTGGTCTGTATTTTGCTTCCGGTCTATAAAGCATTAAGTGGCCTGGCACCTGAATATATACTCCACATTCTCCCATTTTATCAACCAGGTAGATCCCTCGGGTCCCAGGACAACCTTCTTCTTCAAATTGAAAAAGCTCATTCCAAACCAGGCGGTAGAAAATGTAGTGTTTATGCTCCAAAAGTATCGAACAGTCTGCCAGCTGATTTCTGCTTTGCACCAACAGATGTTTTGTTTTGTTTAGCTTTTATTTAGGTATGTGTGTGTGTGCACGCGCATCTGTGTGCATGAGTGTGTGTATCTGTGTGTGTATAATGTCAATGTTTTATTTTTTAACTTTTTATCACTCTGTAGAGCAATTGGCTTAAACAATTAAGATAAACGACACATTGTCTTTGCTACTAGAAATGTAATAAGAGGTTAAATGATTCTGTCACTGGCTCATCCTGCTGTGGATTTGTGTTCTCTTTCTATACATATCTTGCGTATGTAGCCATTTTGGTTTAGTCATACCTAAAAGCTAAGTATTAATGTAAAACATTAAAACAATTTCATTGTGGGCCATAAAAACAAAATAATAAGCGGAAAGGTGCTAAAGAATTCTCTGTGGGTTTCAAAGGCTTCTGTGACACAGACTCATTCAACAGTCAGGCAGTGCAGAGATATTCCCTTCCAAAGTTTTTATGCGTGCCTCATCCCAACCAATCAGAGAGGGAGCTCGTGGCTGTAAATCAGTACACGAACACGCTTCTGGTCTACTACTCCTCTCACACTGAGGCTTCACACTAGCATTAGCTGCCGGAAGACGTCGCTATGGCTGACTCACAGGCTAGCGAGCTCCTGGTTTCCTGCATCATATCTGGTTTTGATTTTATTTTAAAAGGCCACTAAAAGCCAAAGGTGATGGAGAAACAACATACTGAATGCTAGAAATAAAAAAGACACTCTTGATGAAATCTAACAAGTCATTTTCATGACTGCAGGGATACTGGAAGAACTGACATTACATTTCTCATATTTTCCCCTCATGAGGGAAATCACTGAGTCTGTCACTTTAAAACAACACACATGCTTGCAGCTTGTATCCCGTCACCTCTTCATGTAGGATGTTTTATTCTTCCTGCCATAGTAACACCTCTCAGTTAGGTGTTCCTCTCTCTGGTTGTGGCTATGAGAAGCTCCCATTGGGTGGCGCTGTTTTGCTCTTGCTGAAATTCAAACGCTGAAAAATTCCTGGCACATCAGGCTGCTTCAATGAACTTTGAATGGATTTCTGATCATTTATGATATCAACATTTGTCTCTCCTTAGGCTTAATTCAAGTCATTAAAAACAGCCAAGCACTCAGTTAATTGTTGAAATTTCACCTGTTTTCATTGTCTCAGGGGTCAAACGGAGAAGAGAACAACAGAGAGGAGAAGGGGAAACTAGCCGAGGCCAATGGGAGAGGAGAGGGGGTGACACCTCGTGTAGACTCTCATTCATTTTCCTGGTTCAGTGATGCAGCAAGGCCCACCGGGTCCACCCACCCACCAAATTGTATTTCTCCGGCCCCCCCCCCCTCCATCCCAACCACACGCGCAGAATCACACACACGTAAATATGTTCCACCAACCAGCAGGGCTGGCGTCCGCCGTGACGTCACACTGCAGTTCTTCTCGGGCTCCACTGGATGACAGTGGCAAGTCACCGCTTGCACATGACGAGCCGTCATTCTTAATGGCGACCGCTCAGAGTGTGTGTACGTGAGTGCATTTGTATATGTGTTTGTGTTTGTGTGCATGTGCGTTTGGGTGGGGTTTGCGCTGGATGGGTAGTGATGGGGTATTGAGGAGGTGGAGAGGGTTTATTTGAGGGGGTAGGTGGGTTGATGGAGGTGTAGGAGGTGGTGGTGGTGGTGGTGGTGGGGGACTGGTGGGTGTGGGGGGGCGGGCAGTAAAATCGCAAATGAGAGGAAATTGTTTTGAGTCACAGCAGATTTGGTGGAGTGAGATAAGGGCTGATGACGGTGGTGGTGGTGTGATTAGGATTAGGGTGGGTGGGTGGGTGGGGGGGGGTTTGGAGAGAGTAGAAGGTAGTGATGGTGGTGGGGGTGGATGGGTGGTGGGTGTGCGTGCATGGAAGGAGGTTTTGGGAGGGGTGAGAGTATTTGCACTCTCAGTGTCACTGTGTGTGTGTTGGGGTGAGCGTTTATCTGTGTGTGTGTGTGTGTGTAGGTTGTGAAATTTTTCCTGACTATGAGAGAGGGGAACTGAGAGAAAGATGAGGAGATGGGTGGTTTAGATAATGGCGGCCAGAGAGAGCAGATGAGGGCAGAGCATGTCACACAGAAAGATAGAGTGCGATGGAAGAAGAAACAGTGAATGAAACAAAAGAAGTGAACATTTGATAGAGAGGCGGAAAAAAAAAAGAAAAAAAAGGGATGAGAGGATGGATGGAGGGAGAGACGCTGAAAGAGTGCCAAAATGATTTCCGATGTGTTCTGTTCCCTTCTTTGTTGGTTACGTTGTGGGTAGCTTTGGCGGCGAGCGCTTTAGGGGGTTTTGGAGGGAACAATGACGCAGAGGGACCCGTTGCGTCTGCTCCAGCTGATAATGATGATGCCTGAAAATGATAACAATAATAAGTAGCTTCGTGTGGAACCCTAAAACCACTGGCACGTGACGCATACGTCATAGATTATCACACATGACACACTGCACTGGACACACAGACATGGCTATCTCACGTTGGCAGTGTGTGTGAGGGTGGTCAGGGCGAGACACAAAGGGAGACAGGGGTGGAAATGGGGGGGGGGTTATGGGCTCGGAGCCTGTCACCTGCACACACTTCATTCATTCGCATGCGGGATGAACGTATGAGATGTATCCTGAAAGTCAAAAACAAAATAAATGCATTTATAGCTGCCCCACTGCAGACAAAAAAAAAAGAGAAAAAGAATCAAAAGCAGCCACTCAGAGGAAGCTGAACCCTACTGAGAAGCAATATTTTGAAATGTGGTAAAACCTGAATGAGATGGCAGGGAGGGGGGGGGGGGTGGGGTGGGGGGTGCTGGTTGGGGTTGGGCGGGGCACGGGGTTTGGGGCTGGGGGTGGGGGTAAGAGGGCGTGTGGGTTTGTCGAACATATTTGACCGCATTTTCAGTTTTTAAATCTGCAGAACGTCAAGCTCTTCATTTGAATTTTCGACTCTAACAAATAATTGAAGCGTGGACTCATCTCACCAAAAAAAAAGAAAGGAAGGAAAAAAAAAAAAAAATGACGATATAGATGAAAAGTAATTCAGCCATGACTAAAGCAGAAGAGAATTTGCTGTCTGCTCTTTTGATGATGTATGAGCTTTTGAATTTCTTTGGTGAGTCATATAGAAATTACTTGAAATAGTCACAGCGATGCTGCACTCACATTGTGTACTAGGTGCTATAAATATGTTGTGAGAATTCTAACTTCATCATTCTCATGAGGAAGGTTGACAGAGACCGAAGGGGAGAGATACTCTTCTTCGACTACAAATTACACTCATAACATGTAACCGTGGAGCCTCTCAGGTAGCTGGGTCAGATTATGCCTTAATGAATTCCTTGTCTGACCTGCCGCTAAAACAGGCATCATGGGAACACGTTGCAATTCCTCTGTTGATTTAACAGTGCTGTCCTAATGCAATGGACGAGACTTCTCAAATGCCACCAACCCTGATTTGTCTTCTGTGACTCATCCAGTCTCTAAAACAATGCGGCACCGTGCTGCTCGGTCCCTCATGACACACTGTCCTTTCCATTGCACCCTTGATGAAGCTGTGGGTTTGTCCGCAGGGGTAAACACAAACAGACAGCACCAAAGGGTGTCTCAGGGACCACTCACACCTGCAAAAACAAGGGCAGAAAACAAAAAAAAAAAAGAAAAAAAAGAAAAGAAAAAAAATGGAAAATTTCAGAAGTAAACAGGTCTCCGGGGACATCTTGTATGACTCAGTCAAAAAGCCTCCCATTAAGCTCACGGTGTTATTATGTACGACTGTGTGTTTTTGTCTGGTGCGTGACGGGGTCATAGGGCTGCATTAGATATGACAGATTCATGCTTGGAACTGATGTTGTGCTTTGTTGACTCAGAGTGAAGAGGCTCATTGCTCTGGCAGCTTGGTTGACCTTGGAGAGGAGGCAACCTGTTTCTTTCACTTTCAGTTTCACCCTTGGGAGCTTTTTTTTTTTTCTTTTTTTTTTTCCTCTTCTCTTTCTCGCCTGAGGAAGTGAAGCGCGAGATGTACGATCTGACGTGAGAGTCACAGGAGGAGAGCGGGACCAGGCCTCACCTACAGCGCATCACGCCTAATACACACCAGCAGCTTGTGACACTTTGAAAGTCTTAAAAATCAATCCTTACAGGTTTTGACAAGTGGCTGAAAATAACAACGCAGTATCTTTGTTTTGGAAATCGACTGAAAACAAAGGGATTATCGGATTTGCTCAGTGTACATGCTTGACACATACAGTACACAGGTATTAATTACATGACAGAGCTTCATTGGAGCATGCACACCACATTTTACCTCTTGAAATCAGGACTATAAACTTGTGAACTTGCACAATACAAAGCAGGGAGGGCAATTCCATTACTGAAGTTAAGATATGACTGATTTTAGCTGTAAATATACAGTAGATAAGGAATGTTTAACTCCATTTAAGATATACAATTTAACACTTAGAATAATATTCAAAATAATGTGCTGTTTCACTTCCAGATTTACCTCGACTAAGACTCAGCATCACTTTAAAAAAAAAAGGTGCAATCTAAGAATTTAAAATATTTTTTCATATAATTTAGCATATTTTTCTACAAACTCAAGTTTTTCACACTTCAGAGTAAGAGCGTGTTGGTTTTCTGTGGTGCTCCAGAAGATGCTGAAACACTTGAGTAAGTAACGTGGTGTATTTGACTGTCTCCAAGTCTTAAGTTGTGTATTAAAAACACTTCAATAACACATGTGGAAATGTTGTGGAACTGAAACAAAGAAATGTTTTATAACTGCAATTGTTCAGTATGAAAAAAAGAAGAAGAAAAAAGCCAACAGTCAGGGCTTCCAGCTCGCTGCCCTTTATGATTCATATACTGCGTCATAGTGACTAAATTTTAGGTGCTACAAGGCAGGCGTTACTCCTAAACACATACTGTATTAAAATGAATTACTTACATCAAACATCATTTAACAGACTAAACGTATGTCAAAAAAAAAAAAGATTCAAAAATGAACAAAACCTATATATATATATATATATATATATATAAAAAATAATGAAACTTTTACATCTTATTAAGACACTTAATCTTGAATCTGTAAGAGCAGAATCAGTTCCCGTGCATTCAGCAAAACACCCCAAGCTCAATGGGGTTTGTAGGAGTCCAGACCTCTTCTGGAGAACACACGACTGCAGAGTAAAATATCTGCCTCTTGTTTTCTCGTCGGACCGATTTGTGGAAGGTTACTCATCTGATGAGTGTGGACGCACAAACAAAGTGCAATGCATTCAAGAGGAGGAATCAGTCTTCCTGCTTTCTTTAGACTCATCTCTCGGTCCATGTGTTCATTCTCCATCACATGCAACACTAATTTCTGATACATATTTGAAGATTATATACATTTACAAAGCTCTGTGATGGGCTAAGATGTAATCAGATCTGTTATAAAACACTTTAAGAAAACACAGAGATAATTCATATTGTTTTAAACCTTTTTTTTGGTTCCCACACAATGACATTGGAAGGGGAACTACAGATCGACATACAGCAGGCTTCTGTTTTTTTCCATTGATTCGTGTCTGATTTGGTTTTGGACCAAATGTGAGAGAGAGTAATGCCTCTTTTCAGCATTTACAAACTGTGCCCGGGCCAGGGCAGGATTTGGCCCGGTGTGGATGTTTGTCCATGTGTTACACATGGTGTTTGAACAGTTTGGCCAAATATGTAGTCTGACACTAGTTAAAGGTCACAACCACAGAGAAACCTTTTACACTCCTCCCTCATTCCTTTCTCAACTATATAAACTTTCCCAACTCAGTACGTGGTAGCAAAATATTAATAATCAAACTGTCTCTCATTGTTGCCATGGCAACACCGTGATAAAAGCTAATATCTACTCTGTGTTCTTTCACACCTGACTGTTTCCAGTCTCCTGAAAGTTGCATAAACCACTTAACTAAAATGTTCCCAAAATGAAATGCTTTAAAGAGATGCACGTGTCCATGAATACGAGAGAGCCTCGGAATAATTTGTACGAACGTGTGCTCACGCACACAGCTGCGTACATGCTCACACCGCAGAGAGTGTGAGAAGACACCAGTGAGGTTACACAGTGTGTGGAGATGGCCGACGAGGAGCTCCTCCTTCTCCAGACAGAGATTTGAGGGTTTTTTTTTTTTCTTTTCTGTATTTTTTTGCTGTTAGGGCAACCTGAAGCAGCACAACCAGCTACTACTAATACAAATGGACTGAATTAATCTTATTCTTGTTCAGGGACATGAAAGTGGATGGAGGAAATTGGGGAAGGGAGGGAGTTGGTGGTGGGGCGGAGTGTGTGTGTGTGTGTGTGTGTGGGGAGGGGGCAGTGGTGGTGCTGTGCGTTAGTGATGAGGCTTGAAAAGAGATGAAGCTGGGAGGGAGGGGGAGGGCAAGGGGGGAGGACTGGAGAGTATGAGTTAAATGCAGAGAGAATTAGAATGAATGATGACAAGATCTGCTCCTTACGTCCCATCTTTTTATCCTCACTTTAGGATTCAGGCAGAACGAAGGAAAGAGAAGCCCGATGTTTGTCTCCACATGAACACATGTAAAATAATGTTACTACCTAGTGATGAACTGACAGTTTGGAAATGAGCTAATGCTGCTGTTGAAAGCTCGCCTGATTGCCAGTCAGGTTGCAGCATAAATGCTTTGTTTTTGTTTTACAGTAACCTCGTGTCATCTGACAGCTGGTGAATAATGAGTCTGTTTGAAATGCAGCTTTGTCACAAAGTCCTCTGCTACTGAAAGGAAGAAAAGTCAGAAGAGGAAGCAGATTTTTGTGATTAAGAAATCAACACATTCAATATGAAATTAAAGCAAAAGTTCGATCACACTGCACAGTGCAAGAAACGTTTTGTTTTTCCTTTTTTTGATTTCTCTAATAACCAAGATATTGTTTCTCATTGACTTTACATTAGTTTGGCGCAACAGTGTAGTAAGTGATGATATGGTGATTAATACAAATTTTAATAGCAATTTCATACTATTTTTATCCAGCAGAACCATGTGAATTGATTTATTTTGCTTTGAATTACCCAAAAGGTTTTTACAGGGTTCGACACTAAACAGTGATGCTAATGTGATTTACATCTAATGTAATTTTCTTTTCTATTGTGACCTTTTTCTGTTTCATTCTTTCTCTCTGTGGCATTTAACTTGTCTGCACAACTCTCATCAGTGTTAATGTGGGATATTTAGTTTGGTAACAATAAAAGGCTGACCCCCTTTTACTGTGTTAAACTGCTTTTGTTCATTTCTAGAGCTGCAGCAATTAGTTGATTAACTGATTGGCTGAGAACATTTAATTGCCAACTATTTTGATCATCGATAATCGAATGATTCGTTCGCAGGTTCTCAAATGTGAAGGGGTTGTTGCTTCTCTTGGTTTTACATGATGGTGAACTGAAGATGTTGAAAGACATTTGATGACGCCACCTTGTGCCGCAGGAAGTTGTGGACATTTTTCATCGTTTAGACCAAATAACTGATGGATTAATTGAGAAAATAATTAGCAGATTAACCAATAATGAAAGTTAATTGTAGCCTTAAAAATGTTCTGTAGTATACTGTACATCTGGTGTGTCTGTGTAATGTTTGGTTACGTGTCGACCAAAAAGAAATCATTGACTTAGTCGTGTTGATCACAACACATTTGACACAGCCTCTTCAAACCCGACCCAACAGAGGGAGAGCAGAAGGGTAGCAGTGGGAAATATGTATACAGGATACAGATGGTTGATTCAGTCCACAGACTGCATTTTAAATAATTACAAGAGCAGCAACATCATGCTGGCAGTAAACCATCTAAAGACTAATTTCTCTATTTCATTAACATTTGGTTCGACAGTTTATGTTAATCATCGGGCTGATATCTTGATTTTAACCAGGGAGGCTGTAAAAGGTCGAATCATTTTTGTTGTTTCTTTCGATTTTTTTTTTTTAATTCCCTCTTTTCACTTGTGCATCATTCAGCAGAAGATGGTGTTTCAGATTTGACAATGCTACGCTTTCAGTGAATGCAGTTTATGAGACAATATGGCATTGTAACTACACAGCTGTGGGCTGTGATTGCAAAGCCCTGTCTCTTTTGGGTTTGTGCGTATACATACGTGTGTGTGTGAGTGTGTGTGGTTGTGTGTGTGTGTGTGTGTTGCCTACAGGTGACTCATCGCACTGCAGATGACCACAATGTTTTTCTGCTGCTTGAGCGTTCATGGCTCTCTTTCTACCTCTCCCTCTCCAATGATTCTCATATCTCACTCCCTTTTTTTCTGTTTCTACTTCTCTCTTTCTCTTGCTATCCCTTTCCATCACTGTTTTCCTTCCCCAGATTACATAAAGCCATGTCTCATCCAATTGTGTCTGCACGCCACAGAAATGAGAGAAGAGACAAAGAAACAGAACGTGTACATTTTGAGAACATGTCATACATGTAATTCGGTTTTTGCGTGGTACATTACGCCTGAGAAGGCTGGCCACCAGCAGGAGACGCTTCATCCAGCCCAGGTATAATGAGCCATAATGTCATGTTACGATCTGATTGGCAGATAGGGGCGGGAAGAGGGGAGACAGAGAGAGAAAGAAAAAGAGAGGGGAAGAGAGAGAGGGGGAATAATGATGGTGATGATGATGATGAGGGGCCATGAGGCGAAACAAAGGCAGTATAAAAAAAGAAAGAAAGGTGAGGATCAATTTATGCTTGCCACCTCATTTTCCGCTTCCCCTCTCCCCCCTCACCTCTCTCACCCAGCGTCAAACTCGCATCAATCATACAGCCATTTACCCCCATCCCTCTCTCCCTCTCAATTACACTCTCCCCTCCATTTCTTGTCCTCTGCTTTCCTGTCATCTGCATCCAGTGTCACCGTCAGTGTGGCTGAGTTTTAATTTTTCTTTTTAGCATCATTTCAAATGCGTTTTTTATTTCTTCTCTTTGAGAAAAGGGCTGAACCCTCGTTTGGACAACAGAACTCTTTTAAGAGGCAGCAGCAAGCAAACACATGCACACACTGACATGTGCACAAACATGATTTGTAAGTGAGCTTGGCTGAATTTTACTGGGAACTTCAGCTTTGCCAACATGGGCACACTGTGCTGTCCAGAAGAAGGGATCTGAAGGATTTGGTATCAAAACTGATTATCTGATTCAAAGATTTATAGTTTAAGAAGGATTGCATGAAATTAAGTTGTTAAATACTATACTACTGGATGTTCTACTGTGTGTTCATTTTAGTTTGTTACTTTTCCATTTTGTCCGTTACCTTTTTTTGATCACCCAAAATGAGCAAAAATACAATATGTTGCATTGTTATTCACATTTTCAGTTATTCATTTCAATATCTTGGTATGTATTTTGTTTAGGAAATCTTTATGCCAGAAAAAACATTGATGAAGTGATATTTTCTAAAGCCAGGTGCACATATAACACAATAATATCTGTTATCATGCATCAAATTACTAATTTTCTTTATAAATAACTGCAAATAAATCAATATTTGTTGATTTTTAAGGCCACCATAATCAAAAATGTAAGATTGTAGATTAACCTAATCTTGGACATGCACATGCAGGCATGCAGGCATACGCGCACACACACACACACACACACACACACACACACACACACACACACACACACACACACACACAGAGTATTTACATTGTAATTACCCCTGAGCCTCTCTCCTAGTCCCTGTGGGGCCTCAGGCTGAAGAAGGTCTCAGAAAAGTCCCAGTTGTCCCATTGAGGAGATCATTAGCCTGGTTAGAGTAATCCACAACAATCTGTGTGTGTGCACGCATGCATACGTGTGTACGTGGGTGTGTGTGTCACTTGTGTGTTCATGCGTTAACCGGCTGTTAAATGGACTCCACGGCCTTTAGTGTCCGTGGACATTAGCTTTATTGGTGTGATCTGAAAAGTTATTTAGTGACAGCTGGGATTTCCCTCCCCAGGGACGGAGCCACTGATGACTCATGATAGCAGACATGAATGAGAGGGGAAATAGGCGTTAAATTGAAAGACTTGGAAAACTGTGGGGGGAAAACACACCCCTGAATTAATTAAAAAAAATTAAGCATACACAAGAAAATTTGCTAAAATTATTTGTTATAAATTCTTATTGTGTCTTTATTTTATAAATCTACAAAAATAATGAATGCTGTCTTGTCTTATTAACTTTTAATCAAAAATGTCATTTCCTTTATTTTGAAGGTTAATGAAATTACACTGTAATAAACAAATTATTTGTACATCTTATTTGAGTGCAGAACAAAAGAACCAACTTTAAGCATTTATGAACATGTTGAACCCCATTAGTTTAGACATGGAGACATTTGTGACATCAGACATGAATCAAATTTGGCCTTGCTTCAGTCTTTGTCTGATGTACACCTGCATGTTTGATTGCTTCTGAGTGTGTAAATGTATTCTGTAATGAATAAAAAAAAAAAGAAAAAAAAAGCAGAAGCTTTGGTCTCCATCAGCTTCTTTGTTGCAGGATCACTTTAGCGGAGTCGAGTGTCA
Organism: Seriola aureovittata; assembly: GCF_021018895.1. NCBI lineage: Eukaryota > Metazoa > Chordata > Actinopteri > Carangiformes > Carangidae > Seriola > Seriola aureovittata. The sequence goes on along the minus strand of NC_079378.1, from coordinate 14,413,985 downwards.
CAGGCGGCGTGGCTGTCTTGTGTGTTTTAGGGTTTAGAGGATCTGTGTCAAGGGTTATAGAGCAGCTGTGCATTTGCCTGTCCTGGCTTAAGACAGCAAACATCTGCATGCGGTGTTGTATTGTCAGATGTGCCTCTAGACTCTTTGAACTGACGTGACCTGGCCAATCAGCAGCCCCTCTCTCTTCCTTTATCTCTTTCTGCCTCTCCTTTCTCCTCCCTACTCCCAACGCTTGTTGTTTGGAGAAAAAAAAAAAAAGATCCTCCCTTTGCACTCTCTCCGCTGGAAAATAGAGTGGAGTAAAGGGGCACACAGAGGGGGAGAGGGAGAGAGGGCAACTGATTGCTCCTATTGTTTAAGAGTGAGGCTTGCAGCCTCTTAGGAGATAATTGGCACACAAGGAGGGTAATGTGTTTGGATGGGAAAGGGAAGTCAAAGAAAGAGAAATTAAAAGAAAGGTGGTGAGAGCTCATAGAGAGGATGCTGTGGATCAGCTGAATTTAAACATTTAAAATGAAACGTGAGTGAGTGAAACAAACATTTTTCGTAAATCAAGCTTGTATAGAGTCGCGTCATGTATTTCATGTACTTGATACACCAGAGTGTTCTTAGTATGCGCTCTATCCTTGAGCTCTCTATGTCGTTCAAAGGCGAAAGAGACCTTCCGTTTCCTAAAATAAAACACAATATAGAATAATCTATTTGGTCCCTTGAAGGCATTGATTGCACACAAATCTGACTGTACTGCGGGTAAATAAAAACCTGAAAATGATAGTTGATAGCCAGAGTAGTACATAGGATACTGCAAAACAAAAAACCTTTTGAGCACTGTTGTACTTTGAGTCCCTGAAGACCTATGGTTTGAAAATGTAGAAATATTCTCTGTATTCATGTATATGGGGATATTTCTGTCCAGGTCAGGAAAGATATTCACTTATATTGAATAAAACCAGTACATGCATGTGAAAATTCTTTTTTACAAGCCCTACTGGACGTTTTTGCATAAAGTTGATCATCAAATATGCATTACATATGAATCATATTTGACAGCATTTAATTGTTTTCCATTGCTGTAAAAAAAAAAAAAAAAAAAAAAAATGGATCTGAAACTTAGCGAATATTCTTTAGAATAAAAACGAAAAATAGTCTATTATGTGTGATGCCTGTAAAGCTAAAACGTTTTTAATTTGCATTTAGCTCTGGGACATATTTGAAATGAAAGAAATATCTGTGCATTTTCTTCCTATTGCCAAAATTACACACAGCTAACACTATATAATACAGCTGTTGCACTTTCTTTTGTTCCTGGTTTCAAGAGCAAGCTCTGCCATAAATTCCTGGCATTCATGATGTTCTTATTCTGGTTCTTACTCTCATTTCTATCTGCATGTGTCCTTTGTTTCCCGTCAAACACTTTGAGAAAGCGCTTGACGGGAAGCAGGTGTTAAGAGCTTTTTAAATAAACTTGACTCGACAGGAGGAGCAGTCATTTCTAAAGCAGCAGAGAAACAGCAAACTTCATGTAAAGGATATGGTAATACAAAGATCATTTGACAACAATTTTGCACAGTATAAGCCCCACAAAATCACTCAGGTGTGGTATTTTTAAAAAAAAAAATCACACGAAACCTGCAGGATGACTCGCACGTCACGTGGCGCGGCTTGTATTGTGAAAACTATCAAGCGTGCAGTATTATCTGAGAGACGAGTTTGCTTTACTGCGTCATCAAAGCAAGTCCTGCACGTCCCCCTGTATGTCTGTGTCTATTTCATATTCCAGTCACAAGCTGGGTGGTGCAACTGCTCAAATGGTACATAGTTTGGTATTTTGGACTTTTTTTGGGGGGTGGGGGGTGGGGGGGTTGATAAGTTTCGTGTCTCAAGGTCTGTCTGGGATGGGATGGTTGCACACAAAGAACGTGTATGCACAACATGCTCATGACCACAATAATTTTAGCTTGATACTTCTGATGAAAAAAATAGGAATATATATATATATAAAAAAATGTCTTTGAGAGCCCACAGCGTGCACCTCCGTCTGTGCATGTCTACATACTTGTGTGCGTGTGTGTTACAAATTAGTGTACTTGTAAGACCATTATTTGTGATATTATTTTGTGCGAGTGTGTGTGTGTGTGTGTAGGTGCGTGTGTGTGTACAGTGTGTCTAAATTGGAAGGCTGTAATTAAATGCGTAGACCTCTCCACTATCTCCTCCTCCAGCCAGCGCCAGTGACGCACAAACCGCAGCACAGCCATGAGTCATCAGGCCCCCAGGATCACCACCCCTCCTTCTATCTCTCTATCCCTGCCTCCATCCACCTCTACACAGCTCTCTATAACCCTCTCTGCCTCTCACTACACATTCCTATGTCCCACTCTTTCTAAATTACCCACCATCCCTCTCCCCCTCCAGCACGCGGACGATGCGAGCAGCCACTTTTTTTTTTTTTTTTTTTTTCCCCTATACACTCCTTGAGATTCGTGCTCAATTTCCACCTCAATCCGACACGCTCCCGTTTATCTCTCCACATCTGGCCATCGCTCTCTCTGCTACACCCCCACCAACCTTCCCTCTTCACTCATCTGTCTTTACCCCTTTTATCTCCCCTGTTAACCTCTCCACGCCCACCCGTGAACCGGTGGGTTATTAAGTTTGCCACAGTTGCAGTCAGAAGGGGAACAGAAGTTGACATCGGGAGGGAAAAGAGGGAGAGCGATGGGAGAAGACGGAGAGCAAAAGAGCAGACTTGACAGTGTGAGAAGTAGAGAAGGCTTTGAACAAGTGAGAGGAAACAAGAGAGGGAGAGGGAGAGCATGATTTGAGGCATTTGCCACCTGGCGTCCTGAATCATTATCTGACTCATGCTAATCTCTTATCTTCTCAGCCAAACAGACACACACAAACACACACACAGACACACCGTACACACACACACAGCTAATATTTAAAAAAAAAAAAAAAAAAAAAAAAAAAAAAATCGGCACAAGCAGCATTTTCGAGTTTCAGACAGCGTAAGAGAAGAAGAGTCAGGGGGCACCAGAGAGTAAGGATGAGAAACACTCAAAGGACAGAGAAGAGAGAATCTCTCTTGACTGTCTGACGAAGTCGCCGACGTGGTTGAAGAGGAAAAAGGGGATGTTTCATTTCCATCTCTCTGAGTGTTTATGATATGAGTAGGAAGGGAGAGCATATTAAATGTATGACTCATAAATGTGTATGCCTCTGTGCCCCACCAACGCCCTGCAGAGCGGGTTGCATCCACTGCTGCAGGAGGGATAAAAAAAAAAAAAAAAGAAAAAAAAGAAGGCAATTTCGTGCTTTACTTGGTGTGGTTATCCAATTAGTTACACAAAACATGTGGCTAAGCGGATGTATGCCAATATGCTTCTGTTCCTGATAGATGTTTTATCCCCGGGAGAGCCTTCACGAATATGTAGCAAAGCTGTCTGATGAAATATTACATTTTGAGTGCAATAGTTTTTGTATGCGGCTTTAGTTGTTTCAGTTTGACAGAGGGGATCATGCACTATTATCCTCTGAGCTGACAGTGATAATTCAAGGTATTCCGCTCACAGATGCTGTAAGCTCTGTGTTCATTAACAAAGCCACGTGGCTTGATTGTACAAGGGTTTCCCAAAGTAGTATTATTTATTATCTTGCTCCAACATGTGCACATTAATCGTGTGTACATCCTGGACATTCCTGATAAAGCCACCTTCCTTTTCACCATGTGAATGAACCTTAAAACGATATGTACACATCTTTATTTAGAATCGGCTTTATCTGTTAAAAAAAAAAAAAAAAAAAAATATTAATAATAATCCACTGCTCATATACAGACATATCGTATGATGTATAAATGTAGCTCTGGAGCAGTTCACTTTAAGACAACAATGATGTGGTACAACAGAAGTCGTGTGCCACCTACTCATTCTGCAGCTTCGAAATCAACATGGAACTTTTCAATGTCGATTTCAAACTTTGTGATTAACAACAGGGACACTGGTTGCATACATATGCAGGGAACAAACAACACAGCTCTCGCTCCAGCATTGATAATCCAAAATCCAAGCCTTGCAGTGGGCGAATGACTCAACGTTGTAGCACTAGATACTACTCCACTGGAGTACCCCACATTTATTTCCAACATTTGAAATATTTATGGCTTGAATTTCGTTGCCTAAAGCAGACTTTGAAGAATAGAGACTTTTAATAGCCCACAAAAAAAATTATGCTTCGCAAACACTGTCAGTTGGTGATAATATCAGTGAGTGTGGGATTTAAATGATTGCCTCGAGCCTACATAGCCTAATTTCTGAATATATCTCTCCGCCTAAGCTTGTCGGAGTAGCTACAAAAACAGTGATATACTTCGAATACGTGTGCGGAAAAAAAAGTATTATTATTTGCAGATATGAAAAGAGATTTGAATTCCATAATAAGCAGATTATCATAGAAATGTAGCCTTTCATTCCTTCTGTTAAGAATTCTGCTTGTTTTGAGGCTTTCTTAAGGATCCCTGTGGATGTGAGTCCCTCCATCTGTAATTTCTCATTCGCAATCTTAGGTTATTGGGAAATGCGGACTCAGGTATTGTATGACAGCCTGTTATTGTTGCCTTTGAGTCATGATTAAGTGCAGCTAGAGGAGTTTTGGAAGCCTGGTGATTAAGTGACATTTCATAAAATAGCAATATCTCCAATTTGATTTCAGCTAGGGACCTTTGATTCACGTCGCCCGTCACCTGATGTTTCCTGTCTGTCTCTGCTGTCAATTGAGGCGGCTACAATGCCCAAAAAATAACTGATTGGATTCATTCCCGCTCTCGTGTTTGATGTGAATGTCATAGACAGTGCTAAAACTACAGTTTTTATTTACTAAAATCTGACCTATATTTACAACGGGAGATTTGGAAACCAGCGGTTGTGTTTCCTCAAGCTCTTACAAAAACTCCTTCCCAAATTTGAAACTCAAAACAATAAAATTAGACCCATTCTGTCCTCCCACCAGCTCCCATTTCACGCCAGATGACATAACAGTATATTACATGGGCTTTCACCATGCTATGTAGCAGATCTCACTGCACTTCACATACTGCTGAGCATCCTTGGATCCTATGATGATGGCCACTTATCTACCTGCAGTCAAAATGAAAACTGCAGACCTTATTGTGCTAAAAAAAAAAAAGTTTAAGTAGTCTCCATGCTGGGATTAGTGTAGCGAATTCTAAAATGTCTTGAAATGCAGGCGTAAAACCTGACCAGTTCAGGTTCCTGCTGATGAAAATTTTAGCCTGTTTAACCTGGCCGGAGTGCACCTGTTCCTCACGCTGATGCATGTTTGTGCGAGGCTTTGCCTGTCGTAATAATGCTTCCCCTACCTCTTTTCATTCCAGATCATGGCGACAGCTGGGTAGTGATCTGTGCCCTTTGTGGTCCTTGACTCTTCCTGCCTCCTCGCCTCTGGTGGTAGCTGTTGTTCATGGTGACTGCTGATGTTCCTGCGGGCTTTACAATCCTCTGTTGACCTTCATAAAAACAAACAGCAATATGAAGTAAGTCTTTGTGGCTTGCTGGTGCCACATCCATATGCTAATTGAAACGTATTGTGCGTCGTTGTACTCTGTTTTGCTATCTATGCCCCGACTCAAAATTTGTTGCCATTTTTTCCCCATTGACAATTTATGGAACTCTTTTCAGTTTTCATTCATGGTCTGAGGTTGGTGGTGTTTCTGTGGATTTTTTTCATTTTGAGTTTGATACTGCACACACCCTGAAGCCTTTTCAAACTGCAACCTGTAAATAAAGGAAATACAAATAACCTGGATATGGTGGAAATGGTTAGTGTTGTTGCTTGCTGTTTTTACAACAAATAGCAAAATTGCTGCTACTTTTTCTTTGTCTGTTTCCATTTTCAATGCTACAAGAAATGTGTAAATTTGAGTCAAGGAGAGAAACTGATCAGTAAATCAGTGGGTGTTAGGAACACTACAGAAAAACTACAGAAATCGCTGCTAAGGACCGACAGCAGTGCTCTCCTCCAGGCAGTTTCCTGAGATGACCAATGAGCGTCATTCATTTATTGATTCTTTTTTAAATTTCTTAAATATATTTGTAAAAGAGACATCCTGCCAGAGGACTGCAGTTGAAATTTAGCCTGTTGGCTAACACTGGCACATTTACAGAAAGGTTAATTAATGTGCACTGTCCTTTTAATATAAATAAATAAAAATAAAGAATAAAAAAACTAGCTAACTAGAAAAGTAAGATACTGAACACTGCATCAGAGCTGGAAGTCATGCCTAGATCACTGATGGGCCTTTCCTACACAGTGGGGAAGCACCGTACTGCACTGTCATACCGTCATGGCTTACTGGGCCACTTCAAAACAGCAGAACCATTGCTAATGTTATTAGTTTTATTAATATGACCAGTCCATAATGCACATGACCACATCACAGAGATATCTTGTGGGGCAAGCAACCATTCAACCAACCAGTATTAATTACAGCAACCCACAAACACACTCTTACATAAATGTAAGAAGAAAAACAAAGAAAACAACTTTTGCTCTTAATTAAGCTGTATAAATAGCAGAGAAGCAGATAAAAAAAGGCTTACCAGTGTTGACAAGGGGTGTTTGATGTTTCCAAAAATCCCCGAAAGAGCTTCTCCTGTGTTTCAGTTTTCATTCACAAGACGAGAGTAAACAGGCACTTGCTCCCTGACAGTAATGTCTGCAGTTTCATCCATATAATTCAACATTAATTGTTCTGATTGGCATCTACTCGCCATAGCCCACAATTAATGCAAGTAACTTTTTTAGAATGTCTTTTAATTTACTTTTCATGATTTCTTCCATTAATTTGGGGGTTTGTCTTCAACATGCAGCCTGATGCAAGATACATTTGACTCATGATCATAATGTCTTTGAATAGATCTCTGACATGTAAGGAAAAAAGACAACCACTATTAAAGAAGTTCAACGTTTTTTTTTTGCAATACATCTACACTACACACACACACACACACACAGTTGACAAATTGAAATGTATAATAAATGCTTGCTAACTAATAAAAACTGAAGACTGTGCCAAAATAACTTACTTTAATATCAAAAGTCCTTTCTTAACTAAGGACCTTCATTAGGGCTTGTGTCCACAGGCAGCTGTTTTGTGCTGGCAGTGTCTATTGTATGATCAGCATACAACTTCTTTTTTCTCACCCTGCGTTCACGGTGCTTTCAGTTGAAAAACAGTGCAATTTTTGGAAAATTGCGAAGCTCGTCATTGTCACTTCTCAACAACCAATCAAAATCAAGAAGGGGGCGAGACTTATGACTTCAACGCTGCCAACAATGGAAGGACAATGCACAATGGAAATGGCTGTCACTGACAACCCAGTTATTTACAATCTGACATTGAAGGGTTACTATGATCAATATTTCAAATCAAGAGTGTGGACGGTTGCTGCCACCTCCGTCACGATGTCAGGTGAGTTTTGTCACTGTCGTATTTCAAAGCAGTTAGCTACAATTTAGGCTTGCAAACAATGTCCTTTTTGGTAGCCTAGCAACAAAACCATTGCAAGAACAGCTGCCTGTGGACACAGCAGACCCTTAATCGTAAAAAATCTCACTGTCCAACATATCCTGCTGAGTTAATTATCTACAGCAGTTACTATATCTTTGAGGTGGCCTCTTTCAATATTTCACTATTAAGCTACACTTTCTTGGTGTGAAAAAAAGGACTAACTTCATGTAGAAAAAGGTAAGCCAACATAATGTTAATGTTTATTTTGTAATAATGTGGAGCACATGTTTTTGTTTGTTTTTACTGCCAAACTGCTTTTGGAGAAGTGAAAGTTACAATCACAGGTTATTGTTTGACAAACAATTATACTGAAATTTTAGTGAGTAGAGTAACTAGTTGCTTTGCTCGCACACTACTTTCCAAGTAGTTTGCCCAACACTGTCTATTACTACTGATGTATGTAGTGTGTGGTAGCATGCTAAAAGACTTAATGTAAAGACCATGAGCAGTCCTGTACGTCTGTTTTTCATCTTAAACTAAACCCCAGTGAACTGTATCCGCAGTAACGTGTATGATTAACGCTTATGATCACACTGCTCTGTATACTCAAGAGCGTAGGTACAATAACGTCAATGGTGACTAAGAATGGAAGTCAGTGAGTAATTGCTTTTATGTTGACAGACACCAGTGCTACAGCAGTCAACTCAACAAGGCAGATAAGAAAATAATAAAGAAATATTAAGCAGAATTTAAACTAAAAACTAGCACCACTCTCATTGACAGTGCCAGGTAATATTCTGCAAACGGTTAGTGCAACTCTAGCAGATACTATTGGGTTGCGTTGGTATGTCAAGGTGCTGCATAGATGAGTGTTCCCAATCACTTTGGAGGAAGATTCTTGGAAACAACCAATTTAGTACTAATCATAGGAAAATAGAAAGTGAACAGTTGGTACTCTAAATATGAAGCTAGCAGAACCTTGAGACTTTTGATCAGTGTACAGTGGGTCAGCTGAACATTGAAAGTTGTCCACAGTCAAGTTAAAATTCAGCGTATATGAAGAATAAAGTTTGTAGAAAGAAGCCACTGCTTATAAACCCAACTACTAACTCAATCTTGACATGTGGAAATAGGAAACATTGTGATACGGTCCTCTTGCAATGTAAACATTGGGTAATGCACAATCCAGCAGTGTTTTGCACTCTGATGGAGACTGGTTCTGTCTATCAGGGTCAGTAAAAAATATAAAGTGTCCCAGTTTATCAGCATCTGTCCAGATCTGAGGGACAGGCACAAGATAAAATGTTTCAATTACAACACTATCGGATTCCCTCTCTGCATGAACAGAGCACTAAATACATCACTAAGGTGCCTGAGTGCATCAGGTCTGTGACGAAGACAGCTGACCAAAGACCTTTTCACGCCAAGTCCCAAACAAATTTTATAATCCGTAACACTCAACTTCTCACACCTACTCCAGCATATTTATTTTATATTTAAAAGATATGGAGCAGAAAATGCATTTTCTATTTTATTATTATAAATTTTTTTTTTTTAATATTTCACTTGTAAAATATCTTTTGAGCTTTGTGAATGTGGCCAGGAATTCCACACTTGTCATGCATTTCTTTTTCCCCCATTTCCACCTGCCCAATTTCAGTGTTATGCAAGTCTACTTTTTCACAGTGTATTAGAAAAACAAAGGTTGGGAATTGTGTGTGTACACAATATCCATCTACAATGTGTTAAAATGGCTTTGTCCCTGACGCCAACAAAAGAGCCTTAATTATGCCACGCTTTGGCTGCTGTCCTCTGCATAGTGACAAGTGATGAGGCTCTTTCGGTTATTTATAACTGATGGAGATTCCCAAAGTTTTTGTGTTGAATAACACACCGAGGCTGCAATTAAAATTAAACTTTCGAATGTGAATGAACTCTGTAAGGAAGCAAGCCATTACAAGAAGACTCTGTTTTCATTTAACTACAATAAAAATAATATAAATAAACAATAAATAATATAAATAGAGAATGTAAATTCTCCTATATATTAGTGCTTAGGCTATCTTCTTTTTCTTGTTTTCTTTTTCTCTACTGTCAACAGTCACTTATTCTTTCTAAAGCACAACAGCAAACACAGAGAAGCACACTCATGCCTGAGAATAAAACATACAGAAGAGATATACAGAAAAGAGCGGAAACAGAAATTATAATGAAAGCATGCTGCCATTATAGAGCAGCATATGAGTTGAAATGATAGAGGAGACAAGAGACGTGTTTATGACATTCAGTTACATATAGAAAACACAGCTTTGTTTCAGGGAGATCAGTGTCTGGATTAGCGGAAGTGACAGATAAAGAAATGGGAAATTTCATTGCATGCTGCTATCTGGAAAATGGATTTTGTGAATGCTGAGGTGGCTAGATGCATTTATTCACTCTTTTACTGCCTGAATCCTTTTACATTTACAAGTACAGGTTTTACCCACTGGCTACAGTGAGGACTTTTCTTTCTCTGTGATGCAACAGAGATATTATTATGGGTCTTCCCCCTTGTTTTGTATTCATTTGTTGTAGTGTGATTATTCATACAACTAGATTAAATGCATTTTATGTTTCTGTTTTGTTTACATTACCCTTGACCAAAGTCATTCCCTGTTGTAGTCTGAACCATTAGCTAACATCACATGACATCCAATCTGTCCTGCAGCAAGACTGTGTCCAAAACATTTTGAAAAAGAAAAAATTCAGTCTAAACAAATTGTTTGGCATTTTTGAAAATGCACCTAATTGCTTTCTTGCTGAGAGTTGACTAGAAGCTACCACCAGCAGCCGGTTAGCTTAGCTTGACACAAAGACTGGGAATACGGGCAAACAGCTAGCCTGGAACAAACTCTGATTATCAATACCTCTAAATGCTACTAAAAACTTCATCTCCTTTGTTTGATCCATACAGAGATTCAACCGTAAATAGGGATGTCACAATACCACACCAAAAAACAGAAAACAACAGAGTGCACTGCACGCCGCACGCACACCTCCATATAGTCAATATATATGAGCAGTGGTTTAATCTGACTAACAGACTTAAGGACTGAATACTAATGACTGTAGTTTGCTAATGTTTTCAGCACCCAGCTAACATTATTAGCTGTGGTTATGTTAGCCTTAACAAGCTAATGTTGGTTATTGTTGTGTGTAGCGTTGTTACAACAGATGCTAGCTGTTGCAATTCACAAACAATAACAGTAACATTTCAGGATATGAACATTTTGACAACATGTTAATATAAAGTTAACAAATGAAACTAACTCACCCTGGATTCTGTGTACAGATCCACATGTATGTCTGTGAGCTGCTTAGATAAGTCTGAGGTGTTTTCTCCTGTGGCACCGTTGCATTCTGGGTTTTCGTTGTCTATAACTTGTCCCTGGTAATCCACGTTAAATACAAAATACCTCCATACACCAGGTTTGCGTGTTTATTTTTTCAAGTCGCCACCGCCCTGTTGGTCCCTTATACTGCCACCCCCACTGCACCGCTGGACTGGCTCCCTTTAAATGAATGAGGGTCACAGCTTTACTCTCAGCAAGCAAGAAAATAAGTGTATTTTATAATTACAGTTAGTAAGAGGCTGAACAAGATCAAATTTCTCACATGTTGTCCTATAAAACCATGTTGAGGGTGTTGAACTGCTTGATTCTTTGATTTATAAACTAAGGTGTGGGATATGAGGATTAGCCTACACACCTCAATGTGATTAACAGTGTCAAGAACACATCTTAATGAAAAAAT